>NW_027186523.1:12580435-12584661 GCF_028583685.1 Petaurus breviceps papuanus
CCTTCTCCTTCCCTTTCTCATTTCTCCTCCTCCTCTTCCTTCTCCTCATCTTCTTCCTCCTCCTCCTTCTTCTTCTCCTTCTTCTTCTTCTTTCTTCCTCTTCTCTTGCTGCTTTTCTGTGAGAGGTAGGCTATGGTCCATCACTGTCCCAGGTAGTTTGTTCTAATGCTCAGGGTCTTACTACTGGCTTTCCCTAGGCTTCAAGGATTAGTTGCCTGCTTTCACTGGAGGTTAGGCTTCCCTTCTGGGAGATTCTGGGGTGCTGATCACTTCCCCTTGTGTGGGGTTTAACTGCTGGTCTGCCCCAGGGGGGCAAATTCTGGAGGAGATGAGGGAAAAATAGATAAACTAATGACCTGCTGGTAGAGTGGCGAACTGGTCCAACCATTCTGGAAACAATTTGGAATCATGCCCACCAGAATATAAAACTAGGCTTATCCGTTAACCCAGCAATATTACCAATAACTCTTTATCCCAAAGAGATGAAAGGAAAAGGAAAATTGCCTATATGTGCAAAAATATTTTTAGCAGATTTTTGTTTTATTGTGGCAAGGAATCGGAAAGCAAGGGGATGCTCGTTAGTCAAGGAATGGCTGAACAAGTTGTATCTGTTTGTGACTGAATGCCACTATGTTATAAGAAAAAAATGAGCAGGGTGCTTTCAGAAAAACCTGGAGAGATTTATGTGAACTGATACAAAGTGATGTGAGAAAAACTAGGATATCATGTCACACAACAACTGCTATGTTGTAATAATCAACCGTGAAAGACTTGGCTTTTCTAATCAATGCAAGGATCAAAGACAATTCCAAAAGACTTGTGATGAAAAAAATATCTACTTCTAGGAAGTGAACTGATAAACTCTGAGTGAAAATAAAAGTATAATTTTTTCACTTTCTTTATGTTTTGTGCTTTTAAAAACATATCACTTACATGAAAATGTTATGTATGATTTCACATGTATAATTTGTAATCACATTGCTTGCCTTCTCAGTAGGTGGGAGAGATCATGGAAGAGAGAGAGAGAATTTGAAACTCAAAATTAAATGGAAAAAAACCATCCAAAATAAATAAATAATAACTATAAAAGAAAAAAAAAGAAATAGCTGAGAAATAACCCATGTGCTTCACTAGAATTTATGCAATACCAAAGAGATCTAGAGGAAGGCCTTTAGCATATTAGGTGGAATACTTTAGGATAATTTTTGGAAGTACATAGACAAGTCATTCAAGACAAAAAAATATGTAGAAGAATTGTGATGTATATCATTAGGAGTACCCACAGAAATGAGGTCACGGAGCCATTAATATCTTGAAATCCTTAGGGTATAGATTTTTTATACTTCTCATTTGGTTGTGTGACTTAAAGATGTTCTAATGTAGAACATAATTTACAAAAACCTTCCTATTTCTTTTTCATCAAGTTTACCCTGATGAATGTAGATCATTCTCGTAATGATTTTCTATAAATAAGACAGTAGAGTTCTGGATCTATATTTACTAATACCTCTCAGTCACCATTTTAAGTAATATTACCATTTATATTCTCCTCCTCTCCCCCACCAATCATTTGGAAATCTTCCCTTTCTAAGATAGCTTGAAAATATCTAAGTGCTTCTTATAATTTTCCTGGATCTATCATAACTTTGTTCCCTATATATTTGATTAGATTTACCTGTTCTTTCCCACTTTCATATTTTTTAAGTCCATCGCCACTTTCTTACTCAGTAGTAATACATCAGGTAATAAGGCCCAAATCTGGGAATTCCACTAGAAGTATAGATGAAAATAGACCACCACAAAAGCACTTGCAGGTCCATCCTATTTCATATCTACTTTCTTTCTTCTCTCATGGTAACCAATGAGTTAAACTTTGGTTTCTGAGTCCTGGCCAAGAGTCATTAGCAGGGTTATAGTGAGTGAAGCCTGGAGTGGAGATGACTTATGTCCTAGTATATGAAATAGAAGGCCCCTCAAAAGTATTTGCCATGATCTTTTTAGCTTTGTTCTCAAGTATATCCTTTCATGAATTCTGTGGGAGAGGTGATGGAAGAAAGGAAAGGGTCACTGTTACACCAGGCAGAACTGTTCCCAAGACATTGGAGGTGGAGTCACCTGGAGATTATATCATGAATATACATACCAAAGTAGGAATAGTCTGCCCCTCTTCCTCTGAGTTACAAATGCCTGCCAACAGAGCAACCTCTAGGAGAACCTGCCTCTGAACTTCCCCTTCCCTTCAGAAGCTCTCCAAAGAGACAGTGGAGACAGTGTTGTGCAATAGAATGAGCAATGAACTTCAAATGATGAACTGTTAATCATGGAAATTGAGTTTAAATACCGACTTTGCTGCTTACCACTTTGTGACCTTGGGCAAGTCACTTAACCCTTTTAAGACTATTTTCTTATGTATAAAATGAGTATATTGAGCTAGAAGATGTCTAAGCTCACTTCTATCTTTAGATCTGTGACCCATGGTCCTATAACAGAACACAGCTAACCTGATGAAAGAATAAGAAATGGAGAGTGAGATTATCTTATAAAACTCCAAATATGGTGAGAGAAAAGCTAACATGAGAAATGAAGAGCAAGAGGGAATACCTCTACAAATCTCCGGAGACAAACAGAAAGGCTGATGTAAGTAGTAGGTGTACTGGAAAAGAGAAGAAGTAAATGGCTATAAGTTTAGCAAGAGCCAGCCAGGAGTAGAAAGCAAAGATATGAATGAAGAGATAAAGAAAGGAGTGTTCCCAGGACCACCTGAAGAGATTCTGTGTATGGAGGGCAGATCTCTGAAATATGGGTGTATAACAGCGGATTTCTGTAAGCTAGACATATTCTAGTAGAGTCATAGTTGTGAAGGAATTGTCATGCTATCAGCTTAGGCTTAGGAAAAATCCCTCCATGGGCCACCTGATTTAGAGAGAAAGGACATAACTGGTGCTATTTGGTGGAGGAAAGCCAAACAATAGGGAATAATGAAGCCATGTTAAACAAGAGCCATGAGAAGAAACACCAGACCTCCCAGAAAAACATGGTAGGAAGAGGGTACTGGAGTAATATCTTTCCTCTAGTTTCATCTATGAATAGTTTTAGGTTGATCTTGAATTCCTTAAGTTATTTATTTTTTAGAAAAATGTCATCTAAATGATGACTGAGAGCATAAAGGGAACGAAAACCTGTGTTAAACGGTAACATGTCAAATATTAAAAATAACATGACATTAATCACATCTCTTTGATGAGTAAAATATAAAATGATGGTCATAGTAACATGCTCTCTTGGGATCTCCCTTACTCACCCAAAATTATGAAATGAATTTAGCTAAGCATTTAGGATTTGATGTTTTTGCTCTGCTTTCTCTGTGGGACTTGGGACTGTATTATAGTGGGATTACTCAAACCCGTAGGAAGTTGTATCTGGAGAATCAGTCATGGACAGACCATTTAGAACTATAAAATAAGAATAAGGGCTGCCAGTTTCTGGCCTGAAGTTCTCTGTGTGCTAACGAATGGTAACTGCTGGGACAGTCTCTCTCCGATGACTCCCCTTCCACATCTCCCTCTTTGCTGTGTCAAGTAAACCTTTGCACAGTGTTCCCTGTTTATATTTTATACATTCTTTTATCTTGACTGTCTCTTCACATAAAACATATGAGGATGACCTTAAGCCTATGCATTTCATTGGGTATAATTTATAATCATACAGAATATGTACTATACAGTTTCAAGGAGGGTTTAGCTTCACTGGGCATAAATAGCGGAGCTCTCTTTTTCCAGTGTCAAGTATGTTATCCTTTTCTCCACCCTTTTAATCACTAAACATTATCTTTGAGTGATGTAGAGTCTATTTTAATTTTATTCTATTTTGTTATATTTTATTCTATTTCCAACAAAGCACTAAATCTCAAAACTGAGCATCTTAAAATGGAGTCTGGGTCTTTTTTTTCTCCTAGAGACAGCCTGTATTATAAATGGCATATGCAATCCTGATGCCTGAGACTAAGCCCTTCCATTCCACCACTCCCTTAACACCTGTGTCAGGAGCTAAAGAGACCCAGAGAAGGACAAAGAAGATAGAATTGCAAATCGTATGGTAGTAGATAGAGATGGTGATTTCAATTCTGCCCATTTATCATGGAGAGTGGAGAGTGAGGGAAGCATGGATAACTAGAAACAAAAGTAATATCTATGGGTTAGAATAGTTTGAGTAATCAGGGATCATGT
>NW_027186523.1:12584671-12598658 GCF_028583685.1 Petaurus breviceps papuanus
TCTCCATAACCTTACAAAGATATTGTTAAATGAAACCCAACACTGACTTTCCATTAATGTAGTATATTGAGTGTACAGATAGATGATGTACTATATGGAGTGCCAGGACTGGAGTCAGAAAGACTCATCTTCATGAGTCCAAATGTGGCCTCAGACTTACTAGCTGTGTGACCTTGAGCAAGTCACTTAACCTTGTTTGCCTCAGTTTCTTCATCTCCAAAATGAGCTAGAGAAGGAAATGACAAACACTCCAGTATCTTTGCCAAGAAAACCCTAAATGGGGTCATGAAGAGTTGAACATGAGAAAAAACAACTGATCAACAACAATAAAAATATATGGACAAGTTCCTTTATTTAGCCCTGTAAAAACAATATAGTTTAGTACTGAGGTATAGCAGTTGCTCCTGAATGTAGCCAGAACCAAATTAAAATGTAATGGAAAATATTTAACAAAATAAATAAAAATACAATAAAACAAAGATAACATTACATTTTAAAATGAAGTCAATATACTGCCTATAGGGATCCTTATGTATAGATTAGTGACCCTTTTCCTATTTGAGTTTGACATCACAGTGGAGAGAGGGTTGCCAGAAGAGTCAGGAAGAGGTGGGGTCAAGACCAGCCTATGACACACACTAGCTGAATGACCACAGGCAGGTCATTTAGTCTTTTAGGAACCCTAGGCAACTTTCCAAGACCATAATATAGAGGAAAGTTATTGATCTGCAGCTATGGAGAATTTCAACACTTAAAAGAGTTCCCCTTATTGATTAAATCACAAATTTGAACCATATACACACACACACTTACTACAATCAATCACTCCTCATTATTTCAGAATTTAAAGTAATTAATAACTAATGCCCAACAAGATGCCTGGCATTTAATAAATTATTATTGAATTTAACTGAACATATGTAATTCTTATTGAAAAAATGTGCCTAAATTACTTCAGTCAATCATTGTAATTCTATATTAAAGAATATGTGTATTCAGTATATACTGTATGTATGATTTATGCATAGATATGTGTATATTATACAATACAAGTTCACTATGAGATACAATTTTTTCACTAATTACAATCTAATAAGGACAAACTCATATCTTAGTTTGTGGTGTGTATAATGTTTAGATTTTAAATGATTTAATTTAAACTATATTCTTCAATTTGTACTTTTTGCAGTTGAGCCAGGATAATTTTCTCTTTATTCTCTTTATTCTGTAATTATTTTAGTTTAATGTGTGGACCTAAAATTTCACATAAAAGTTTAGTACTGACTGTTATGCCCACAATACCATAACCATTGTCTCCTCTCATAGACTCAAATAGTTCAGACTGTATTTTTTAAAGGCATTAGCCACAGATTAATTTGTATTACAACACTTCAGTGATTCTTCTACTGTGTGATTTTCAGTAGGAAACAGAAAGCTAACCAAGATGAACAAGGCAATTCAGGTCAGCACAACAAACATTTATTGGGAATTTGTGATACAAAAAGGGAATAAGTCACTGCTCTTTAGGAACATACATTGGGTATGGACAGAGCCCACAAAATACAAATAAGCAAATATCAGTGTAGTTAATAGGTAATCCAAGGATGGGAATGCTAAAAACTGGGAAGATCAGGAAATGGGATTTCAGGCCAAATATCTGAGGTGAGATTTGAAGGATATTAAAGATTTTAAGAAGTGGTCTTATGAGGTGAGGAAGGAGTGTATTCCAGCTGTGGAGCGCAACCTGTGAAAAAGATCCAAGGAGAATTTCTTATCTTCCCAGTAAGGGTGGGTGACAAGGGAGGAAGGGAATGAATCTGGAATTCAAAGTTTTAAAATCAAATGTTTAATACATATATATATATATATATATTATTACCAATATTATTTTATGTGTAAATGGGAAATAAGTTATACAGGCACTGGGGCATAGACATCCACCTTGCCCTACTGGAAAGTTGGAGGGGATATAGGAGAAGATATGGGAGAGAGCAGATTGGAGGAGGAGATATCCAATGGGATCACTATTTTGGGGTGGTGGGTAGAGGAAAAATGGGGAGAAAATTTGTAACTCAAAATCTTGTGGAAATGAATGATGTAAACTAGAAGTTAATAAAGCATTTGATAAAAAAAAAAGAAAAAGATCAGAAAAGGGAGCTTTCCTTCACAGAGAGTAGAACCTGGACTTCATGGCTTACTCCATTTTCCACCTGCATCTCTACTTGTTATCATTTCCATAGAACAAGATGCTCCCTTGCCAAAGTACCATAGGTGTCCCCAATTTCCACAACATCTAGTTTCCTTTTATGTGTGGTTTTCCCTATTAGATTTTAAATTACTTGAGGACAGGATTGTCTTTATTTTTCTTATTCATATCCCCAGAGCTTACCACAGGGCCAGGCACATAGTATGCACTTAACAAATGTTTACTGAATTGAATTGTGTTAGAGATAAAATGCAGAGTTTGGGAAATAACTGGAACATGGAATTGGCCAAAGGGAATATGAAGTTAATACCAGGTGGAGGACTTTGCATTTTTATCTTAAAGGCAATAGGGATCCACTGAAGATAGTCAAATAAGAGAGTAATATGACTAGCTTTGTGCCTTAGGAATATTGATCTTAGGAATATTACTCTGGCAGCTGTGTAGGGAATGTATTGGAAAAGGAAAAGACTGGAAGCAGGGGGACTAATTAGGAGGTTGTTATAATAAGTGTGATTGAGGGCATGGATTAAGGTAGTGTCAATGTGAGTAGAAAAATAGGGAAAGATGTGGGATCTATAAATATGATAATAAATTGGTTATGGAAAGCAAATTAAGAGGAGGATAAAAATTGAATTAGATCAAGAATAATAACTGGCCATGTAACCTTGAGCAAGTTACTTAACCCCGATTGCTTTAAAAGAAACTGAGTAGATGTTTTGAGCTTGGAAGACTAGAAAAATAGTAGTACCTTTAAGAGGAATAGGAAAGTTTGAAGACAGGGTACATTGACAGGTAGAAATTGAAATTATGATGGGAATTAGGAAGGAAAATTCTCAGCAGGTAGTTGGTGATGTGGGCAAGGGAGAGATTGGATCTACTAGCAAATATAAAGGCTTCACTGAACCTTACGTGAGAAGTAACAACACCTCAACCTACCAACTCTTGATAGTCTCAGACATCAGGATTTTTGGCACCAAGCCCACGTACAAGGAATAAGTCTTCAAACCAGACTCAGACAGGAGTTAAGCATATACTCCATGTGCAAGTATCTGTTGACATTTTATCAGCCCCTACCATCTTGAAATACCTTATATGTTTCTGTGCTATTGAAAATCTAATTATGTCAAGATACTTTACCTCTGACCACCACTAGTCCTGGATATGTCTTTTCTGACTATTCTCCCTTTCTTCCTCCTAGACTTACTCCCTACATACTTATATCCTAGACCAGGAAGAAGAGAAAGATTATTCTTTACTCCTCGCTCTTCTTCCATTCCTTCCCTCTTGCCACCATCACTAAACAAATTTGTACTGTCTTAAGGTTCACTCCATCCACCTATCCAGATTCTTCTCATTATCAGCCAAGTCATTTCCCCTCTTCCTCAAGCAGTTCACTAAATCACTTGCAGTCTTCTTCCCCTTCCCAAACCCTACCTAAACATAACTCCCCCAAACCCAACCCTCTCAACTGAGAACCTGAATGCACTGTAGTTCAGTCATTTCAAACATGTCTAACTCTTTGTGACTGACTCCATTTGGGGTTTTCTTTGCAAAGATACTGGAGTGGTTTGTCATTTCCTTCCCCAGTTCATTTTATAGATGAGGTAGCTGAGGTCAATAGGATTAAGTGACTTGCCCACAGTCATACAACTGAAAACTATCTGAGGCCAGATTTGAACTTAGGAAGATGAAATCTCCCTGACTCCAGAACCAACACTCTATTCACTACACCACCTAGCTTCCCAATTTGAACGCATATTTTACTGAAGGAAAAAAATGAGGCTATTCGATTAGATCTCTCTCTCTTCTTCCCTTTACCTTATCCTACATCACTCACATGCCTTCTGCCAATTTCTCTTCCTTCAGCCCTGCCTCATGAGAAGCAGTGCCCCTTCTCTTTGCCGGTGCAGTCCCCTCTGTGTGCATAAATGATACTAAAATACCTGGTCTTTTCCAGTAGATTTCCCCTTCTACCATCTGGATCTCTCACTTATCTTCTGTCCTTCTCTGTTGGCTGCTTCACTACTGCCTTGAAATATGCCCCCAATAAACACCCCCCCCATCATCAAAAAACTCTCATCTGTCCCTGCTAGCTATCATCCTCTATATTTTCTCCCTTTTCTGTCTAATCCCCTTGTTTAGGCAAATGCCAATGATCAATGCTTCCACCTCCCTTCCTCTTACTCTCTTCTTAATTCTTTGCAGTCTGGCCTCTGTCTTCATCATTTAACTAAAACTGCTCTCTCCAAAGTTAACCACTAATCTCTTAATCACCAACTCTAATGGTCTTTTCTCAATGTTCATTCTTCTTTACCTTTTTTTGCACCTTTTGACACTATCAGTCACCCTTTTCTTAATGCTTTCTAGGTTTCTTTAACTACTGTCTCCTGATATTCCTCTTCTATGACTGACTACTACCTGGGCATGCTTCTCCTCACTCTATATACTACTTTATTTGGTGATTTCATCTGCTTCTATGGATTTAACAATTATCTCTGTGCAGATGATTCTCAGATCTATTTGTTGATACCTAACCTCCGTCTTGACCTTTAGTCTTAATATTTCCAACTAGCTATTGGAGATCTCAAACTAGATGTCTAGTACACATCTTAAACTTAACATATCTGAAAAAGAACTCATTTTCCTCCAAACTTTCCTGTTTTCTTAACTTTCCCATTATTATGCTGGGTACCACCATCATCAGTTATCCAGATTCACAACCTGGGTGTCACCCTCTCTCACATTTCATCAGTTACCAAGTTCTATCCTTTCTACCTTTGTAACATTTTCTGATACACAACCCATTCTCTTCTCTGACATTGACAACACCCTGGTTGAGGCCATAGATTATTAGACTCTTAAACAATTACACTCCTAGGCTATTATAATAATCTGGGGATTGTTTCATCCTGACCCAAGTCTCTCTTCTCCATTCCATCCTTCACTTAGCTGTCAAATTGATCTTCCTAAAGCAAAAATCTGACCACATCACATCTCTATTCAGTAAACTCCAGTGGTTTCCTATTGCCTCCAGGATCAAATATCAAATCTTCTGTTTGGCTTTTACAGCCTTTCATAAGCTTGCCCATTCCTCTTTTTCTAGTCTTCTCATACCCTAAACCTCCCCATGTATTCTGTCATCCAGTGATACTGGACTTCTTGCTATTCCTTGCACACAACACTCAATATCCTGACTCTAGGCATTTTCTCTGGCTATCCTCCATGCCCATATTCCCTTATGGATCATTTCTGCCTCCTGGCTTTCATAAATTCTCAGCTGAAGTCCTACTTTCTACAAGAAATCTTTCCCAGTTTTAAACTTCTTAGTGCCTTCTCTGTATGATTATCACCAACATAGCCTGGATATATTCTGTAACTGTTTGAATGTTGTATTCCCCCTTAAACTGTGAGTTCCTTAGGAATAGTGACTATATTATGTCTTTCTTTGCACTCACCCTTCCCTGTGCTTAGCACAGTACCTGGTTAGTAGTAGTTTCTATTAGAAATAGGAGCTTAATTAATGCTAACTGCCTGACAGACTGACTGCTTTCATACTTCAATATAATGTACATGACATTCCCTCATGTTTAATATGTTTTACACTATAAGTACGCCCTCCCTCCTATTGCTTGCCTTTTGAATTTTAATTCATGTTTTGAAGACTGATTCAAGTGACTCCATGACACTTTGTCTATGATGCTTTCCCTGATCCACTTGGTTGACTATTATTTTCTTTGGACATCACAAAGAACTGTATTTTGTACTTGAAAGTATTTATCATGTAATATTGTAGAGTTAAGTACATATATTTCTTCTTTCCCCTCCTGATTAAAGTTCTATGAGGCCAGGAACTGTCTTATCCAAACTCTACATCTGTGTGTTTTTAAATGTTTGCTAAATTTGAGTTTCTGTTAGGAACTTCTCAGAGCTCCTGTTCTCTGTTCTCTCTTTTCCATTTCTTTGTTACTATTCCAGTATTGCCAAATTTTTCATAATGTAATTAATGGGAGTATTCTCTCCAAAATATTCTGAATGTGTTTTATCTATAAAGAAACTATTGATGAGTGATAAAATGCATAATTGGAGAGAACTTCCAAACTAATGAGATCACAGATGAACGTATCTTTTGCATCATATCTCCTAAATAATTTTTGTCTGTGTTGTGTTGCAGTCTGCTTATGCCTTCCATGTGTCCATCCAGTGCCCTTCAGGTGAAAATCTTCTGCAATCCTACAATTCTTTAATTCTTCATAAATAATAGATTTCCACACTTTGTTGTCATTTAATATATCTGAAAAATATTAATGGTAATCAATCAACCAGCAAACATTTATTGATTTTATGTGTCAAATATTGATATTATTTTTCTGGGAGAAGATTGAAAAGTATTCAGTAATTTCAAAAATTAATAAAAAGTACAATTCACTTTCTTCACTTCTACTTCTGGTCATTTGCAGGTACTATTCAAGAGTATGTTAACTTAGATATCTCTCTCTATCTCTCTCTCTCTCTGTCTCTCTCTCCTTCTCTCTATTTCTCTCTCTCCATCTAGACATGATATCTCTCTTCAGTATCTCTATATGATCTATACTATATATCTATACCATCTATATCATCTCTATCATATTTCTCAATATCTATCTCTATCACCTCTATAATCTCTATCTGCCTGTCTCTATATTCATCTATCAACCAAACTATTATCTGTCTCATGTATCTGTGTGTTTGTTGTGTGTCCATAATATGTTGTTGGAATCTGGCCCTACATCAGTTTAATTACAAAGATTCATGCTCTCCCTGAATTCAGTTGACTTTTGAGGTCATGAACAGTGTGAAATTTTCCGGGATTGTTTGTGAAGAATTCTGAGAGATAGAGACTTTAAAGGAGAAGGAGCAAAAAAGCAGAATTTGAGTGACCAAACTGTCTTCCATCTTAAAGGCCATTTAGACTTTTTTGGAGTCAAGCATTTACATTGGAGTTGTATGCTCCAGTATTCAAAAACTGAAAGATACCATTGTCACTCATTCAATAATAGCCATCCTGATTTGTAATGCACGTATGGCAAGACAAGAATGACTATGACCAACGAGTGTTAACCCTAAGGGACAGTTTGGATGAGATGACTCCTGTTGACCTGAAGACAAATTTCTTCTCCCATTTTTCTAAGTTGAGAAAAAGCCACAAGCTTGGGGTGGCCAGGTAGCACAGCAAGTAAGAGCACCGGCTCCAGTGTTGGGATGACCTGGAGATTGAATCCCGGGCTCAGACACTTAGCACCCACCCAGAAACACCTGGCTGTGTAACCTTGAGCAAGTTACTTAACCCCAGTTGCTTAGCGGAGGCCAGGTGGCTCAGCAAGTAAGAGCACCTGCTCCAGGGTCGGTATGACCTGGATCAAATCCAGGCTCAGATACTCAGCACCACACCCAGAAATAACTGGCCATGTAACCTTGAGCAATTTACTTAACCCTGATTGCTTTAAAAAAAAAAAAGCCACAAGCTTTAATTGCAATGCTCCTCCCACGTGTGTGCTTCACTTGGATGTGAATGGAAAAAATTCCTATGACCATAATCACCATATGTATTGAATGTATGGTCTTGTACAGTGCCCACTGGGGAGACAGACAAGTATTAGACTCTCTCAAGGAACTCCCAAACCTAGTAGGGGCAGCAACAATAGTTTTCTAAGATAGTCCATGGTGATAAGTAAGTAGAGAAAAATAATAACCTGAAGTGAGTCATATTCTTCTAAATTAAAAATATTATGGTTGAAATCAGGTATCTTTATCTTTAAAAGAGAGGACTGTTCTTTCTCTGAAACTTTTAAAGAGGGCAAACCTGGATTTCTCTTTTCTATCCCCTCCCCTATTCATTACTACATGTACAGCTACTCTAGCACAACAATCCTGTTACATATATGGTACATGGTATAAATACCTATTACTCTTAGGGGAGGATCTATCACATATGTGGCACATGGAGTCATATTTGTGGCATACATGTATTTCATGCATATATTGATATATGTATTATGTGTGTATGTTTGTATGTATGTGACACAGGTGCTACTGTGTAACATTAATATACATGTGTAAATATCTGCATAGGTAAGGATTATATATATATATATTGTATGTGTGTATATATGTGGGCACATATTATATATGTACCAAACACTTATAGAAAAGTTTTGTAGGTTGTTAATAAAACTGTATATCACACTAAACTTATTTTCTTTCACTTTTTTCTATGTCAATAGTTATGACGTATTCTTTTGTATTACTATGAATTGAATTTAGAAAGTTCTGCACCGTTATTGGCTATAATGCAACAGATACATTGTCATAAACAGACAGTAGCATCTGGGAGACCTTATCATGTGTAGAGACTCATTTTAGATTTGGAGTATCTGCTGAATCTCCTTAATAAGAGTGAAAGTTAAAAATAACTTTTGGCAAACATGTCTCCTTGTTTTATTCCTCATTTGACATTAATAATCTGATATCTATTGATCAAGACTATCTCTGTTATTATATCTTTGAAGGGATCTTAAACAATTTTGACATATATAAGGGAAATATTGTGTTGGAGCAGAGACTTTTGAGAGCATTTTTCTCTACTTAGTGAAATACTTTTTCAAACACAATTAATAAGCTCAGTGGGATCTTGCATCCTATATGCTTTTCAGTAAATTGTAAGATTGTAAAGATTTGGTTTACTGTGGAATATCACTTGTGAAAGTTTCACTACTCCTCATCTAATAACTTAATACAATAACACAATATCGTATAGATTGGAAAATAGTCATATGCAATGAAAATAAGGTTCTCTTCTTAAGAACAAGTTTTTTGGAGAAGCAGTGCTTTAAAACAGTTAACAAAGTAAGTACAGGTAAGACTCAGATATATTTTACTCTATTCTATAGACATTTTCTTGTAGTTGTCTTGATTCCAAAAGAGGAAATCATGCCCAAAATCCTTTCATTTTCAGAAATTCCACCCAGAGTGCTCAATAGTCACATTGGTGACCCCAACTATGTTTTACTCTTCTCTCTAGCCATCTTCTTCTCAACAGCCTTGCCATTATATTCTATCATACCTCCTCCCCCCAAAAGTCATATATTCCAGTTCTGCAATCAATTAAATCAATAATTAATTATTACTAGAATATATATGTCAATCTATGGCTTCATTCATCAAACCAGTGATTTTTCCAGACCAAAATACTACCCCCCTCCCAACCTCATGTCCATCATTCTCTTAAACATGTCAAGTGAAGTCAACAAGCTTTTATTAAGTGCATGTGCCAGATTCTGTGCTAAGAGCTAGGGATACAAAGAAAGTCAAAAACACTCATTTCCTTCAAGGAGCTTACAATCAAACAAGGCAGACTACATGGGAAAAAAACTATGTACAGTGAAGATATATCCAGGATAAATTGGAGATGGTCTCAGAAGAAAGGTATTTACATTAAGGAAGGCAGGGAAAAGTTTCTTACAAAGTATAGAATTTTAGAGAAAGGAGAGAATTCCAAACATGGAAGATAGACAGTGAAAATGCAGAGTTGGGAGATGGAGCTTCTTATGAGAGAAATATCAATGAGGACAGAGTCAATGGATCATTGAGTATGCAGGGGAGTAAGGTGTAAGATGACTAGAAGGCTAGAAGGGGTCCAGGTTATTTTGTAGTTGTTTGAGGAAGTAATAGGGAGCCACTAGAGTTGAGTGAGTAGAGGAATAATGTTATACCAGGATTTAAAGAACACTTTGTTTTCTGAGTAGAAGATAAACTAGAGTGAGAAAAAAATTGAGGCAGGACATGAGAAGGCTATTGGAATAAACCAGATGTGAGGTGATAAGGGCCTTCACTATGGTAGTGACAGTGTTGGAGGAGAGGAGACATGTAAGAAATATTGGGAAGGTAAAATGATAGAAGTTGACCCCAGATTAGATCTAGGGGAGTGGAGAAGGTGAGAGAGTAAAGGATGACAGTGAAGCTATAAGTCTCAGTGAATATAAGGATCATGGACCCTAAAGAATAATAGGGAAGCTGGGAAAGGGAGAAGTATTTGTGAGAAGAATCATGAGTTAAATATTGGACATATCAAATTTAAGATGTCTATGGGACATCCAGTGTCAGATGTTTAGTAGGTATTTGGACATATAAGATTAGAGGTGATTAGAGAGGTAAGAGTTGGATAAAATGATCTAAGAATCACCTGCATAGAGATTCATAAGAGCTGATCTGATCACCAAAAAAAAATAGTATATAGGGAAAAGAAAGGATTGCCTAGGACAGGGTCTTGTGAGAAACCTTTGGTCAGCAAGCACAAACTAGATACAAATTCAGCAAGAGACTGAGAAGTGATCAGAATTGTATACAGGGTTCCAGAAGAGAAAAATGTTATGAAATCCTAGAGAGAAGAGAATATCAATATAAAGAGGTGATCACCAATGTCAAAGACTGAGGAGAGGTCAAGCATGAGGATTGGAAAAAAAAAAAAAAACCTCTTTTTTGGTGATCAAGAGATAATTGATAGGGGTGGCTAGGTGGCACAGTGTATAGAGCACCGGCCTGGAGTCAAGAGGACCTGAGTTCAAATACAGCCTCAGACACTTGACATAATTACTAGCCATGTGACTTTGGGCAAATCAAATAACCCCAATTGCCCCCCAAAAAGCAAAAAAAAAAGAGATAATTGATAACTTTGGAGAGAAGTTCTGTTGAATTAGGAAATCAGAAGTCAGACTTTAGAGAGTTAAGAAATGAGCGAAAAGAAAGGAAATGCTGACAGCAATTATAGATAGTGTTCTAAATGAATTTAGACCTTAAATGGAAGAGAGAGATGACATAACTAGTGGGTATGGACAGATAAGTAATGGTTTTTTGAGGATGGAGGAGAGATGGTTGTCTCCTCACAGGAACATCCAGTAGACCGTATATACTCTTTCTTCCTATTAGAATGTAAGTTTCTTGAGGGTCAATGACTGTTTCACTTTTTTTGTTGTTTCTTAATGCTTAGCACAGTACTTGGCACAGCATGACTGCTTAATAAAGATTTTTTATTCATCCACTCATTCATTCATTTACATAGTCATGTAAAGAGAGCATAAGCCAAGTTATCACTTTCTAAGTTTTTATCTCTAGTAAACTTGGATGACCTCATTTTAAGTAAAGTCTTTTCTGTATATTTAAAGTGACAATTACATTAAAATGGTTATAGATGTTAGATGGTTTGAGATTAATTGGATTAGTAAAACAAGCAAAAGGCTCAGATTATGGTTTCTGTATATGACAACGGCAATAGACATTGGAGACAGAATTTGTTACTTATTAAGGTCTGGAAGAGAATTACTGTTTTATCTAAGTGGCATAAAGTGCAACAAATGTAGCTTCATAACAGTCTTTTAGATCTCCAGCTAACAATAGTATGTGTGTAGAGGAACAATTTATTCAAGGGCAAATGTGTGTATAAAACAACAGACTTTTGTTCCATTAGGGTTTTTTATTGACTCTTTGGTTGCTTTCTTTTGAGACTGAAATGCCTCATGATCATTCATTTGAAACTCTTGAAAGGCCAGTGTCCTAGAAACTTAGGGATTGGCACAGCACCTTTCATATTCAAGGATACTGTGCATCTTTATGGATGCTGTGTCAAAACAAATTAATTTACTCTCCTATTCACTGTCTCTACCCCAACATTGAAGCAGTAAAGTGAGTAGAGTCAAAATCAGGGAACCCTTTGCCTAAAACTAACCAACTGATGGACTGGTTAAAGCCCTAAATGAGTTATATTAGGGGACTGAAAGACCATTTAGAATGAGGTTTGTGTTTATGGTCTTAGGTGTTCTCTTTAATTGAGAAAACCTATCTATTATCTCTCTAATTTTAATCATGATTTGCCATCTCATCAGAGCAGGGAGCAGATTCATCTTTAATTTATAGTCTTAAAGCATTGTTTGAAACATTGAGAGGTTCAATGACTTTTTCACATGGTCACCCAGCCAGTGTATGTCAGGGGTATGACTTTAAGTCCAATACTATTAGTCTAGTACAAAACTATTCTTCTGACTGTTACCCCATACTTCCTCTCCTTTGATGCATATCACCTCTTAAAGTACTCCTAAGCTCTTGAAATCTTGTACAATCCAAAGAGTAGGACTTGTTACTTCAGCATTGGAACCCTGTCTTTATCAAGCCTGCTTTCACACTCCTGCTAACTGTACTCCTTGATTTGCTTTTTCCAACCTGATCAAGCATAAATCCTATGTAGCAGCATGATTTTTCTATATGAAAGGAAAGGTAGCTCTGTACTCATTTTGAATAGCTGTGGTTTTGAGTGAAAATGCAATTTTGCTTTCCAATTCCCTCCCTATCCTGAAATATCCAGGCAGTAACTCTTCTGCTTAGTGTCAGTTTAGTGTGTGTGTCATCTTTCTGTTTGATGCTGTGCTTCAATTGTGACTTAAGAGCATATGAATCATATGTATCTGTGTGTGGGTGAAATTTGTGCACTGCTCCAAGGTAGACCTTTGCATAAAGGAAGTGTGGTTTATGGGATATCAGCCATAATCCTTATCGACTGCCAAAAGTTTTATACTCTTTTGAACCTGAAACTGATGGAGCCAATACAAATTAGACTAAGGCACAGAGGAAGAGGAAGGAATTTAATTATAGTGACTTGAGTTTCTTTAATAACACATTAAATGATTTTGTGGAATTGTGCCTTTAAATGTGTCTTTAAATACTACCATGGAATTTAAGGGTTGGAAGGGCCCTTAGCAGCCTTCTAGTCTAATCTATACAACCAAAGAAGTCCCTATTCCAACCTACCCAATAAATTTTCATCTAGAAGTGCCCAGAGGTTCCCAAAGTAGGAGATTCTGCCCTCTGGGGGGGGGCTCTGGAACAATCCACGGGGGGGTAGTAGCCTCAGGTGCAATTGTGGGGTTGAATAAAAATAAGAGGGTGGTAGAAGTCTAAGAAAAGAGGAAAAGAAAAGAAAACTTTGAAAAACTATTTATACATGTTTCATCTGTTGTGTAACAGAATTAAAATAATAGTGATTACATTATTTTACAAATAAACAAACAAAATGTAAGTTATAACTGATCAGTGGTCAAGTTAACTGAAAGGTCTTAACAGGCAAGTGTTCGCAGGTGAGTATTTTGCACATTGTCAGGAAGTGCATCAACAGGAATATATGTGTGTAATGACTTGTTTGAGTTTGACATATTTTGTGATTGAATGTCATGTGTTAGCTATAGTCACTATGACGATTGTGGATGCTATAAATATTGCATTGGTGCTACAGATGCACATTTCAAAAATAAAACATTAAAGAGTTAAAGAAAGTAGCTTTCCAGCAGGGCATTGAGTATTTTTTTAGGGAATCACTAGACCAAATAAGTTTGGGAACCTCTGATGTAGCCTTTCCTTCAGAGACTCTTGACAGGGAACTCATGACCTACCATAATAGCCCATTAAACTTTAAATGGCTCTAATTGTTATGAAGTTGCTGTATGGCTTTCTGTTTGTCTATTTTTTGTTTTCCTTTGACATCAAGCTTAAATGCTGCTTCTTTGAAACCTGTTATTGCAGATTTTACCTTCTTGGGGGCAACATGCTATATCTAATCCCATTTCCACAAGGCATCTCCTTAAATATTTGAAAATATCTATCATGGTCCCTGTAGCAGCAAGCACCCCAAGAGACCTCAGGGTTTGCAGCTACCACAGGTTCTTGGATCTGCTTTGTTAAAGGAAAGCAACTCAAAATGGG
>NW_027186523.1:12598668-12632044 GCF_028583685.1 Petaurus breviceps papuanus
CTGAAAAACAAGCCTCCCACCCCAGGCTTCAGGTGCACATTAGCCTATGGGCAGGGAAGATCTTCAAAATTTACATTCTTATTACAGTCCCCCATATCTTCTCTGATGCATATTAAGCATTACCATCTCCTTAAATTTTTTCTCATAGGACCTTTTAGAGCTGCCCTTCTTTGACTGAGGAACCCAGAATTGAAGACAATTCTGATATGGTCTGACCAGAGTGAAATATGGAAACATGATTACCTCCTTATTCTTTGAAGCTAGGCTTTCCATTGCAGCCCAAGATCACATTAGTTTTTGCTCCTTGCCATATTAACTATTGATTCATACTGTGCTTGCATTCTACTAAAAATCAAGTCTTCTCAGGCAACAGCTACTATTTAATCATGCTACTCCCTTCTAGTACTTAAGTAGTTTCATTTTTGAACCAAAGTGTAAAACTTTCTATTTATCTTTATTTAATATTATTTTTATTAAATTCAACCCAGTGCTTATGACTGAACAAGAATTAGAGAACATTATAAAATACAAAATGGATAATTTTGACTACATGAAATTGAAAAGTTTCTGTACAAACAAAGCCAATGTAACCAAGATTAAGAGGGAGGTGGGAAATTGTGAAAGAATCTTTGCAACCTATGTCTCTGACAAAGGACTCATTTCTAAAATATACAGAGAATTGAGTTAAATTTATAAGAATACAAGTCATTCCCCAATTGATAAATGGTCAAAGGATATTAACAGTCAGTTTTCAGAGAAAGAAATTAAAGATATCTATAAGCACATGAAGATATGCTCTAATTCACTATTGATTAGAGAAATGCAAATCAAAACAACTCTGAGGTTCCACATCTCACCAGTCAGATTGGCTAAGATGACAAAACAGGAAAACGATAAATGCTGGAGAAGATGAGGGCAAATTGGAACACTAATGCATTGCCGGTGGAGTTGTGAACTGATCCAGCCTTTCTGGAGACCAATCTGGAATTATGCCCAAAGGGCTATAAATACTTCCATACCCTTTGATCCAGCAATACCACTCCTGGGATTATATCCCAAAAAGAACATAGAAGTGGGAGAAAGACTCATATGTACAAAAATGTTTATAGCAGCTCTTTTTGTGGTGGCAAAGAATTGGAAATTAAGGGGGTGCCCATCAATTGGGGAATGGCTGAACAAGTTGTGGTATATGCATGTTATGGAATACTATTGTGCTATAAGAAACGAGGAGCAGACGGTCTTCATATTTACCTGGAGAGGCTTATACAAACTGATGCTGATTGAGAAGAGTAGAACCAGGAGAAATTTGTACACAATTATAGACACAACGTATATGTGATGACCAACTTTTTTAGAGTGGCCTCCTCTCAGCAATGCAGTGATATAAGTCAATCCCAAAAGACTCATGATGGAGAGAAATATGTGCATCCAGAGAAAGAACTAGAAAGAACTGAATTTATATCCAGGTGGAAGCAAAATACCTGATCTTTTTCCTTCTCTTATTTGGTTTTATGTCCTCTTTACCATTTTTCTTTCCAGATGATACAATCTGTCTTTATCACCTGACTAATGTATAATGTGAAAGTATTTACAGATCTTATACTTGACTATATGCCGCCATTGTGGGGGAGGGGAGGGAAAAGGACAAAATGCAAAACTCAAGGAATTGTGGAATTGAATCCTGTAAACTAAAAGGAAACAAACAAATTAAATAAAAAATAAAAATAAAAAAAATTTCAACCCATTGCTCTAGCTTCTCAATGTCTTTTTGGATTCTGACTTTGTCATCTAGTATGTTAGCTATACCTCACAGCTGAGATCCTGATAAGTTGTCTTTAACCAAATCACTGATAAGAGTGTAGGACCAAGCTCAGGTCCCTGTTGTATCCCACTTAAAGTGCAACCTCTAGATCTCTCTGAGTCTAGCCATTTGTATCTTTTACACAAGGATTGTATGACCTATTTGATCAATGCTTTGCAAAGTTCTAGTTGCACCATCTGTAGTATTCTTCTGATCCACTAGTTTGGTAATCCAGATCACAAAGGATATTAGATTAGTCTGGCAGGGCCTCTTTTTGCTAGGTCTTTGCAATTGCTGCTTCATTTGACTTTCCCTGATAATTATATAATATAATAATTTATTTTAGAATTTTACAATAAACTAAAGTCAAATTCACTGTCAATAAATAGGCAATAAATATTTAAGTACCTACTAATAAACATTTATTTATAATTATTATAAGTATTTATAAATTATATAGTACTATAATAATACGTTATATAATAATACATAAATATGAATAAGTGTTTATAAGTAATAAATATTTAATAAAAAGCACTAGTTTAAAACATTTATTAAGCACTAGTCACTGGTTTATATTTTGTTGAACCATTTTCTTCTCTTTTTAAAAACCCAGGGAAACATTTTTCTTTTCTTTTTCTCTACAATTATTCACATATCACTGACAGTGTATCCACAATCATATTTATCAGCTCCTTCAGTACCCAGGCATGTAGTTCATCTGGTGTCCAGGTGACTTGAATGAATTAAAGACAGATACTTGTTCTTTCTATAATCCCATTACTTATCTTTTCTATCAGTTTCCTTTTATCCAGTGGTGTCCTGCCATTTCTGGTACATTGAAGAGAAAATAGAAACAAACTAAAAATTGATTACCCCTACTTTCTTTTAAATAATTATCAGAATACCTTCCACGTCAAGCAGTGATCCTTGCCTGCACTTCTTAGGCATGAAAGTGGAGAAATAGTGTGCTGGAGTCAAAATCTCTATCAAGATAGAGTCTGGAATCAAGAAATTTTGAGTTCAGATATAACCTCACCTACGAACTGTGTGACTCAGGGCAATTCACTTAACTTTTATCTGCCTTGGTTTCCTCAAATGCAAAATATACATATACACATACATACATGTATGCATGCATGCATCTATCTATCTCTCTATAATAGCATGTACATCCCAGGTTTGTTATGATGAAATGAGACAATAAAGTGTTAAGCATAGTTCCTGGCACAGGGGAGTTGCTTAATAAGTGCTTGTTTCCTTCCCTTTTCCTTTTCCCACAAAGCTAAAGAAAAAGAAAAACATCTCTTATCTGTTCGTAGTTTTCTTCATGAACTTTGGCCTATTCTGAATTTAGCACTCCTAGAAATTCTGTTTACAAGATTATTCTATACTCTTATATCCATCCTCCATTAACTGTTCTTGTTTCCATCATTTTTACTTAATTTTTTTAAAAAATATATCTAAATTTAATCTAACTAGCTGGTGAGTGTCCTATGCATATACATCAGCCTCTTCAAGCATTTTCCATTTTGTTTATCTCACAGAAATGATTTACCTTTTTGTTTTCATAGTTATGTGCTTGACAGTTTCTACCATTCCTGTACTGAATTCTCCTTTCAGTTTAAGTCCATGGTCATCCTACCTCAGATTCCTTTGAATCCTTTACAATCTGGTTTCCCCAAATCTAGTTTATGCCAGGTTTTCCTTTCCATCTCTATTACATACTTGACTGTGGCCACTTTCCTCAGTGTCCTGAGCATGTTTTTTCTAGCAGTTCATCTCCCTCCTAAGAGTACCCACTTATCTCTGGAACTCCATTCTTGGGCTCAGCTGTCCTGATGGTTGAGTTATAAAGTGCAAAGTTTCCTAACTCACTGTTTATATAGGAGGCCTTACATGGCTTCCCATTTGTTATGTAGATGTGACAAGTTTCATATCTGATTCCTACATCTATCCTGGCTGAACAGATATTGCTTCTCCTCTGCTCTGATGCTATACAAATATGGCTTCTCCTCTTCCCTACACCCCATTTTCTCTTCTTTGTTTGAGAACAGTAATCAAATAAATACCACCATTGCTTCTGGAAAATGTATGACAATTGACTGCTGTATGGCTCAAGTCACCATCACTCAGACTCCTAAAGCACATTCTCTTCAATGGTTCATTCTCCTATATGTGCTTTGTTCTCCTATTAGAGAATGAGCTCCTTGGCTCTCTCACTTTTGTAATTTGTATCCTTAATGATTAGAAATAAGCTTGGCATGTAATAGGTACTTGGATATATATTTATTCCTTTCTTCATTGAGTGATATCTGCACTTCATCTCTTTTACTTATCGTGTTCCCCTTGTATCAATTATATGCATCCAAAGCCATATTCTAGTCAGAGGTTTCACCCTCATCAAGCTTCCATGATACTTTCTTGATTGCTTCCTTGAATTCTACTTTCTCCTGCTTTGTCTAAATGATGAGTGTTTATGTACAGAGTTTTGAGGCCATGGGTTTTTCATTACTGAGTTCTTTATTCTATTATGAACCTCTTGGTATCTCAAATGCTATTCTTCTTCCTAAAGGGCAGCTATTGTCTAAGATTTCTAGCTTGGTGGGTATATGGAGACAATTTCCTCCCTCTCCCATCTTTTAAAACAAAATTTTAAAGACCTTTTGTTTAGATTTTCAAGACATTATTCAAATACATTTATACCAGCCTTTGTTTTTTGTACTCTTTTAGTGTCCAGGAGCTTGTCATTCTTCTATTTTAAGCTGTGATTCAGAAATCCAAGTCCCACTGTCAGAAACCATTTTTCTTATCCAACTATTCACTTCCCAAATCATTTTTTCTCTTTTGTATCCCTTGCCATCTATGGTCAGTAGTGAAGAAAACAAAGTCCGAGCCCTTTTGATCTTCATTTTCTCTCCCTAGACTTTGAAATGTTTGGCAATAATTCCTTGGCTTCTTGTGGCAGGATCATTTATCCCCACATGAAATAACAGTAGTAGGTGATAGTTATTCATTTTTGCCAACTCTTTGGAGGTTCTCTTAGATGCATGCCCAGGGAAGAAACAGGTCTCTGTTGTTATCAGATCAGGGAAGAACTGTTTAAGTACCTCTTTGCACTGAGTCATCACCAAACCCTTTCCTTCTTTCTCCTGCCTTCCCTGATGATCCCTCCCTAGATAAGTTTTATCATTCCATGGGAAATGAGTAACTGTTTTCTCCTCAGGTCTTCTAGCTTCCTCCTCTTCAGGAATAGCTTTATTGCTTTTCAAGTCCAAGTGTACTGTTGTTCTTTTTCCTCCTCTGCTTGATGTTCCTTTATTATGCAACAGACCTTTTGATCATTTGATTTTTTTCCCCATTGAAAACCTGTGCCTTCCTACCCTCACCTTTTTAGGAACACTTTGACCTAGCTAATGCTGAGAAATGTCCCTATGTTCCATTCCTTTTTCATCCTAATATGGAGAGCTATTTGCATTTGGAATCTAGATATCATTTGACTGTGGCAGAAAAACAAATACCATAATTCAAGTGACCACAAAATTTACCCTACTATTAATACCAATTATGATTATTAGTTTTAACAAAAAACAAAATTTCTTATGAGCATTTGTACTTCACCTATTAAGTGCCTCATTAAGTTAGATCATCAATAAGTCTTTTAATTAAAAAAAAATAAAGCTCATTCATACTCTTAAGTGACTCCATATTACTTACAGAATAAGGAGGAAATCCTTGATGGAGTAGTCAAGACTTTCTATAATCTGGCTCCAATTATTTTCTTATCTGCAACTTTTCCTCTTCATGCAGTATATGTTCCAGTGAAACCAATCTGTTCATGTGGTTAATGCTGATGAGACATTAGACATCACTTACTCCAGCCCTTTCATTTGAAAGGTGAGGAAAGTGATGTCCAAAGAGAGGAAATCCCTTCACCAATTTCAGTAGGTGTTCAAAAGCAGAACCAAGATTTGAATCTTAGTGTTCTCATTATTCTGTTATTCAGTATTTGTTATTGTCAACCCATGACCCATCCCATATATGAACCTTCCATTCTAGTCAAACTAGTCTGTTAATTGTGCCCTAAGTATTTCCTGCATAGTTCAACAAAAAAAGTCTCTGTTAATGATATTCCTTCTACCTAAAATTCTGCCTTCTTAATTTCCTTATATTTGACTTAAGATCTATTCCTTTTCTAACACCCATCTGATCAGAAAAGACCTTTAAATACAAGCTTTATTCTCTAAATACACCGGGAGATAAGGGGATACAGGGGGGAGAAATATTAGTGTTAATCTTTCATCTAAGATTTAAAACTTGATCTGTGTAACTCCTTATCCTCCCAAGGACTTTGCTCTCAATCACTGGAGAAGTAGAACCCAGAGGTAACCCAGATGAGCCTTCCCATCAGGGTCTTTCTATGTACCATTTCTCTGACCATTTGGCCCTCCCCAGGAGGTGAGTGGAGGACCACTAGCAGACACCTGGCCTCTAACGAAAGAGCCCAGAAGATCCATGGTTCATCGGAGAGATGTATCCATTGATGGCAGAGGTGGAAGAGATCCCCAAAGGATGGATGCCAGAGCAATGGAAGCCAGGGAGATAGAGGACCAAAGTTTAGAGTCAAGGGCAATGGATGGTAAGGGCATGATACAAGAATAGAAAACAGAGACCTTGGCCCAAGAGGTCCAATGTATGGGGGACTCTAGGTACCTGGGTCAATCAAGATGGGAGCAGTCATGGACCCAAGCAGGTCCTAGACATGCAGGAATCTGTTCTACAAGGATGAGGTCAGCTTTGGGGCATTTAGTCCTTGATAGAACCAGGAGGTTGGTTTGATTAGACAAGAGCCCTAACTGACCAGAGATCAAATTGCTATGCTGCATTCTGAGCAAAAGTAGAGTATTTTAATTTTAATGATTTTTAAAGGAACAGATACAGAGATCTACTGGTACCCATTGAATGATTCACAGAAATTCTGCATATCCAATTTCATAACATGGAGAAGGAGCTAGGATCCAAAGTTTCTGTATGCCAACACTTAAATGAATTTAACTATTGGTAGACAGAAGAAATCTAACATCCCCACCGGAAGTAAAACAAACAAAAAACCTTTATCTTCCTAAATATTTAGTTTTATTCTGAAAAATACACTTCTTTCAAAGTTAGCTCACTTCATTATTTTTACTCCCTCCATCACTATGAAGTCTTCCCTGGCTACCTTAGTCCTCTGTTCTCTTTCCTATATCACTTATCACTTGAACTGATTATTTGACAGATATGCCATTTTGCAGTATTAACTATCACTAATGCACCAGCTCTGTACCTCTAAGAAATAGGAACATTCTGAGGTTAGAGACAAAATCTTTTTATCTCTATCATCTACCAGAATAATTTACACATGGTCTGTACTTGATGCATGGTAAAATGTATGATTGAATATTGGAAGCAGAGATTAGCAAAAGTCCAGAAGACCCTCAAGCACCCTATTTCCCATCTCCCTGTATTAAATTGTAGACAATAATGCTCTTCTTACAGAAAGAGCTCCACAGGTCCACATTACAAAACTTTCAGCACCATGACATAGGCTTGTCAATAAGGACTTTGGTTTCTGAACCATATCTGAATCACTTTCCCTGCAGTTTCAGTTCTCTGGCACCAGGATTATGGTCAGAGCAGGAATATACAGTAAACCCAAGAGTATATTTGAATGGGCTACCAGATTGGTACAACTTTGTATAAAAATGCAGTTTTTTTTTCTTTAAAACTGAGTGTCTTGAAAATAATGGATGCTCAATAAATGTTTGTTGCATGAATAAATAAGCTTATCTATTTATTAACATAATTCAGAATGAAGAAAGAAAGTCATAAAAGTAGAAGCAAAATATATTCTCATATATTCTTCTAGCCACTTTCTGTTTTCAATGTGGACAATCTAATCCATGGTCTTATTTTGAGGCCTGTAGAAAGCTTTCTTTTCTATAACTACAGACACCTTTCTTAACTGGATCTCAACACCTGACAATATTTTTCACAGCTCATTTGTCAGCTGGAGGAATCATTCACTGACTCCTTTATGGACTAGTAAGAAAAGAGTCTTTGACTACTTTCTAGCTTTCTTTACTTTTTTAGCTCTTAGCTAAAAGGGTCTGAGCCTACTCCTCCAGTTCCTTATAAAATTTTTCTTATTTTCCTCATAGAAACCATAAGAAGAAAGATGTAACCACATTGTGGTCATTCCCCTCCAGGTAAATCAGGAGATTTCCCATAACCAATAAGATGAAAGTTATCTGGTCAGGGGCCGCCAGGTAGCACAGTGAGTAAGAGCACCGGCTCCAGTGTTGAGAAGACATGGAGATCGAATCCCAGGCTCAGACACTTAGCACCCACCCAGAAACACCTGGCCGTGTAACCTTGAGCAAGTTACTTAACCCCAATTGCTTAGGGGCAACCAGGTGGCTCAGTGAGTAAGAGCACCAGCTCCAGTGCCTGGATCAAATCCGGGCTCAGATACTCAGCACCACACCCAGAAATAATAACTGGCCTTGTAACCTTGAGCAAGTTACTTAACCCTGATTGCTTTAGAAAAAAAAAAAAGAAGTTATCTGGTCACTTAAAAAGAAGTCAGAAAGTCCAACTTTCCATCTGCTCTCACAAATGGGAATCTGTTTACTCTAAATACAATAACTTATTAAATAATTAACATTCCTTCCAGGCTTCAGTGTTGCCTTACCTCAAAATCTAAGGATTTTAAAAGAAATATCAGAGATAGCAGGGAAACAAGATAAGGTTTTCAAATAGTTCCATTATACATACTCATAAGTTATTTCATTTATTCTCACAACAGCTTTAGGACAGAGGAATGACCTAATATTTCATAATCCTGAGCAATCAACAATAACTTTCACAGAGCCCCCAGGTATTGTCACACTTTACCAAATGCCTTAACACAAAGAGATTGTGAGACTTGCCCAGAGCCAGAAAGTTATTTGTCAAATCAGTATCAGCTTCTAGGATCCTAAAACTTTAGTTTTAATGCTCCAGAGTTCAAAGTAACAAGTATAATTTTCCAAAATATGTATAAATTTTAAAAATATCTTTCATATTAAAAAATGAAGCTACCAAAAAGGCAATATTGCACAGTAAAAAAAGTTTTGAATCCATAATTGAGAAAGATGTGGGTTCAAATCCTAGTTCTTACACTTACCTGTATGCCATAGACAAGCAAGACATTTTACCACTCCAGAACCCCCTTCTCCTCATATATAAAATGGAGATAACAGTATTTGCTCTGCATAGTTACCATAAAACAGAATCATAGCCTTAGATCTGGAAGGTAACTCAGAGATTTTCTAGTCTAATTACCTCGCTTTATAGATGAAGAAATGAGTACAACTGATTTTACATCACTTGCTTAAGGCTATTAAGGTACAACATATTTAAAGTAGAATTTGATTATAGAGCCAGTGTGTTCTTTGGATCATACTGCTACCCAGGACTGTTGTGAGGAGAGTGCTTTGTAAACATATATATATATATATATATATATATGTATGTATGTATGTATGTATGTATACCTATATATATATATATGATTTTTTACTGACAGTGAATTGTAGTATGAACATGAAAAGACCAAAAGTACAATAAGTGATGCATAGTCTTTTTCCCCATTGAGTAAATGTGGAAAATGTGAGAAGAGATAAACTATCCTTTAATTGGGACGGGCTTTGGTACTGGGTTATAAATGACTGACCACACAATCTCTAAGTTGGAAGGATCTTCAGCAGTCATCTTCTCTAGCCCCCAGCTGAGCAGGAAACCCCTCTGCTATATCCCTAACAAGTCATCCAATCTTTGATTGAAGTCTTCCAGGTGGGGAATAGGGGGTGGTTGGGGAGAGGACTAAGTACTTCCTTAAGCAATTCATTTCACTATTGATTAGCTCTAGATGTTAAAAGGGTGGCTAGGTGGTGCAGTGTATAGAGTACCAAACCTCTAGTCAGGAAGACAAATTCAGTGTTCAAATACCAACTCAGACACGTATTAGCTGTGTAAACCTGGGCAAGTCACTTAAACCTGTTTGCCTCGGTTTCCATAGAAGTAAAATGAGTTGGAGAAGGAAATGGCAAACCAACTCACTATCTTTGCCAAGAAAACCCCAAAAGGGGTCACAAGGAGTCAGAACAACTGTACCACCACCCCCAAAAAAGTTTACATAAAACCTAAATAAGCCTCTTCAGTTTCTACACATTGCTCCTACTCCTAGTTTCTGGAGCCAAACAGAATTTTAATCTTTATGCATTCTTCAGATACCTGTAGAGGGTTCTCATGATTCACCTAAGTGCCCTCCATCTAAAATTCCTGTCATTGTTTGACCTCCTACCTCCTTTATTGTCCCTGGGCTATTTCCAAAAAAAAAAAACAAAAAACAAAACAAAACTCTGTAGACTCAGAGAATATTAAAGCTAGAATGAACCTCAAAAAACATATCCCTCTGTTTACAAATAGGAAGAAAGGAAGACGCCAATAATTTATATGACTTGTCCAAAGTCATAATCCAGTTAGTGGCAGAGCCAGTATGAAATCTCTAACTTCCTGCATGTAGCATTCTTTCCACTGTAACAGGCTATCTTCCCACTGCTATCTGTAAATTTATATATTGTATTCAATCTTTCTTATAAACTTGGTAATCAGTTATTTAGTTATTTCTCCTAGAAGGACAGTCCAACACAGCTGTTGACATCACTGTGTTAGAGTCAAGTTTCATTGTGTCTGACTGTGGCCGATCAGACCAACAGGAGCTCAAAATGCTCTACCATGGGTCAGGCACAAATAGCCCATGTGAACCTTTGGGGTGAATACTCTAAATGTGTGCATCCTGCATTTCCTTTGAACAGTTTCAATTCTGCTTTGCTCATAGAGTACAGCACCTTCTCTGATATGGACACACCGTGCTGAGAGGTCCTATGCCAGTGTCTCCCATGTCACACAATAAATTCCAGAGTTCTTAAGAGAGACCTTGAGAGTGTCCTTGTATCACTTCTTCTGACCACCATGTGAACATTTGCCATGTGTGAGTTCTCAATAAAACAGTCTTTTTGGCAAATGTAAGTTTTGCATTTGAACAATGTGGCCTTCCTATTGGAGTTGTGCTCTCTGAAGCAGAGTTTGAATACATGACAGTTTAGTTCAAGTAAGGACTTCAGTGTCTGTTACCTTATCTTGCCAGCTGATCTTCAGAATCTTCCTAAGACAATTCAAATGAAAGCGATTCACCTTCTTGGCATATTGCTGGTATACTGTCCAGATTTCAAGGACATACAACAATGAGATCACCACCATGACTCTGTAGACTTCCAGCTTGGTAGTAAGTCTAATACTTCTCTTCCATGCTTTTCTTCAAAGCCTCCCAAACACTTAACTAGCTCTGATATGGCATCATGCTTGAACCTTATCATCTATGTGTACATGCCTGGAAAGTACACTGCCAGGGTAAGTGAACTTATCCACAGCATTCAAAACTTCTCTATTTGCTATAACTGATGATTCCACATAAGGATGGTATGCTGATGGTTGATGGAACACATGAGCTTTCTTGGTATTAATTGGCAGGCCAAAATTAGTATAAGTAGCAGAGAACTGATCCACACTTTGTTGCATCTAAGTTTCAGAGACTGCAGTGAGTGCACAATCATCTGCAAACAAAAAATCATGCACCAGCGTTCCCTCTGCTTTGGTCCTGGCTTGTAGCCTTTTTAAGTTGAAGAATTTACCATCAGTGCAGTAGCTGACTTTGATGCCATGTTCATCCTCATTGAAAGCACTTGACAATATGACTGAAAACGTCATGCTGAAAAGCATGGGAGAAAGCACCCAGCCTCTTTTTAGTCCATTGGTGACTGTGAAGGCACAAGAGCATTGTCCATTATCTAGCACCCAGGAAAGCATGCCATCATGAAATTGACATACACGGTTGATGAACTTCTCCAGCCAACCAAATTTTGACATAATTTTCCATAAGCCCTCACAACTAACAGCATCAAAGGCCTTGGTCAAATCTACAAACATTGTGTGGGGACCTCTTTTCTGCTCCTGGCATTTCTCCTGGAGTTATCAGGCAGCAAGCACCATATCAACTGTTCCTTGGCCCTTTCTCAAGCCACACTGGTTTCCAGATAGATGATCATTTTCTAGGTGAAGGATCAACCTATTAAGGAGGATTCTTTCAAGAATCTTGCCTGTAGTCATTAAGAGAACCCCTCTGTGATTGTCATGGGACAGTATTTCCTTTATGTTTGTAGAGATGTACAACGGAGGCATCCTTGAACTCTTGGGGAATAACCTCCTCTTGCCATATAACCTGGAAAATTTTAGTCAGCTTTTTTATGAGCAATGAACCCCCTAACTTGCAGACCTCAGCTGGAATAGAATCAGCACCAGGTGCTTTGCCACATGAAAGCAGCATGTTTATATACATATACATATAACATATATGTATTACAACATATATACATATATTTATGTAGATGTAGCTGTACACATATGTGTATATATATATATATTAAAAAATTTATCAGTTAGTGAATGACTTAGCTATTCTCAGCAATACAAAAGTTCAAGACAATCCCAAAGGAATCATGATAAAAAATGCTGTCTGCCTCCAGAGAAAGAACAGATGTTGTCTGAATATAGACTGAAACATTCTTTTTCTCTTTCTTTTTTCCTTCTGTCATTTTCATTCTCTCTTTCATTAAGTCTTCTTGTACAAAATGATGAATATGGAAATATTTTACATGATTATATATCCTATATCAGATTGCTAACTGTCTCAGGGAGGGGGGAGGGGAGAGAGAGAAAAAGAATTTGGACTGAATTTTTTTTTAATTTTAAAAATTATTTTGGCATGAAATTGAGAGAAAACAAAATATTATTTTAAGAAAATAATAAAGTCAGTTTGGGACATTTTGAACTGAAGACATAAACAGGACATTCCAGTTCAGATGTCCAATAACCAGATGAAGATGCAAGAGTGGAGGTCAGCAGTGAGAATACGTCTTGGATAAGTAGAATTAAGAATAATCAGAATAGAGTTGATAATTGAATCCATGGAAGCTGTAGAGAACAAACTGAATTGTATAGAAGAGAAGAGATCACAGGACAGGGATATCTAGGAATAGTGGGTCAGATCTGTATGAAGATCCAAGCAAAAGAGCCTGAGGAATAGTGAGACAAGGAGAAGTAGTGACATAAAATCTAGAGAGGAGAGATTATTAAGAAGGTAATGATCAACTATGTTAAAGAATGCAGAGAGATAAAGAAGAACGAGGATTGAGAAAACACCATTATATTTGGCAATTAAGAGATCATTAGTAGCTTCTGAATAAGCAGTTCAATTCAATGAAGAGGCCAGAAGCCAGAAGCAGAGACCCATGATGTCTGAGTACAAAGAGGACTTCCATGCAGCTCAGGCTTCCACCTCCTCCAATACATGTAAAAGATTACTCTAAAGAAACTTTAGAGCTACAGAACCCACAAAGTGACAGAGAGAAACAAATCTCCCACTGAAGGAAGCCCAGCAGGCCAACAGGAAAGGATTATCACAGCATGCTGTGAGCCAAGCACAGTCCCAATTGAGCTTCAAATTTAGCCCCAGGGCTGGAACTGATTTCATGAGAGTAAATCACCAGCAGTTGTAGCATTTTCCAGACTTCTCAATCCACAAATGCCAAAGACAAAGCAAAAGGTCAGTGTGGAACTTTGTTGGGTACAGGGGGAGTGCTGTCCAGCTGCTGACCCCAGATCAAGAAGCAGCAGAGGTGTGGTGGCTGCAGCCTCTGCCATGTGGCTGCTTCCAGTGCTCCTGGCCTGCAAAATGTAGGGGGACCAAGTGACCATTCAGAGAGTAATTGCTTTCGCTTTGACCTGCTTGGATCTCAATTGTGGTTGTGGGTGGTGGTCCTGGGGTGCTTGACCAATTAGCCAAAGTGTGTGGGGGCTGAAGAGAGGGCAGCCATCTAATAGTTCCGATGGCTGCAAAACCCCCAGCAATTTGGTACATAGATTTCTCCATTCTGGAAGCAGGCTTCTACTGTGGCAAAGAGCTCAAAAGTCAAGTAATTAGCTGCCAACATGAGCAAGCACAGGAAGAACAAACAGATAATAGAATCCTTTTTTGCAGACAAAAATGATCAAAGCATGGAGCTGGAGGAAGATGGTGAAGTCAGAAGTCCTGCATCAAAAGCCTCTAAGGAAAATATGAACTGATTACAAGTCATGGAGGAACTCAAGAAGTATTTTGAAAATCAAGTAAGAGAAGTGGAGGAAAAAATTGGGAACAGAAATGAGAACGATGCAAAAAAATCATGAAAAGCCAGTCAACAGCTTGCTAAAGGACATCTAAAAATACACTGAAGAAAATAACACCTTAAAATATAGACTAACCGAAATGGCAAAAGAGGCCCAAAAAGCCAATGAAGAGAAGAATACTTTAAAAAGCCAAATTTTCCAGATGGAAAAGAAAATTCAAAAAGTCACTGAAGAGAATATCTCCTTCAAAATTACACTGGAGCAATTGGAAGCTAATGACTTTATGAGAAATCAAGATATTATAAAAAAATGATTCAAACAAATGAAAAAATAGAAGGCAATGTGAAATATCTAATTGGAAAAACTACTCACCCAGAAAATAGATCTAAGAAAGATCATTTAAAAATTATTGGTCTACCTGAAATCCATGAGCAAAAAAAGAGTCTAGACACCATCTTTCAAGAAATTATCAAGCAAAATTGCCCTGATACTCCAGAATTAGAGGGCAAAATAGAAATTAAAAGAATTCACCAATCACCTCTTGAAAAAGATCCCAAAAAGACAACTCCTAAGAATATTATAGCCAAATTCCAGAGTTCCCAGGTCAAGGAGAAAATACTGCAAGTAGTCCAGAAGAAACAATTTGAGTATTGTGGAAATACAATCAGGATAACACAAGACTTAGCAGCTTCTACATTAATTAAGGGATAGAAGGGCTTGGAATATGATATTCTGGGGGTCAAAGGAACTAGAACTCAAACCAAGAATTACCCACCCAGCAAAACTGAGTATAATGCTACAGGAAAAAACATGGTCATTCAATGAAAGATGACTTTAAAGGATTCTTGATGAAAAAACCTGAGCTGAACAGAAAATTGGACTTTCAAATACAAGAAGCAAGAAAAGCATCAGAAGGTAAACATGAAAAAGAAATTATAAGGAACTTATTAAAGTTGAACTATCTACATTCCTACATGGAAAAACACTAATTTTAACTCATAAGACTTCTCAGTATGAGGATACCTGAAGGGAATATTTATGTAAGTACACACACACACACACACACACACACACGCATATATACTTACATATGTATATGTATAGGAGGAAGTATATGTATATAAATGTCAGTATGGGCATTTTTATGTTCATGTATACATACACAGAGGGCACAGTATGAGTTGAATATGAATGGTTGATATCTAAAAAATAAAATTGAGAGGTTATTGGGAGAAGAAGAAAGGGAGCAATAGATTAGGGTAAATTATCACATGTAAAAGAAGCAAGAGAAAATTGTTAAAATGGAGGGGCAGAACAGGAAGGTGAAAGGGAATGGGACAACCTGATTCTCATCAAATTTGGCCTAAGGAGGGAATAACATATATACTCAATTGAGTATCTTACCCTACAAGATAATAAGGGGGTAGAGGATAATAGGGGGGATAGAGGATAAAAGGGGGGGGAGAAACCAGGGCAGATTGCGGAAGAGGGTACTTAGAAGCAAGTTGGAAAGGGATAGGGTCAAAAGAGAAAATAGAATAAGTGGGATAGGATGGAGAGAAATAGTCTCTCACAATTTAACTACTATGGAAATGATTTGGGTAACTACACATGAACAATCTATTGAATTGCTTATCTTCCCAGTGGGGGTGGGTGAGGAGGGAAGAAGGGGAAAAAAAATCTGTTTTAAGAACAAATGTTTAAAAATTATTTGTTTGTTATTTACATGCAACTGGGAAATAAGATATACAGGCATTGATGTACAGAAACCCATCTTGCTCTATTAGAAAGTTAGAGGAGTAAAAGGGGAGGATATAAGAGAGAACAGATTGGAGGCAGGGGTATTCAGTAGGCTTGCTATTTCAGGGTAGGGGTAAGGGAAAGATGGGGAGAGAAAAAATTGTAACTCCAAGTCTTATGGAAATGAATGTTAAAAAATAAAAATAAATAAATTAAAAATTTTGGAAAAAATAAAAGAGTAATGAAATGAGGACTTTTTGAACATGGGGAAGAGACAGGCATATATGTAGGCAATAAGGAAGCAGCTAGTAGACATGACCACATGACAGAAAAATCTGTCAACATGCATGGCACCATGGAAAGAGTACTGGCTTTGAAATCAGTGAATCTGAATTCAGATCGTAGCTCTAGGATTTCTATCTATCTATCATTTTCTCTATTTTATTTTATTTATGTATGCATTCAGGGACATAAAACTTCCTTTAAAAACTGCTTTTGCTGCATCCCACAAGTTTTGGTATGTTCTCTCATTATTGTCATTCTCTTGAATGAAGTTACTGATTATTTTTATAATTTCTTTTTGGACCCACTCCTTCTTCAGGATTAAATTATTTAGTTTCCAACTAATATTTAGTCTATCTTTCCGTAGCCTTTTATTGCACATTACTTTTAATGCATCACGATATGAGAAGGATGCAGTTAATATTTCTGCCTTTCTACGCTGAATTGAGAGGTTTTCATGGCCTAGTACATGGTCAATTTTTCTGTATGTGCCATGTACCGCTGAGAAGATATATTCCTCTTTATCTCAATTCAATTTTCTCCAGAGATCTATCATATGTAGCCTCTCTAAAATTCTATTCACCTCCTTAACTTCTTTCTTGTTTATTTTGAAATTAGATTTATCAAATTCAGAGAGGGGGTGACTGTGATCCCCCACTAGTATAGTTTTGCTATCTCTTTCTTCCTCTAATTCCCTTAACTTCTCTTGTAGGAATTTAGATGCTATACCTCCTGGTGCATATATGTTAAGTAATTATATTGCTTTGTTCTCGGTGGTGTCTTTTAGCAGGATATATTTTCCTCCCTTATCTCTTTTAACTAGATCTATTTTTGCTTTATCTGAGATAAGGATTGCTCCCCCTGTTTTTTTTTAATTTAGCTGAAGCACAATATATTCTACTCCAACCTTTTACATTTACCCTGTGGGTATCCCCTTGTTTTAAATGTGTTTCTTGTAGACAGCATATTGTAGGGTTGTGGTTTTTAATCCATTCTGCTATCTGCCTCTCTATTATGGGAGAGTTCATCCCATTCACATTCACAACTGTGATTACTATCTGTGTCTTTCTCTCCATTCTGCTCCCTCCCCTGTTTATGCTTTTATGTTTATTTCTTCCTTCTCTCTTCCCCTCCCTAAGAGTTTTCCTTTGGACCACCACCTAACTCAGTATTCCCTCCCTGTGACCCCCCTTTACCTACCCTTTTCCCTTACTACTGTTTCCATCCCTTCTAACCACCACCCTCTTTTTTTTTAACCCTTACCCCTCCTCCTGCCTGTAAGGCACAATAGATTTTTATACTTAATGGTATATGTTATTCCCTCCTTGAACCCAAATGAATGAAATGAATTTCATGCTCCTCTCCCTCCCTCCTTTCCCCCTATTATATTTTGGTTTTGTGTCTTTCCATTTTAGAATCCTAAACTTAACTGATTATGTTGATCCCTCCTTGAACCAGAACCAATGAGAATAAAGTTCATATAATGTTCATTTCCCTCCTTTCCTCCTCTTTAGTATATTTTTATGACTCTTTGTGTTGCATAATTCTGTCTCACCCTTTCCTTTTCTCCCATTACAGTCCCTTTGACATATTTTTTATCATCAGATTAGTTCATTTATACCCATATCCTCTATCTATGCATATCCCTTTAAAATGTTGTGATAATTGTATAAATTTCAATTGACAGGCATCAGCTTCTCATATAGGGATGCAAACAGTTTGCCTTTTTGAATCACAAGTTATGTGCATGTGTGTGTGTGTGTGTGTGTGTGTGTGTGTGTGTGTGCTTGTGTTCCTTGTTTGCCTTTTTATGTCTCCTTGAGTCTCGTATTTGGAGATCAAATTTTCCATTGAGCTCTGGCTTTTTCATCAGGAAAGTCTGAAAGTCCCTTATTTCATCAAATGACCATCTCCTTGCCTGAAAGTTAATGCTCAGTTTTGCTGGATAGTTGATCCTTGGTTGCAATCCAAGCTCTTTTGCCTTACAAAATATCCAATTCCAGTCCCTCTGATCTTTTAATGTATGGGCTGCTAGGTTCTGCATAATTTTCTAAATTTTATCTAACTTTTAAACTCCTCCTATTCATTTTTTGCAGAATTCAGAGTCTATCTTCAGTACCTATTCATGATGTATGAACTGATGCACTAAATGAATAAACTGATCATCCAACTGTTTACTGTCATCAGGGCCAGGGGTGTCAAACATGCTTTGGAGCCCAAACCAGATTAAAATATAATTGGAAAATACTTAACAAAATAAATAAAAATTCAATAAAACTTAGATAACATATTTCAAAACTAATTCAAATGCATCTCATAGGGATACTTATGCATGGATTAGTGGCCCCTGTTTCTATTTGAATTCAATATGACTGCTCTGGGCAATATGTTTTTCATCCCCTTTGTTTTGCAGTATGCCTAGTTAGGCTTATTTATTTCAAATGACTACAAGTTTTATTGCACTTCAGTCTTCAATGCAGTTAAGTGTGCTGTCATATGAAAATAGGAGGCTTTGGGAAACCTCATAAATTATAGAGGAGTCTTATGTTTGGACTATACAAGACTTCCTCCATTTCATTGGTGAACATCTTCAGTGCCATTATCTCCCTTTTTAAAGTTTTGTTTGTTGTTAATATTGAGCATATCTTTGAACAGGATTTTATCTGTATGATTATCTCTGGCATAAAATTATATAGGAGTTTACCAAAGATATAAGTGACACCAATAAATGAGAGTAATGTCCAAGGTTATATTTGTTTTATCTGCTTAAAAGATTAATTGAAAGCAACAAGCCAGTTCAGTGGTAGAGGCAAGACTAGACCCCTTCTCTTAAGTCATTACTTGATCTCTTCTCCTTTATATTGGGCAACTGAATTGTGTGAAGAAATATCTAGTATAACACAGGAAAAATATGTAGGGCGAAGAAGTTGAATTTGGAAAGATGTCACAGTAGAATTAATGTTACAATACAGAAAGTATGGGAAAGGGAAAAAAAGAATACAGAGGTGAAAGTAATTAAATCAGCCTATGAAAAGCTGTTTTTTTATGTGAAAAGCAAGTGGGTGCTAGTAGAATGAGTAAAAGAGAAAAATGACATGAGCTGAGTGGGAAAGAAGTATGTTTATCAGAGAAAGATTTTGAATGCCTAGGAGGATAATCCTTAAGAGGCTGCAAAAATGAAATTTTATCATTCAATATGAGAGATCACTAATTTGTGAAGAAGTTTGCTTCAGTATGAGGTGTGATTTTTAGTTTATGTGAGTTAACCTCAAATCAGGTAACCCATGTGGGAGGAAAACCAGAAAAGAAGCTGGGGTCAGTGCCCACAGGTCTCCATGCATATGCAGAAATTATCAATTTTTTATCCTCAGATTCAAGATAATTCTTTGAAAGGCCTGTAACTCTTGAGTGTAATTTTTTATTAAGGTAGAAATAATAAAGTGACATGAAATTGTTAAAATTCTTTAGGACTAGCAAGGACTAAAGTGTGTATACATTAACAAGTGTGTATACATTAACAATTGAAGTATATTTTGCAAAGTGTTTTTTGTTTGACAACTATACTATTTAAAATTCATAATTTTCATACTGTAGCAATTTAAAACAATGTCTTACAAGTAATTAGAGTATGTCAAGTACCCTGTTTTTTAACCACAGCCTTCAGTCCTGCATTGTGTCTCTAACACTCCCAGTACTGATCAAATGCCAAGGCAGAGCAGCTTAAAGGTTGAAAATTACCAATCTGAAGTTACCGAGGTTGCTTAAGGGTTTTACCTCAGTCTTTGTTACTCCAAGCAATGAGGCTATGTCCCCTCCAAGGAAATAAACAGGAGGTACCATATAACAGCTATTGTTGTACTAGTCCATTGAAAGAGGACAAGAGACTGATACATTATATCTGAATATTTATTTTCTTACCAAATTAAGTACCCACTAACAGAACCAATAAGAAATATACTGCAATAAAATTCTACATTCTTGAGAGCCAGTATTAAAATTTGTTCCTTTGTTAAAGGCAATAATCCCATTGTAAAGGGGTTAATTATTGAACAGTTTTATCATGAAAATCAGTGCAAATTTTAGGATGCACTATAGTTACCTAGTAATTTCTAGGTAGTCCTAACTTAGTGACCCATTAAAATTAAACTTGATGAACCAAATCTTAGCATCTGGGATGATATCTTTTGTATGCTTCAGTGACTCTGTGAACAGTCAATAGTTTTGCTCCAATTTTTCTCCTGCAAGATGTGTCTTTCCCTGTATGATGGACATTGTGTTTTAAAGATATGCCCCCACATACTAACCTCATTTCATAATACTTTTATGAATCTGTGTTCCCTTTGGTGTAACTATTTCTATCAATAATTCAGATAACAATCATCCAGATATTCATATCCTATGTAACTCTTGTCCATATCCTCTCATAAAATCTCCACTGGGTATCTACCCATTAGACTAGTATAAGGGGTGGAGAGGTTGGTGTTCTTTTCCAATAGATCTCTTGATAGTGAATGTAGAGTAATGGAGGCTGTCCATTGGCTACTCAATCACTAAATGACTGCCATTCTGTTTTCCTATTTTACATCTCTCTGGTAATATCTTCTGTGAACTTCTGTATAATTCTTTTGTTCATAATATGATGCAAGATACTTATACCCACTGGGTGACCTGAAATTTGAATGTTGTGTTATGCCAAAATTCTTTACAATGTAGAATCCCAAGAAGAATACTGATACTAAAAAGATTAGCTCTGTTTAAGAAGAAACTAGGATCACTAAAAGTACTATCATACTGCCCAACATTCCAACTACATTTTAAATTGTTATCTTCCTTTGTTCTATATTGTTAATTAATTGGCCTGTTAATTTAACTAAATTGTTCTCTTCAGTTCTTTATCTATTTGCAGTGTCAGTGTGGGGGAGTGAGGTGTGGAAAAGGTGGTACATAGACCAATTTAATGGCAAGCACAGAAGTAATTCATACCTTGTTTAAGCTATTGAATTAGCACCTTGTTTCAGTTCAAGTTTCTTTTGAGCCTTGTATTAAGCCTGTTAAGAAACAGAATGTGTGAACCCCACAGCTTGAGAACCCTAGAACTCCTGAACTACTGCAACAGGAAAGGGAGGAGCTAATGACCATATATAAGGAGAATTTCCAGTCTAGAGACAGCAGAACTGAAAAGAGGACTCTTGTGGTGGCAGTCAAGAAGGAGAAAATTTGTGGTATCCCAACACTCTGTCTGCTCTGTGTTGATGTTTGTTTGTGATACTTTGTACAGAAGCCCTGGGACCTTACTGGAAGTACTGAAAGAATATTTTCTGTATGTATGTTTACAGAAGTCCTGGAGGATGGTTTTGGAGGTTCTGGGACTTGACTAATGATTTGTGCTGACCTATTGGACCTTGGGTGGGGGTCTGTGTTGATATCTATGTTGATGATTTGTGTTGAGCTCTCAGACATTGTTGGTGGGTCTGAGTTAATTTCACAGGCAGATAGTGAATTTATGATGGTGGCAACAATGTGCATGAATATTATTGTGGCTTTGTCAAGCTTAGTCTTCTCAGAAACAGGAACTGTGAAAGACTTGAAGTGGACTGGACACTGTGAACTTAAATATGGAACAGGTATTGGATGAAGAACTGGACAAGGAGCTGGACAAGGAACTGGGAGCTGCTTGTCTTTGAACCCAGGTGACAGTTCAGGCTGGGACCATGGAAGAGGAACCATGGAAGCTGAGAGCCAGCCTTGAGTGAAGCTGAAAGAAGACTTTACTTGTATACTGTGTACTGACTGAGAAAAATATGTTTTACTATGACCTAAGGGTGGAGAACTTTGACTTTTGTACTTTGTGATTGAACTAAGGACTTTGTGATTGACTAAATGATTGTACTTTGTTGGAAACTATTGTGACAACTTTGGTGAAAACAATGTTGGCATTTTAGTGATAAGTCATTGTGAATGATATATTTTGATTTTTCTGTGATAAGTTGTAACATTATAAATGCTGTATTTTGATTTTCTGTAAATGTTTTGTTCTGATTTGTTATTGAATAGAAAGTTCACTATGCTGTGTAATCAGAATCTTAAAAGCTGTTCACCACAGCAGTCCTCTGGAAAGCTGCTCATGGTTGGCTTTACAAACAACTATATGGGTTGTACATAACATAACTGAATACTGGACAATAGTCATTCTTTATCCACTTTGTTTTTCCTGAGTAGATGATCAGGCTAAACCTTTTGGAGGGATTATGGTTTTCAATTAGGGGACTCTATAATGTTCCAGGGGTTGATTCAATTGTCCCAATGTCACATACAAATGTAAGTATCTTAGGGATCTCATCATCTATGCAAATCCCCCTTCCCCTTGGATATTATATAGAAAATCTTCAATCACAGAATCAAAGACTTTTGTTAGGCACGTGTATATCTGTATTATGCTTCACTTAAAGGTGTTTGAGCAAAGTTAACCCTGTTGTTACATATTTCAAAGAAACTTTTTAAAAATCAATTCTTTAGATATTTATAGGAAATTTCTTTTATAAGTTTTGTTATACCCACAAGTTAGGATTTAGGTCCTGGATTCAAGATATTCTGCATTGATTCAGTCTTTATCCCATGGAAAATTTTATCCTCTTAAATATGGCTGTGGTTACAAAGTAGTAACATATTATATACTAAAACAAAAGCATGACAAAATTGAGAAGCATCAAGCAACACACATTTCAGTCCACAAATTGTTAATTCCCATCTCTAACTAGCATCTGATGTGTCTTCCCACTCTCTATAACTACAACCATAGTTCTACAATGCCAGGTTTGTATCTGATTTCTTCCAATTTCATACCAGAATAATGCAATCTCTCTTCATTCTTCAGAAGAACCATTTCTATACCAGAGGAAAGGAAAGTAGACAGTCTTTCACAAGGGTTGCTCAAGTCACTAGTAAAAGTTTTGGGCCACACTAGTCACTCTCTTTTTTCCTCAAACCATCATGAAACCCCTTAGCTACTCTATGAACTAGTTTCTCATGTACTTCATTCAAGTTTGTCCGGATTGTAATGAAGTTACAAACTGTTTCTCTGATATTTATAGATAAAAGAGAGGGATTGTTATACATTGTGGTCCAGCAAAATAGGGTAAAGCTTACCTAGTAAAAGAACTGTGACAGTCATTACATCTTTCCTTTTCTGTATCTTTTTCCTAGTGCTTATTTTGAAAATTCTTATTTCTATTTTGTGCTTATCCATATCAGACATTTGCAAAATCCTTGAATATCCCTCTTTACATATAATTATAGTACATTCATTGTTGACACCAATTTTTTTTCGAAGGGAGAAGGCAGGGCAATTGGGGTTAAGTGACTTGACCAAGGCCACATGGCTAGTAAGTGTTAAGTGTCTGAGGCCAGATTTGAACTCAGATCCTCCTGACTCCAGGACCAGTGCTCTATTCACTGTACCACCTAGCCATGCCCAATACCAATTCTTAAGGTGAGATTTTGCTCTACTGAATCAAATGCTTTTTGTACAGCCAACAAATAAGAAAGGCAGTAGTATCTTGTATTCCCTGAACCTTACATTCAATTCTGTGTCTATAAAGATGTGCTATGTTATAGAATGTCATTTCTGAAAGCCTGTCCTTTCATTTAACTATAATGTCATTAATATAGTTTAATCAATTTCACTACAAAGTCACAGAACTCCATTATAATATTCACAGACTCTATCCAAAAGATAGTCATTTATTAGATTATTTATTAACAGTTATTTATTATTTTTTAAGTGCATTGTACTAAGCATAGGGATACAAAGGCAAAATGAAAAACAGTCCCTGCCCCCAAGACACTTACCTTCTATTGATATATACAACCTGTATACAGACAAATATGCATGTTTATATATGTGTGTATCTATGTATATATGTATTGTTTATGTGTGTACATACATACATATGTTTGTGTATGTATGACACTAATAAGTAAAGGGAATAATAAAAGCTTCAAATAGTAGAAGGTGTATGAACTATGGAAACCAGGGATCCTAAAAAGCAAATGTGAAGAGGGAGTGGAGTCCAAGCCTTTGCAAAAGAAGCAGGAAATGGAAAAACAAGTAGATCTTTTTGCTAGAACTAAGACTACATAAGGACTGGAGGATTTATTAGTTGACCATTTATAACATGGATGGCATTGTTCCTGTGGAGCTGGTGGTACTGTAACTTTGTTTAATCTATTGGCATTATTTCATTAAATCAATTAACAAATAAACATTATTCAGTGCTTATTAGGTGCTAGGCATTGTGCAGAAATTATGGAGATACAAAAAGGGGCAAAACAGTACCTACCCTTAAAGAGTTTAAAATCTAATAGGGAAACAACATGCAAACAGATAGATACAAAGCAAGCTATATACAGTATGAATAGGGAATAATTAACAGAGGGAAGGCACTAGAACTAAGAGGGACTGGGGAAGACTTCCAATAAAAGTTGGGATTTCTGTTGGACCTTAAAGGAAGCCATGGGAAGTCAGTAGGAAGAGTGGGGGAGGAAGATTGTTCCAAACATGGGGAACAACAGAAAAAATGCCTGGTATAGCCCAGGGTGCCTATGTAACTGGGAACATAACTATATATTGGAAGAAAATTGCAGGTAGGCATTTTAAAATTATGAAAAATCTAGTTTTTATTTAATTGTATACCATTCATTATTGTTATATCACTCAACAAATTAAAATTGGGTACCCACAATGGACAAGACTATGTGCTATACTGTGAGGGTTATTGCCAAAGTGAGTTTTAAATTTTTATTTTAGCTAAAAAATATTTTGAACTTAATGAAAAACAAAATTATAACATTCCCATAAACAAAATAAAACAAAGGGGGCAGAGCTAAGATGTCAGAGTAAAAGCAGGGACTTGCTTGAACTCTCCCTGAAACCCCTCTAAATATCTATAAAAATGACTCTAAACAAATTCTAGAGCCACAGAACCCACAAAATGACAAAGTAAAACAAATCTCCTGCCCAAGATAGCATAGAAGGTTGACAGGAAAGGTATATCACACAAGGCTGGGAATGGAGCATAGTCAACATGTGCCAGCATAGACAGGGATAGAATAGGTCTCAGGGGCCTAAATCACTGGCAGCTGTGGCAGTTTCTAGACTTTTTGACCCATAAATGCCAAAGACAGAATAGAAAAAATCTCAGACTATAGAAAATTGAATGAGATAATATTTGGAAACCACTTAATATACTACCTGGCATGCAAATAGAAATGTTATCTTCCTCATTATTAAGAGGGGTTCCTTACAAAGTTAAGTGAAGTATATTTTTTTTAAACCACAACAGCTCTTCAACACTTTAACAATCTTATCCCTGTTTTGCATTCAAAGCCCTTTATAACCTGTCCCCACCCACCCACTTTTCCAGTCTTCTTTCATCTCACATTCCCCTTTCCCTTGCCACTCTCAACTTTGAACAAAGCACTACAGAACAAGCCACTCCGTTTCTTGACTCTGGCCCTAGATTCTCCCATGCCTGGAATGCTCTCTCTCCTCATCTCCATCTCCTGCCTTCCCTGGTATACTTATATTTCCACCGTCTCAAGAAAGACTTTTATGATTCCCCTTTTTTCTGGTCCCTTCCCTCTGTTGATTATTTCAAATTTATCCTGTCTAACATTTGTATAAAGTTGTTTGAATGTTGCCTTTTTGATTGGATGGTAAACTCCTTGCAAACAGGGACTGTTTGCTTTGTGTGTATCCCTATTGCTTAGCTCACTGCTTGGCAAATAGTAGGTGCTTAATAAATATTTACTCTTTTTTATTTATTATTTACTATACATTATTACTTGATAAAGTATCAAGAGGTTGAAGCCGGTGTTGGAGGATGCAATAGCCAAGCCAAGGAGATCACAAATCTGGGAGTTATTGAAGTATAATCATGAGTGGGGCAGATGGTAGATGTGACAAAGTTCAGAGGAGAGAGAGATAACAATGGTCTGAGACAGAGTGGTCAGGGACAGCTTCATGGAGAAGGTTTTAGGTTCTGGAGTAATTGCTTTAGATTACGTTCTAGAGTGATTGCTGTGGATTAGTGAAGGAAAATTTTGTGGAAGAGCTATAATAAAATAGACTAATTGTTTTGACAGGTAGCAATTGTAAAATCACATTGATCTCTCCACCTATATTCTGGACTTTAACCCTCTAAAAACCCTAGCCCTGAGTGCAAATAGCTGCCTGCCTTACTTGGTTGTCTGAATACAGCTAATAACCTTGGAGTTTTAGCATCTGAGGCAAGGATACTGGGCAGGATAAGAGGTAGCTCATTTGAGGTGTGACTGCTATGGAGAAATGGTTAATCCTATACTACAGAAAGAATGTTTTATTTTCTGGATGTAGTTTAAGGGGGAAAAACACTATAGAGGGTGCTAAGTTTCTGTTTCCATTTTTGGGCAAAACCCAAATTACCTCATTTTAGTTACAATTCTACCTTTTTCTATTATGAATTTAAAGGTAGAGCATAAACAATACTAATGATATGGGTATATCAGTGATGAGGCATCCTAGGGAAAGTACCATCTGGCTGCACAGTTGGGGCAAGCCGAGAAGGTTAGGAGCTGGAAGACTAGGGCAGAGTAGTTAGCAGTCATATTTAAGTATTTCCTCAGGTGAAAAAAAAAAGATTTTGCCTTTGGGGGCTTTTGGCTTCTTCAAACTCTGAAAAAAAAAATGATTTGGATTTGGGGAGACAATCCTTACAAAAGAGCTATTGCTTAAAAAGGGAACTGTGCCACTTTTTCCTTTAGAAATGACTCCACTTACTAGTAATTCTCCCAGATCTGATGAAGGAGCTTCATTACTTTCCTGTCTTTCAAATTCTTCTGCAAACATACTAAAAATACACTATTGATGGAGGTGTGAATTGGTCCAATTGTTTTGGAAAACAGTTTGGAATATAGTAGAAACATCATTAAACTGTATCTATCCTAGCATCATAGGACAAAGATCTTCAAGGAGGTAAAATTCAAATGGAAAGGTCCCTTATATACAAAAATATTTATCACAATTCTAGGGGCAGAAAAACCTGGAAACAGTGGATGTACATTGGGTAATAGATGAACAAATTGTGATATTTTAATGTAATAAGATATTACTGGACTGTAGGAAATAAGCAGTATGAGGAATTCAGAGTAACTTGGGACATCAGTGAACATGTGAGGAAGTTCAAAGATCATAACCAGTGGTTGTCTGAAACTGAGGTACCTGGAAAAGAAATAAACAAAAAAAGAAAACAAAAAACCTAGTCTCTGTAAGTAGAAAAGATCCAGATCAAGAATAACTTTAATATGACTCCTGTTGAGCAAACGAGCTGGAGAAGACTGATTTCCCCATCTTCTTCATTTCTTTCCTATGTGTAGTTCATGATTCTGAGAAAAGGTATAGATGACTTCTTCCTTTATATATATATATATATATATATATATATATATAAGCCATGGTTGGATAGGTCTTAGATTCACATCTAGGGGGATTTATAAGAAATGGTTGGAAGTACATTCCTCCATATAGGAGTGCTTTATCTATTTATTTCCTATTTTTCATAGGGAAAATAATCTGTAGTTACAGTATGTTAAGCCTCTGTATCCTACTAACAGGGATTGGAGAATTGAAAGGAGAGAACAGATGGGTTAGGGACTCATGAGCAAATTACAGATGGTAGATATCATATTTTAATAATTTGAGCAGCTTTCTATTCCATCCTATAGACTAATTTTGGACCCAACTAACAGGGGTTAGTTCAAGATACTTAGTGATAACTACCAAAGTGTAGGCTTTTCACATAGGAAGCAATCTAGGTGTTTGCAAGCTGAGACCATCTGGTGTCCACTAGGGATACTGAACACTTCTAAAAGAATAATTTCATGCAGGCAGCCTAGAGAGACTAACAAAAATACTAGAGAGGTGACTCAAATAGAGTGATACAGAATTCTTGGGCTTAAATCCCACCTGAGATGCTTAATACCTAGGTAACATCAAGCAGATCCCTGAGCCTCCCTATGCCTCAAAATGTTGAGTTTTAAAATGAGGAGGTGAGCTTATGATGTTTAAGTATATGAATCTATAATCTTATGGTGGAAAATTCAGATATTATACTTCCTCAATGGATAACATTAAGAGAATAATAACATTCTGTCTTTCTGTAAGCTTAAATCAGTATTGGAGCCATATGACCCAAATACCCCAAGTAGAAGGATAAACAGACAACAGTATCATATTTTTTTTCTAGATTATCACACGCATACTTATATGTTTATTTGCTGCCCCTTCCTATAGAATTTAAGCTTCTTTGGGTCAGGGACCTGTTCATTTTTGCCTTTGTATTCCCAGTCCTTAGCTGAATAGCTGGTACATGGTTAATAAATATTTAATTGATTGATTGACCAACTTGTATGAACTGATGCAGAGTGAAGTAAGGAGAACTAAGAGGACAATTCAAACAATATCCTCAATAACATGGAGATATACCATGTCATGAACATGAAGAATTGATCAATAAAATGGACAATTTTGACTCCTACAGATTGCCAGTGAAACATCCTTCCTTTTCTTAAGGAGACAGTTGGTAGACTGTAGGTGTGGAATGAAGAATACATTATCACATAGTCAATTTGTTTGTTTATTTGATTTAATAATTATTTGTTCGAAAGGAGTGTTCTGGAGGGGGGGAGGGGGAGTCAAGATGGCAGAGTATAAACAGGACTTCTTCGCAGCTCCAGCTCCCCTCCCCCCCCAATTCATGTAAAAAAATTACTCTAGACAAACTTTGGAGCTACAGAACCTACAAAATGACACAAAGAAGCTAACCTCCCACTGGGCACAGCCTGGCAGGCTGGCAGCAAGCAGGCAGCACAGCACTCTGGGAGCGAACCCAAGCCTTTCTTAAGCCAGAGGTTTTAGCCTCAGGGCAGGCCTCACCAGCTGCTGGCTGGAGGGACTTCAGATCACCAGCAATTGTAGTGGTTTCCAGAATTATCAACCCATTGATGCCAAGGACAAAGTGAGAGATCCATGCAGTGTGGACTTTGGGACCTGGGAATTTGGAGTTCAATTTGGCCTTTGCCCCTGGAGCGAGAAGCCGCTGAGGTGTGACGCAGTGCAGCTGCCTCCATGTGGCACCTACAGCTCCTGGTCTGCAGATTGTAGTGGGACAAAGCAACCAGTCTGAGGGGTAATTGCTCTTGCTTTAACCTGCCTGGATCTTTATTGCTGTCTAGGGGGAAGATCCTGCAGTGCGTGACCAGTTTGCCAGAGAGTGTGGAGGCTTCAGATAGGGCACCCAACTAATACCTTTGCAGCTGCAAAAACCCCAGCATTTGGGATAAAGCTTCTGTTTCTGGTAGCAGAGTTCTACTGTGGCAAAAAGCCCAAAAGTCAAATAATTGAGTGGCAACATGAGCAGGAAAAGGAAGCAAACAAAGCAGAGCAATCCAACTTTACATTCCTATTTTGGGGACAAAAAGGATCAAAGCATTGGACAGGAGGAAGACAATGAAGTCAGAACTCCTGCACCAAAAGCTTCTAAGAAAAATATGAGCTGGTTACAAACCATGGAGGAGCTTAAAAATGATTTTGAAAATCAAAGAAGAGAAGTGGAGGAAAAATTGGGAAGGGAAATGAGAACAATGCAATAAAATTATGAAAAGAGTGTCAACAACCTGACTGAAGAAAATAACACCTTAAAAAATAGACTAACTCAGATGGCAAAAGAGGATCAAAAAGGCAATGAGGACAAGAATGCCTTAAAAGGCTGAAATTACAAGATTGAAAAAGAATCTCAAAAGCTCACTAGAGAAAATCATTCCTTCAGAATTAGACTGAAGCAAATAGAAGCTAGTGTCTTGTGAGAAATCAAGATACTATTAAACAGATCCAAGCAAATGAAAAAAAAGAGAAGGCAATGTGAAATATCTCATTGGGAAAACTACTGACCTGGAAAATAGATCCAGGAGAGATAATTTAAAAATTATTGGACTACCTGAAAGCCATGATCAAAAAAAGAAACTAGAAATCATCTTTCAAGAAATTCTCAAGGAAAATTGCCCTGATGTTTTAGAACCAGGGGGCAAAATAGAGGTTGAAAGAGTCCACTGATCACCTCCTGAAAAAGATCCCAAAAAGAAAATAGCTAGGAATATTATAGACAGGTTCTGGAGTTCCCAGATCAAGGAGAAAATAATACAAGCAGCCAGGAAGAAACAATTTCAATGTTGTGGAAACACAATCAGGATAACTCAAGACCTAGCAGCTTCTACATTGAGGGATAGAAGGGCTTGAAATATGATATTCTGGAGGTCAGAGGAGCTGGGATTACAACCAAGAATCACCTACCCAGCAAAACTGAGTATCATGTTCCAAGGGAAAATATGGTCATTTAGTGGAATAGAGAACTTTCAAGCATTCTTGATGAAAAAAAACAGAGTTGAATAGAAAATGTGACATTCAAATACAAGAAGCAAGAGAAGCTTGTGAAGGTACACAGGGCAAAGCAATCATAAGGAACTTATCAAAGTTGAATTACTCATATTCCTACATGGAAAAACAATAATTATAACTTATGAAACTTTTCTCAGTATGAGAATAGTTGAAGGGAATAGAAATGTATATATGTGTGTATTTGTATATATGTATGTATATGTGCATATGTGTATACATACATATATATATATCTGAATATAGTAGGGCATATAAATGCATATGTGAATGTGTGTATATATGTCTACAGGTATACATAGACAGAGGACATAGGAACAATTGAATAGGAAGGGATGATATTTAAAAGGTGAAATTAAGCAGTGAGAGAGGAATAAAATGAGAGGAGATGGGGAGAGATAGAATGGGGTAAATTATCTCATATAGAAGAGGCAAGGGAAGATGGTTACAATGGAGAGGAAGAATAGGAAGGCAAAAGGGAATGAGTCAATCTTATTCTTATTGAATTTGGCTTAGGAAGGGAATGACATACACACTAAATAGTACACTCTCACCCTACAGGAGAGTAGAGGGGAAGGGGAAGAGAAGGAGATAATGGAAGGGAGGGCAGGCTCAGGGGGGAGGGAAGTTGGAAGCACCCACTTTTGAAAAGGGTAGAATCAAAGTAGAGAATAGAACAAGTGGGAGGTGGGATAGGATAGAGGGAAATATAGTCAGTCTTCCACAATATATCTACTATGGAAATGTTTTGTGTAGCTACTCATGTACAACCTCCATTGAATTGCTTATCTTTCCAATGAAGGTGGGTGACAAGGGAGGAAGGGAAAGAATCTGGCATACAGAGTTTTAAAATCAAATGTTTAAATATATACATATTATTATTAATATTTTATATGTAACTGGGAAATGAGATATATAGGCACTGGGGCATAGAGATCCACTATGCCCTACTGGAAAGTTGAAGGGAGAATGGAAGAAAAGGGAGAGAGCAGATTGGGTGAGGGGATATTCAGTGGGAATGCTGTTTTGGGGTGTTTGGCAGGGAAAATTGGGGAGAAAATTTGTAACTCGATATCTTGTGGAAATGAATGATGTAAACTAAAAAAAAAAGAAAAAGAAAAAGAAAGGAGTGTTCTACCAAGGTATGTGGGGAGGAGGCTCAACTAGTTGATTGCTTAAGCTCAGGAGTTGAGCTACAGTAGAGCTATAATCCACTCTAATGGCACCAATATGGTAGGTAGGAATGAAGGAAAGAAGCAAGTCTTTATTAAGCATCTTCTATATAATAGGCACTATTTTAAACTCTTTACAAATATATCTCATTTGAGCTTCACAACAACCCTGGAATGTACATACTACTATTATGATCATTTTGTAGTTAAAAAACTGAGTCATGCAGAGGTTATACAATTTGTCCAGGGCAATGCCACTCTTAAGTGACTAAGGACAGATTTGAACTCAGATCTTCTTGACTCTAGGCCTAGCATTATATCCACTGTCACTTAGCTGCCCCAGTGGTGAGCCTTAGGGAGGGGGGTTGAGGGAGAGAAATCAGGTTGCCTAAGGAAGGTCACTGGTCCATGTGGTAAACAAGACATGTCATAGCTTCTATGATGATGATGAGTGGAATAAAGTTAGTAAATGATTACTTCTCTTCTAGTCTGGATGAAATAGGGGTGCTGAGTCTTAAAAAATACTTTTTTTAAAAGGCAGTGATAGAAAAAAAATCAGTGAAATACTCACAAAGTCTTCCTCTTTTTCCTCTTAATTTTCTCTATAATTTTATTGTATTGTTCTTTGCTTGCAATCTCACTCAATTCATTATCACAGAACCTGAAGAACTAAATTAAAACCCTCTTGGACTTCTGGACACTATGATCTTGATGAGTATTTCTCATAGTGTATAAGTTGTTCTGTTTTTTAAACTCTGTGATATAACACTGGAAAATATTTCCAGTTATAATTGCTTATCATTTGTGTATAGAGATGGCATGATTTTGGGATGTGAGAGCCTCAGAATAGCCAGTCTAACCTGGAGTCAAGGAGAACTGAGATAAAATACCTCCTCAGGGGTGTATTAACTGTGTGATGTCAGGCAAATAACTTAACCTCTCTCAAACTCCATTTTCTTCATCTGTCAAATGGGGATAATAATAACACCTACTTCATAGGAATATTGTAACTATCAAATGAAGTAATAAATTCATGTAAAGTGCTCTGCAAACCTTCAGGAGGTATGTAAATATTTATTATTATTAATGGAGGGTTACTATGTGTCAGCTTTCACTAGAAAAAATAAAGATAATTTACCTCAAATAGAAGCAAAACACATTTTTTGCTAAAAGGTTAATAGACCCAGAACCAGAATAAGACATTTCTGTGTCCTAATTAGGATCTAAAAATGCAATTCTGCATTTCCAAATTGTGACCCTTAGGTATTAATGTCCACTAAAGTCTTTGAGCATTCACAGTCACACCTGCAACTTGACTTTTCACAAAATAAATACCCATAATTTTTGGAGACTGGAAATTTTTGGCATTAGAAATATGTATATTTATGAAGAAGAATATTAAAAACTCCTCCTTTTTTCATCCCCCTCTGTGTTGCATCTGCTTTTCCTGCCCTTAATCCTGGCTCTGGTAGCAAACCACTCACCTTTGCTGTTAGACTAGGGCATCATTAGTATGTTATTCACAGCTGTTCGCTGAGGATGAACACTGTGGACAAGAAGGATTCCTAACAGGTGTGGTAGGAAAAT
>NW_027186523.1:12632054-12637447 GCF_028583685.1 Petaurus breviceps papuanus
AAACCTTTTATTCTATAGTTAAATAAATGGTTCAAAGTACAGGTACCTATAGGTAAGCATATATACATTCACCTTAAAGTGTAAATAACTTATACTAGATTATTTTCTAAGAGATGGGTTAGAAATGTTGAGAGTATAAGGATTCCAAGCTATTAAAGTGGAGTCATGTCAGATTATAGAAAGAAGATGCAAAAAATCTGAGTTCAGCCTTACCAATATTTTTATTTCAGGTCATCCCTAATTATATGGCCAATGATTGCTTACAAATGGCAAATGCATGCCACTTATGGCTTCTATTCTATTGAACATGACTGTCTGTCTTTGCAGTGCTAATTTTTTTTTACCCAGAAAACTATCTGATACGTTTTGTGAATTAGCCAGCTTCTATGGCATTTAAGGGTTTATTGTGTGCTGAGAAATATAATAATTTCTATTACAAAAGAGGAAGGAAATAGAATCCTAGTTTTCAAGGATTATACAAAATATTGGAGAAGAGAGGGCAAATACTCACTAAAATACCTATATGCAGAAGTGAAAAAGCATTCAAACACATAAAACTTAACTCTAAGCATACAGAGATATTGTATTTAATTGGGTTATCAGTAGGAAAAATTTTGCAGTTGATTATGATTGTCTTTAGTGTCTCACATACTCAGTTTCAGCTTGTCCCTATCTCCATTTTCTACCTTCCTTGAATCGTTTCAATGCCTGTCCACCATGTTGTGTCTGAAATATCATGACGTATGGGAGAGATACGGCAAATTTACCAGTTCTCTATTAGAAAAAAAAAAGAAAGAAAAGGCTGTGGAGATAATAGGATCTGTAAAACATAGTTCAGTGACCTTGATTTAAATGAAAGAGAAAATTCCAGAACAGATCTTTAAAGTGGTAATTAATGAACTAGTAAAGGAAGCAATGATTACAAAGAGCTAACCTAGCTTCATCAAAGAGAGATAGTTCTATTTAAACTCATTTCCTTTTTTGATAGGGTTTTTTTTAATGGTAGATCTACGGAATGCTATAGGGAGAGTTGACACTGAATTTATCAAAGGACTCGCTGAAGTATCTCATAGTATTCTTGCAGAAATAGACCAGACAATAGTACCTAGCACATAGTGGGCACGTTATAAATGTTTATTGATTGAATAATGCGATTAGATTAAGAACTGGATGAATTGATGAATTTAAAGAGTAGTCATTAATAGTTCAATGTCAGCTTTGTCATGAAGTGTCTGGTGGAGTAACCCAGCCCATGGTGAATAGTTTTGTAAATAACTTGGATAAAGATATATTCATCAAATTTACAGGTCAAACAAAATTTGGAGGAAGGTAACTTAAATATTGAATGCAAATTTTCTATTAAGAAATACTTCACCTCTCTCCATCTGCATCAGTCAAGCCAAGCTTGGAGCTAGGCTCCTGCCTGGACTCCAACACCTGTCCCTCCCCTCCTTAAGTCACCTTCCTCCACCTTCCCCTCCCCCTCTAAATTTGATGAATATATCTTTATCCAAGTTATTTACAAAACTATTCACCATGGGCTGGGTTACTCCCCCCCCCCCCCCCCCCCCCCCCCCACCAAGCCAGCTCCATGCGTTGCCTGCTGCCGCTTTTTCTCCTCCACAGACTCTTCGCCACCTTCCATCCCTACTGGAACAAGCTTTGTGTCTTGGCCCTGGGGCAGAGTGGAGACCCGTGGAGGATGACAGCTGAATCAGCTGAAGGAGGTGAAACTCTTATCACCCAGGACATCCCTTACTACCACAACCTGGCGATGAAATACCTCCCTGTTGCCGACCCTGAATTGGTGCTTCTGGGTTACCAGTATGAGGAGCTTGAGAGAATCCCCCTCTGTGATATGACCCGGGAAGTGATCAACCAGATGTTGAAGGACCTGGGCTTCTATCGGAAATCGAGCCCAGATGTCCCCGTACCTCCCAAGTACTAGAATGTCCCAGCTAGGCCCTTGGAAGCAAAGGCACCCGATTCAATAGGCCTAGGGACTCTGGCCTCCACCGTAGCTGGCAATGGTGAAATGGTGTTGCACGCCATGCTCCCTAATGAACTGAGGTGCCAGAGCCATGCCCATGCCCCTGAGGGAAGGGCTGGCACAATGCTGGGGCCACCCACACACCTCAACTTGCCTGGCAGTGCCCCTTGGGAGTGGGGAGTGGCTATCTGCTCCAGTCCAGGAGAAGCCACAAGTTGGTCTGCATGGGTGGTATTGGGACCCTGTGCAGAGCCCCTTGCCCCCATGCCCAGTCACCAAGGACAGGATGAAGCTCTCAGCTCAAAGGGTTACACTTGCTGAGGGCAGATGGTTGTGTTCTTGGGGCAGGGGCGTTGGGGGGGAAGGTGTATGTTGTGGAAGCTGGGGCTGGGCTCTCTCCCTTCCCCTTATGCAGTAAAAGCCCCCATTCCAATATGCAAAAAAAGGAAATAATTCAATAAAAATAAATGTAAAGTCTTACTCCTGAGTTACAAATTTCAACCTACAAAGAATAAGGTGGGGAGACATGGTTAGATGCAAGTTTATCTGAAAAAGATCTGGGAATTTAAGTGAATTTCAAATTTAATTTGATTCAGTAGTGTGGTAAAAAAAGGGAAAAAAAACAATGCATTCTTGGGCTGCTTTAAGAGAGACATTGTTTCTATCAATAAGAATGTAGTCCCACTTTTAAACTTCGGGAATATTGTGTTCAGTTTAAGAAGGTCAGTGGTGAACTAGGAACTATCTAGAAAAGAGCAGCTAAGATAGTCATAGGATCAAAGATTTAAAACTGGAAGTGATTAGAGAGACCATTGAGTCTAATCTTCTCATTTTATAGATGTAGAAATAGGTATTAAGTGGTTAAAAGAATTAAAAGCCATATGACAATGGTTAAACTGCGGGACTTGTAGTAAGAAACACATTCTAATTCTGCCTGAGTGGTGACCTTGTACAGCCCTGCCTCACTTAAATCCAACTCACTTGCAAGTCATGGTATCATCTTCCTGATGTCATGGTCCTCTTGGAGAATGAAGGACAAACAACAACCTGTGAGTTGTCTGAGCTGCCTCAATGGGGACCCAAATGACCAGTTCCAGATAAGAAACTCCTCTCCTCTCCTGTACTCTCTTCTCCCTTCCACTCTGTTCTCCACTTGCCTCCCTTCTCTCTTGCCCCTTACCTCCTTCTTCTTCCTCAGTCCATATGAGATATCATGCCCTTACCTGCAGATGCTCTGCCCAAAGGAATGTAAATTTTTATGACTGAAACCTAGCAAGGAGTATAGGGGTTAGTGGCTAGATTTCTTTCTGAAAGACTATCCCTTAAACCCAATTCAATCTGACTCTCCCTTGGCCAACAATAGGTCCCAGCCAAAGCACCAATTAGTTGATCTTTGTTTTAGTCCTGATGGATCAGAGTAAATGCAGTTAGCAATTGTTTCTGTTTCAATCAGAAACCCTGAAGGTCTTCTCCTCCCAGACTGTTTTTTTTTTTTTATTACATAAAAGGGTCATTCCTTGGATTATTTATTTATTTGTTTGTTTGCTTGTTTATTTATTTATTTATTTGCTTTTTGGAGGGCAGTTGGGGTTAAGTGACTTGCCCAAGGCCACATGGCTAGTTTTAGTTTTAAGTGTCTGAGTCTGGATTTGAACTCAGGTCCTCCTGACTCCAGAGCAGGTGCTCTATTCACTGCACCACCTAGCTGCTCACCTTGGCTAATTTCTTAACCAACCTTAATCACTCAATGAATGTTCCCTCAATCAATGTGAGAATGGGGAAAGAACTTAGTTTAAAAAGGCCAACATGTCCTTCTGCATCGAGGGTCATCTCCAGTCCTTCTGATCTATATCTTGCCACTAGACCACTAGGCTCCAGAGGAGAAAGTGAGACCAGTGACCTTTCACAGCACTTCCTAACTTAAATTCAATACACTTGCAAGTCATGGCATCACCTTCTTGATGTCATGGTCCTCTTTGAGAACACAGGACAAACAACAATAACAATTATAATAATAATAATATAGAATTTGTATAACTTCTAGATTTGCAAAGCACTTAATGACTACAGTCATTGACTTGATCACACACATATATATAATGCAATTATATATTAAGTACTTTGCAAACCTTGAAGATATATATATATATATTTTAATTGCAAGCCTTGAAGGGTATCATTATTTTTAATTATTATTAATATTATTGTTGTTATTTTAACCAAGGTCACATAGTTTATACATTTTTTTAGGTATGTGAACTCTAGTCTTCTATATCAAAGTCTAGTCCTTTATTCACTATGCCCAGATACCTCTCTGTGCACTGGGGATAGGCTGTGAGTTTAAATTATATGAAGACTGGTTGAAGGAACAGAGAATGTTTTGCTTGAAAAAGAGAAGACTCAGGGACCATGAAATTTGTCCTCAAGTGTTCAAAGCAAATATCATTTAGAAGTGGAAAATGAAACTTATTTTCATTGGCCCCAGAGGGCAGATCCAGATATAATGGCTAAAAATTACAAAGAAACAAACTTAGGTTTTTATATTAGGAAAAACTTCCTAGTAATTAGAGCTATTCAAAGTGGAATGGCTGCCTCAGGAAGTAGTGGATTCCACCTCCCTGGAGGGCTTTAAAATGAAGATAAATGATCACTTGTCTGGTCTATTATAGTGAGACACCCTTTTCAAGTAAAAGTAGGACTTGATAGTTAATGAGATGATTTTTTCTAACTCTAAATTTCTGTGATTCATTCTTCCTTGACTCTTTGTTGTACCATTATTTAAACAAAATTACATAATGTAGGCTCCTCAAAAAGTAGGGAATTATTTCTTTATACACATATAAACATAAACACACATAAGTTATGTGCATGTATGTGTGTGTATGTTTATATGTGTTTGTATATACATATTTGTCTTCCCAGCACCCAGCATAGTGGCACATAGTACGTTTTAAATAAATACTTATCATTTTTTAAAATGACCACTAGATAATATAATCAGCTAGTCTATCTTTAAAAAAATTTTTTTGCCCATTGTGAGCTTGGCCTCACCCAAATGCATCATAGAGACATTGTTTGATAATCTCTTTTCCCTACTCTCATGCAGCCCAATAATTCTTTTTTTTCTTATCAAATGCTTTATTAACTTCTAGATTACATCATTCATTTCCACAAGATTTTGAGTTACAAATTTTCTCCCCATTTTTCCCCTGCCCACCACACCAAAATAGTGATACCACTGAATATCCCCTCCTCCAATCTGCTCTCTCCCATATCTTCTCCCAAATCCCCTCTGATTTCCAGTAGGGCATGGTGGATCTCTATGCCCCAGTGCCTGTATATCTTATTTCCCAGTTACATGTAAAATAATATTAATAATAGAATATATATATATATATATATA
>NW_027186523.1:12637457-12713754 GCF_028583685.1 Petaurus breviceps papuanus
ATATATATATATATATATATAAGTATTTGATGTCAAAACTTTGAATTCCAGATTCATTCCCTTCCTCCCTTGTCACCCACCCTTACTGGGAAGATAAGCAATTCATTATAGGTTGTACATGTGTAGCTATGCAAAACATTTCCATAGTGGATATATTGTGGAAGACTGACTATATTTCCCTCTATCCTATCCCACCTCCCACTTGTTCTATTCTCTACTTTGATCCTGTCCCTTTTCAAAAGTGGGTGCTTCCAACTTCCCTCCCCCCCAACCTGGCCTCCCTTCCATCATGCCCCCTCTCATCCCTTTCCCCCCTGCTTTCCTATAGGGTGAGATACCCTATTTAGTGTGTATGTCATTCCCTCCCTAAGCCAAATTCAATGAGAATAAGATTGACCCATTCATTTGCCTTCCTGTTCTTCCTCTCCATTGTAACCATTTTCCCTTGCTTCTTCTATATGAGATAGTTTACTCAATTCTGTCTCTCCCCATCTGCTCTCATTATATTCCTCTCTCACCTCTCAATTTCACTTTTTTAAGTATCATCCCTTCCTATACAAATTGTTTCTTCCTGGCTGCTTGTAATATTTTTTCCTTGATCTGGGAATTCTGGAACCTGGCTATAATATTCCTAGTCTAATTCTGAAGTAATGATTCTCTCCAGTGAGCTTTTGAGATTCTTTTTCCATCTGTCGAATTTGACTTTTTAAGGCATTCTTCTCCTCATTGGCTTTTTGACCCCCTTTTGCCATTTGAGTTAGTCTATTTCTTAAGGTATTATTTTCTTCAGTCAGATTGTTGACTCTCATTCCATAATTTTGTTACATCATTCCCATTTCTCTTCCCAATTCTTCCTCCACTTCTCTTCTTTGGTTTTTAAAATCCTTCTTAAGGTCCTCTATGGCTTGTAACCAGCTTGTATTTTTCTTGGAAACTTTTGGTGTAGGATTTCTGACTTCACTGTCTTCCTCCTGTTCAATGCTTTTATCCTTTTTGTCCCCAAAATAGAAGTGTAAAGTTGGATTGCTCTGCTTGCTTTGCTTCCTTTGTCTGCTTATGTTGCCACTCAATTACGTGACTTTTGAGCTTTTTGCCACAGTAGGACTCTGCTACCAGACAGGGGAGCTTTTTCCCAAATTGCTGGGGTTTTCTCAGAAGCCAGGTTATTAGTTGGGTTCCCTCTCTGAAGCCTCCACATGCTCTGGCAAGCTGGTCACACACCCCAAGACCTCCACCCAGGACAATGGTCTAGATCCAAGCATGTTAAAGCAAGAACAAAAACCCCTCAGACTGGTCACTTGGTCCCCCTACAATCTGCAGGCCAGGAGCTGAAGCTGCCATGTGGTAGTGGCTGCATGGCCCCAGCACCTCAGTGGCTTCTCCCTCCAGGAGATAAAGGCTGGACCATACTCACAAACTACCAGATCCCAAAGTCCACACTGCACTGGCCTCTCACTTCATCCTTAGCATCTCTGTGTTTATAATTCTGAAAACCACCACAGCTGCTGGTGATCTGAAGTCCCTCCAGCTGGTAGCTGGTCAGACAGCCCTAAGGCTAAAACCTCAGGCTTGTGCAGGGCTGGCCTGGGCTCCCAGAGCACTGCACTGGCCCCTTCCTGCTAGCCTGCAAGGTTGTTCTCAGAAGGAGGTTAGCTTCTCCGTGTCATTTTGTGGGTTCTGTAGCTCCAAAGTTTGTTCAGAGTCCCCTTTTACATGAATTGGAGGAGGTGGGAGCCAGAGCCACACGGAAGTCCTGTTTCTCCTCCACCCCCCTGTATTAGCCCAATAATTCTATTATGCTGCAGTAATCACACACGTTATTGATTAGCTTCCAAAACTATCTGTATGGTAATCCAATCTTGCCACTTAATTTTTTAATATAGGTTGTTGATAGCATAGATAAAACTGATTCATTAGCCAAATGTGGTCTGGGTGGCCAATTTAAATCTCAAAAGTATATACCTTATTTGTGTCCATATCTGTTCTATACATTTGTAGACTGGTCTTGCTCTGCCTTATGCCATCAAGGCCACACCATCACAAGATTTAGCACATGAGTGCTCATAAGCCAGTGACAAGTTAGATTTATGACAAAGATAGGACTGAGATGAAGATATGAATGAGGCAGAAATCAGACCTGGGCAGAGGTAGAGTGTCAGACAAAGCAGAAGTCAAGGCTAGAACAGCAGAGAATACAGGGATTGGTTTCATACAGATGGTTTCTTCCAAAAGAAACTAGTTGTTTTAGATGAGAAGAGGAGGAAGTGATACCCTTTCAACTGGAGTCAGTCAAAGTCTAGCTGTTTAACTCTATCCTAAAAACAAACCCTTCTTCAACTAAAGTCTATGACTTGTTAGAGCAAGTCCTGTTTCCCACTAAGAAACTGTGTATAACCACCTGGGATCCTTTGGTACTTGTGTCTAGAATTAGCATCACACTGTCTATTAAAGTCTCAGTAACCCCAGTGGATTTCAGCTTCCACACCAGGAATCTTCACCTTCCTCTATATTGGAGCTTTCCTTCTCTGAGCTTCTGCACCTTTCTGAGGCCAGGATTAAGTGTTCTCTGGCTTGGGTCTTGACAAGTCTCCCATTTGATGCCACATTAATGCCATGCTCTGTTAACTTCCTGAAGGACTCACTGCCCTTCTTGATTTATTTTTCTACTTCACTGAAGAATGCTCTGCCTTAGTAGCAAAATTCACTGACAGCTTTTAACTCTGTCTTGATAATGAAAATCTTGAGCTACATTTGAGGTTTCTCTGGTTGGCATCCCATATGCCCTTCCAACTTTTTAAAGCTTATCTTGAATTATGTAGCATAATAGTCTATAATCATTTGCATATATTCTTGAGAGTGCACTGAGCACTTCCTGATCAAGGTCCAGATAACTCTTTTAGAGCTTTTGATGATGACTGAACTGATAAGATTAAAATTTTCTCAAAGGTCCTAAGGAATAATCTAATAACAGCTCCTATGGTCCTTCCATTATCCTCAAAAGTCCCATTTGATTAAGTTTTACTTTACATATTTTGGTGAAGAGAAAGGTATTCAAAGCATATAATTTACTCAGATACAACCACTCACCCTATTCTAAACCAGCCTAAAAATATTCATAAAGTTCTTTCATCACCTAATCCTCCTTAGATGTAGTCAGAACTCCCCATCTACTGATGGAATTGAACTGTAGTTGGAAAGTCTTTGAATTAATTCTATTCATTCATTTACTTATTCCTCAGCTTTTGGGTGACTACTATATGCCAGGTATTATCCTAGGAATAGTGTGAGATGTAAAGATACATGAATAAGCAACAATTCCTGGTAACAAACATCTTATAATCAAGTAAGGGATGACAAATATACAAATACCTAGGGTACAAGTCAGAATAGTTAGTGCCATAATAAAGAAATCAATCCAATAAAACAAATACTATGGCTAATGTACCATGTGCTTTGCATATAGTACTCTAGAAGTTCAAAGAAGGGAGTAATCCTGAAAAGTTGGAATAATTTCATGGAATAAAATACATTTATTTTTACCCTTGAAAATTTGGTATGATTTTATCTTGTAGCAATAGTTACGTGTATTCTAAGGGGAAAGTGTGAACAGCAAAGTCAGAAAAAAAATAATGTATGTTTGGGGAACAATTTGACTAGAATTTAGGACACATGTAGGCAAGCAGTGGAGGACAATATTATAACACGATTTGGGGGTCAGAGAATAGATGACCTTGAATGCTAGATCTCCTTGTCATTGATGACTTACAGAGATATGTATATGCAACACCAGCCATGCCTGTTATGCTAAATCATAGCCAAGAACCACACTGTGATTACAGGATAGTAGGTTATTTAGTAGCCAAGACCAGAAGGACAAGTAAGAAGTGAAGTCAATTATTTCATCTGTATCCTTAGAATTTCAGACTTGTGGTTCAGTTTGGGGGCATCTTGAAAATAAAACTCAAGATCATTTTCCTCCAATCCTCCATTCAGAAATAAACTCTCTATTCTCTAACTCTATAGAGCTTTACTGGAATCATTCATACATGCTCTGTAATTTAGACATTTGACTACAAGGTCATATATACATAAATTTATACAAACACACACACACACGCATATATACACATGTGTGTGCATGTATGTATATATAGCAATATAAATCTTATATAATTCATTTTTGTGTATACACACATATACATGTGTTGTACATATCTATTGGTGCTCAGTAAATATTTTTAAGTGAATGAATGTTCTAACCAATATAAATGCCTAGTTTATTGTTCCCACCTGTCTTAGAAACATAAGGGAAACTAATTAAGGAGTGACATATAGACCACCAGGAAGAGGGGATTACAAAAGGAAAAGCCTAGGGAAGATGAGGTGATTTAAATGCCTGCTGATTCTAGCAATCTATTTTCCCAAAATTATCATTCTAGAAGGTCTAAATACTTTATTTTTCCTAAGCCTTTTCTAGATTGTACAGATCAGAAGGAAATAATTTGTTCTGCCCCTTTTATAAGCCATGAAAGTGGCAGAAAGAACTAAACATGTCCTATTTCTTCTGGCTAGAAAGAGTCACCCATGACAGAGATGCTTTGGTTGTGCCTCTGATAATAATAGATTATGGATATGAGAATAAGAACAAGAAAAACAAAAGAATTTGATGATATATACTTTAACTCTTAAAAATTTAATAATATTGAATTCACTTGTAAGTTTCAAACTTTTATTGCAAAACAGTTCCTATTTTTGTTTTCCATTTCATTCATTGATGTTGCCTTCAGCCATTTTTTAATTGGATGGAAGCCACACTTTCTGACTGAGAAGCACTTAGCTTGGTAGCCTGAATAACATTCAGGTTAATGGTTGCCTACTCTGCTGTAATTTAAATAAGCAACTCTTTTGAAGTGTTACTTTCCATGGTTTTCATTGATAATGTGAACTAGAAGAGACATGTATGTTTGTGTTACAGATATTGCTGGAAATTTATGTAGCCCTTTATTCATTGCCAAATTCTGTAGTGCAATTTTATTGTCATTTAGTATGATATGGAAAGTGAGACTGGTACAGAAGGTAAAATCTCAACCACTGCAAACAACAACAAAAAGAGGTTCAGTTAGTTCAGATGCTGGTAAGAGCCTTTATATAAAAGATACAGGACTGACTTTATTCTCCCGTTAGTGGTTGCTTATGGTGTAAGAAAATAGCATGGATTCACATATTAACCATACTCTTACAGGGCTCACTTGGATATTGACATGTTTTATGTGTAACAAGTAAGGTTAAATGATAGGACTTTTTATATAGCATTTGCCACACAGATTTTTTTAAAATGTCAGCACACAATTTTCTTCTTGTAAACTCAATGACCATGCCCCAATGACATTTCCATACTATTGACTAATCTTCAGTTTTCTTCATCTGAAGTTAATCCCTACCCATTTAAACTATCTCTTTAAAAAATGATTTTAAAAACTGACTCATATTCTTCTTCTTTCCAACCTTCACTATTATTCACATCTTCAATTGCCTGACAGCAATGGATAGAAGTTAGAGGGAACAGAGATTCAATGTAGGAAAAAGTTCCTAAAAAGTATAGCTTTTCAAATGGTCATTGGCTGCCGCTTAGAGGTGGTGACCCCCCACTCATTGATGGTCTTTGAACAGTAGAGATGAACACTTTTTAGAGAGGTCCTGTTTCAGTCTTCCTTCTATAATATTGTCACCTGGGTTATAGTACTGGCAGCAGCCACTGGTCCTTTGGAAATTTATTTCTACTTTCTGGTCTTCACTTTCTTTTGATGTAGAATGTGGGGATGATATGATCTCTTAAGTACCATTCTTATGCTACAATACTATTATTAAATATAAATTTTTGAATTGGTAAAAATGCACACTATTCCCGTGTATATTTTTTCTTTAGAACTTTCAGGGATAAAAGGTTACCATTAGTGGTTGAAACAGTAGTGGCTTGGTTAGGCTGTGAACAAAAAAATCCATTGGGGTCTCCCTGAACAGGTTAAAATCTCATTGACTACAAGGAGAATAAATGTTCTATTATATTCTGACCTCCTTGAGGGTACAAACTGTGTCTTATTTATCTTTATAGCTCTCTCAGTACCTAAGAGCCCAATCACTTAAAAAATTCCAGACATTTCAATGACTTATGTGATATAATTAAATGGGAATAGCACTTCACAGTTTACTCTCTAAGCCTATCCAGCAGATACAAAATGTATAAAATTACCTTATTTTCATTCAGCATGTTTTGTAAATTTGTATGTATTTATACATGTATACACGCATATATATTTTATATACAAACATGTATACACCTATATGAATATGTATGTCTGTGTGAGAGAAAAAGATAGAAAGAGGAAGAGGGAGAGGAAGAGGGAAGGAGAGAAAGAGAGAGAGAGACAGAGACAGAGACAGAGAGAAAGACAGAGAAAGAGAGAGAGACAGAGACAGAGACAGAGAGAATGAATTACCAGTAGGAAGTAAATTCCTTTAGGTTAGTGACTATTTCATTTTGGTCTTTTCATCCTGAGTAACTAGCATGAGACCTGATACCTAGTAGACACATAAATGGCCATTGATTGATGAGTGAAAAAAGGAAATCCAAAGTAGTAGGTACAATGTGAAAATCAAAAAAAAAAATTCTTAGCACAGGGAAGTCTTGGGATTCTTAAACTTTAAGTATTGATATAGATAGATAAAAAGTTGAGGAAAATTAACCAGTTAGTAAACATTTCATTAAACACCTACCATGCTCCAGGCATTGGGTCATAATAGTTCCTACTTCAAAGGAGCTCAAACTCTAAAGGGGAAGACAATATACTAAAGAAATGATGGGGGGGGGGGAGTGTTTAGGAAAAGGTTTCCAGTGCAGGGCTATGATGGAGAACTCCAAAGGAATGCAATTGGTGCATCAAGCAGACTCAATAGGTATCCTATAATTAATTAGACAAAAACCCTCTGTTCACAGTATTTGTCCCGTGTTTTTTTAGGATTTAAGATTTAAAGAACTTTAAGGTAGCACTGCAAGAGATTATCAAAGTCATATTACCCTTCACAGTTAAATTTTGTGGCCTGTCATAATAGTTGTGGTTTGAGAAATATCTGCCACATAGACTAAGATGGTTTGGGGTTTGTTTTTTTCCCCCTAAAAAGGATTGGAATTGTCCTCCAGATTTAATTGATTAGGGCCCTATGCACATTATCATTGGTGTAGCTTTCTGGTGGAGGCCTGGAAACCAAGAAAGACAGAAATACAGGAGCTGCCCTTCTTCAGGCTAGACCCATGTACCAGCACGGCCAACACAAAAGCTTACAAAATCTACATTCAGCTGAATCATGTTATTACCTCTGCTGAGTGTCCTTTCCATACTTTGGTTAAGTAAGCTTCCTTTTGTTAACTTTTAGGTGGTCTATGATTATTTCATTTGATTCAGATGCTAAGCCTGAACTGGGGCTAGCCTAAGAAAATGAAGATTGTTTTCTTGAAGCAGTTTCTCACATTGTTTATTATATTTAGGTGAGTCTAACTCTGATGCCTTGATCATTTCTCAATCATCAACAACATTGAGTAGAATAGTGGGTTGATGGGGATACCTAGATCAATGTGTTATTTCATCTAGTAATGATTCACTCTGCATTCCAACACAAAGATTGGTCTCAATTGAGGAAATGCTTTGTTTCATCTAGCAATAGCTTCAAAACAAAATTACTATTTATTCTGAATCTGGAGTCCTTGAAGAAGCTTTGATTTAGTCTTTCATGAATGAGTTCATTAAATTTTTTTTAAATGAATGTATCTAAGTATAATTCTTACAATTTTGCATCATTGAAAATGTAGCAATTCGATTCCAAATCAGAGCACCAGACAGTACTATAGTTGGGACTGCCAGTTGAAATGGAATGCTAATGGCAAAAGAATGAGCACTGAGCAGTCATTCATAGGAATAGGAGAAATTTCCTAAGGTCTTTGCTCTGTTTCCATCATGGTTAAACATCACAAATTAGCAAAACTCATTCCAATTTCAGTATCTTGTGTTCTTCAGGATGCTAGAAAAAAAAATTAGAGAAATCAAAAACTATGTAAGAGCTTCATCAGGACTAATAGGAGACAATTCAATTGATGAAAATGTGTTTTAGATAATACCTCTTATCTTGAGGCAACACATTTTATTACCTTAAACTTCATTACTGTGCAGAAAAAGGGAAAAAGAGAAACATATGTTTGCTTGTACCAATGCACACATTTGAAATGATAACACAAATGATTTACTCCTGAAATTTTTAGTCTTAGAATGTACATCATTATAGATTTTGTGGGGGAATGAGGGGATAAGTAAACAGTGATTGGCAAGAGTAGTGGCGGTGTTGCCCATTTTTGTTCTATGAAGCATTTCTCTGAAACTTCTTTGGAGGGCAATACTTGAGTAGTCACATCTAACATTTATATATCACTTTAGTGAATACTCAAAGTAGCTATGACATTGCTAGTGTGGAGAATTTCCAGTATGGGAATTCCTTCCATGGATGCAAAATGTACTCATCTATGACTTAATTGATAATTTCCATATAAATACTTACCCACATAGAGGTCAGATAACTTGCCTATGGTCACACAGCTAGAAAGCATCAGAAAAGATCTGAATCCAGGTCATCTTGACCACAAGTCCAATGCTCTATCCTCTAGACAAGGCAAGTTTGTTCTAATGGTCGTCTTCATATCCCAATGAATGTTTCATTCATTAGAATCTTCATGACCATGTGAGATAGCTTGGGAAGATATTGTTCCCATTTTACAGGAAAGGAAATTGATAATCAGCAACAAGTCACAAGTCACACAAATATGACACGTCCAAATTTATGCACACAGTGGGTTGAAATTTACATCCAGGTCTTGTAATTCAAAATGTCATTCTTTCTATTTCTCTCTTTGAGTAAAATGAAATCTGAGTTTTTAAAATTTTATTTCTGCTTTAATGTGAATGTCACCAATCAATACAAGTCAAGATATTCAAAGTAGTTAAATGTTGTTGTTGATGATGATGACGATGATATGAATTTAACTATTATCAGCCAATACAAGCATTTCAATATACGAAGGATATAAAGGAAACATTGCACAGGACCCATGGACAATGTTATGCAAAAGGTGTTCATTTTTAAAGTTCATATTAAGTTCAATAATGTAGAAAAAGAAACTACTGCAGCAGCTAGGTGGCACAGTGAGTAGAAAACAGGCCCTGGAGTCAGGAGGACTTGAGTTCAAATACAGCCTGTCACTTAACACTGACTAGCTGTGTGACCTCAGGCAAGTCACTTAACCCCAACTGCCCTTCCTTCCCTCTTCCAAAAAGACAAAAAAAAAAAGAAATAAAACTACCCTATCTGTATATGTCCTATTTAGAACTTATTTGCTTTTTTCACTACATTTTAAGATGTTTTCTCATGTTCTTTTCTTTTATTTTGGCTTTTCCATTTATTATCCACTAAGAGATTATTTCCATGTAAAAGCCTTGATTTTGAGTGCTAAATATAATAAATGTGGTCTCTTTCTTTCTCCATCTGTCTTTTTGGTTCTCTCTGTCACTATCTTTCTCTCTCTTTGTCTCTTGTTTCTGGGTGTACGTGTATATGCATGTGTGTGACCCCTATTCTTTGTCCCTCATACACATTCCTTGTTATGACTCATGCAGCTTCTTTTGAAGCCTTAAATTATCTCATTATGTCTGATAACCCTGACTTTTTACCAAACACTTTATTTGCAAAATCAATTAAGAAATATTTTTTGAGCAGGATCTATATATCCTACTATATGCTGTTGAAATTGTAAATAACTACAATTTTCCCCTAAGAATCCTGAATGTTGGAGTTCTGAATGTAGACTTGAAAGGACCTTTATTTTTCAAATATCCTTTCATCTTAACTACTTTAAAAAGGAATATATATATATATATACACATATATGTATACACACACATATATTTTATAATAGACCAGGCTATTAGAAACTTTTTCTGTTTAATTACAGTTTTTCTTAGTATTTATCTAAAATTGTATTCATTCTCAATAATGAAAGAAGGCTTATTTAGATACTTATTTTGAAATGAACCATTATTTAGGGGTCATAGAGTTTACCTTTTTTTAAGTAGCTATATCTTTACTCCATGCTTTTTATGGCCAGAAGCTGATTTTGATTGTCAAATACATTCACTGATGTGGGAGGTAAAAATCCTAGGCATTTCAGGGGAGAGAACAACAAGGTCCATTAGAGAAGGACCACTTCCTCTCTGTTTTCACTATAGCACTTATCACAAAGTCATTCACATAGTAGTCTTATGGAATTGTCCATTACCCAGAGGCAGCATGGCTCAGTGGGCTGAAATAACAGGCTTCAAGATCAGGCACCATGAGTTCTGATATTGTTCTATTTTAGCTATTTGGGGCTTTTTGAGATGGTACTTAGCTACCACTGGAATTTATTAGTTCCCTCTGAATTATTTGGCAATTTTGTATTATGGAGAGTCTGAAAGCCTGAACTTAGAATTTAGTCTTGACTCTAACATTTAATAGTTGCAAGATCAATTAAGCCATCTTGAGCAAGTAACTTGAAAAGATTTTAAAGTTTCTGTGCTTCAGTTCATTGTCTATAAAACAGAGAGAATGGCATGATTTATCTCATAGGGGCATTGTGAGGAAAGCTCTTTGTAACTGTAAATCACTATGTTCATGTGATGTTTTGAAAAAATTAATAATATTGTCAATAAATTAATTGACAAAGACTCATTAAGTGCCACTTATATACCAGGTATTGTCTAGGTGCTGGGAACACAAAGACATAAATGAAACAATCCCTGATCCCAAGGAGTTTACATTCTGTAAAGGGAACTAATAATTTTATTTTATAGTATTGATAGTCAATAACATGTTTTTAGGGATAGAGACAAGAATAGTGATTTCATTTGTAAAGAGCACTACCAGATGGAGAAACTCCCTCTACCAGTGAATGCAGAGTGTCTTTTTTTAATCACTCATAATTTCAGAGACTTGACTAAAACATTCAGAGTTTAAATGACTTCTCCAGGGTCACACGAACAGTCAGTGGTGGTACGTGAACCCAAATCTTTCCAGATTTAAGGACATCCCCTCAGGTAACAATGTCTCTCTACTATGTTATTGAAATATTAATATAAGTCACTCTCCCTTTCTTTTTTTAAATTTTTTCTTTACTTATTTAGTTTTAGTTTAAAACATTCACTTCCATGATCCATTGAGCTCCAAATTTTCTCCCCCTCTGCTCCCCCTCTACTCCCATGGTGACATGCAATCCAATATAATTTCTATAAATACCTTTACATTAAACATGAGTCAAGTGGTAAAGAAGAATTATAACCAGTGGAACAAACAATGAGAAAGAGGGAACAAAAGAAAATTAGAAAGAGAGGGAGCAATCGTTTGCTTCAATCTGCATTCAGACTCTGTAATTCTTTCTCTGGATATGGATAGCCCTTTCCATCATGAGTCTTTTTGAATGGTCTTATAGCATTGCATTGCTGAGAGGAGCCCAGTCTATCAAAGTTAGTCATTACAGATACGATGTGCTGTAATTGTGTACAAAGTTCTCCTGGTTGTGCTCTCCTCACTCAGCATCATTTCACATAAGTCTCTCCAGGTTATTATGGAGTCCATCTGCTCCTCATTATTTATAGCACAATGGTATTCCATTACATTCATATACCACAACTTGTTCAGCCATTCCTCAATTGATGGGCATCCCCTTGATTTCCAATTTTTGCCACCACAAAAAGAGCTGCTATAAATATTTTTATACATAAGGGTCCTTTTCCCATCTCTTTGGGATATAGCCCTAGGAGTAGTATTAGTGGGTCAAAGGGGTCACTCTTCTTTTATATGAAGGATTTTAGCACTTAGATAGAAAAAAACCTTTGGTATGTTTTTTTTTTTTTAAATTTAAATCAACTAGTAAGAATGTAAGATATTTCCTCTCTCATAGAAGAACAGCTTACTGCCTGGGAGGATTACAAATAACAATAACAAGCCTTGATTTAGTGAGAACTGCTAACATCCATGTGGAAGGAAACATAGTTTTCAGATGGGATATCAGTAGTTGTGACATAAATATAAATGCTTAAATCACCTTTAAAAGGACATAGGATGATACATCTTTTATGTGTGTAAACTATAGGTTAAAGGGGCAGGAAAATGCTTTAGAGAGAATACTGGGTCTAGAACCATGAAGATCTGATTTCAAATCTGGTCTAAGACACTTATTAGGTATGTGACTCTAGGTAAGTCACTTAACATGTTTGCCTCAGTTTTTCTCCTTTTCAAAAAGGGGACAATAGCAGAACTTTTCTCACAGGGTTGTTGTGAAGATCAAAAGACTTAATATTTGTAAAATATTAGTACAGTGTCTAGCACATAGTGCTATATAAATGCTTATCCCCTTCCCTTCTTCCCTTATTTAAACATAATATATAAGTATACAATAATTTGCAAAGGTACAGACTGTGGAAGAACACCATTATGAGAAATATTAATGGCTAACCCCCAACTTATTTGTATGTAACTGTTTTAAGATCTAAGGGAAAAACTCACAAAATAAAAAAAATAACTATTTACCAAATATAGACAATTAAATAGGCATTTGTAAATGGAGAAATAGTTGAAGACTAAGTACAAGCTGTGTTAAAGATTAGCAAAAGAAGGGGGAAAAAAAGACTCAGGAGGGCAGCAGGGGAAGAGGGAGTAGGTGGTTCCCGAAGCTAAAATATCAAGATGCCTGAATATCTACTTAATGTCTTAATATCAAAGGAACAAGTTTGGGGGTTTTTTAAGTGCATTATGCAATAATCTTTGAAACAATACAATGTTATTTTAAATGAAGACATTTAAAAGTGGGGAGTAGAAAGCTGTACAGCTGTTACCTCCCCTCCATATTTCTTTGAGAAGGCTGTCAAAATGAGTCAGTCAAATATCTAATTTTCTTCCTGCTAAGTATTCAAATTTTATGTGCATTGTTAGGGGGTATGTATAATTGCAGAAGATTCCTGCCTTCTTCACGCCTGGCATTTGAGTGCTTAAACTGACATTCCAACTTCTATCAAACTAAAAGTGATCTTTGATACAGATATTGCAACTGAGTTGCCCCAAGACTGAGCAAAAACGAGTTTTTACTGATTCCTGATAGGAATTTACGAGGGAAGAAGGCTTGCTAAGAGCAAGAATAGGTAGTTGAGATAGAAAGTATACAAACCATCACTTTGAATATCTTCAAATGATTCTATGTTGACCAAATCCCTTTGCAGGGATACTCTGTACTTTGGGGTATTTTTGTTAGTTTGATTTCCCAAAATATAATTAAATTTGATAGAATCCCAAATGTTCACTTTCCCTGGGTCATTGTCATGTTCTTTAGCTGAACAAATTATAAGTACTTTTCTGATATGCCTAGTGCTTGGTGTGCAAAGTATGCAGAGAAAGGTCTTCAATATTTCAAATGATTCATGGCTGTGCCTGATGAAAATTGAACCCCTTCTGTCCTTCCATACAAAGTTTCATATATGATAGGCACTAAAATGTTAATGTAGATAATCATGCTGAATGAGTAAAGCAAAATATATTCCATTACCAAAAATAAAATACAGACTAACACTTCTAATGTTATACAGAGTAATTGTTATTTTTTTATCATTTAAGGAATCGCATTTATTCTTATAAATTTTAAACATTTCCTGCAAATAATATCTTTATCAGAAACTTGCTGCCAAAATTCCCAGTTGTCCCCCTCCAATTTACGTATTTCTCTTCTAATTTTTGCTGGCTTGATTTTGTTTCTGTAAAACCTTTTTAATTTTACATAATCAAAATAATCCATTTTACTTTATGCAATCCTCTCTGTCTCTTGTTTGGTCATAAACTTTTTCTTTTCCCATAAATCTAACAAGTAATTACTTCCTTAATCCTCTAATTTTGTATGCCACCCTGAAAGTCGTGTAGTTTGTCTTGGTATACAGTATGAGATGTTGGTCTATGGCTACTTTCTGCCAGATTGCTTTCTAGTTTTCCTAACAGTTTTTATCTAATAATGACTTGTCCCAATAGCAGGAATCTTTGGATTTATCAGACACTATACCTTATGTGCTCTACTGATCAAGTTCCCTATTTCTTAATCAGCACCACTTTCTTTTGAAAATTATGACTTTTAAATATAGTTTTAGTCTGGTACTGATAGACCCTCCTCCTACCCCTTATTCTCATACTTTTTTTCCTTTTTTTTTTTCAAATGCTTTATTAACTTCTGGTTTACATCATTCATTTCTGCCAGATTTTGAGTTACAAATTTTCTCCCCATTTTTCCCCTACCTACCACCCCAAAATAGCGGTCCCACAGGATATCCCCTCCTCTGATCTGCTCTCTCCTATATGTTCTCCCATACCACCTCTGACTTTCCAGTAGGGCATGGTGGATCTCTATACCCCAGTGCCTATATACAGAGTATTTGTAGTATTAACAACAGCTAACATTTATATAGTGCTTACTCTATAGTAAGCACTGTCCTAACCACTTTACAAATATTATCTCATTTGATCACAACAATCCTGCAAGGTAGATAGTATGATTATCCCCATTTTACAGATGAGGAAATTGAGGTAAACAGAGGTTAAGTGACTAGCTTCAGACCTGGGTGGCACATTGGCTAGAGCAACAACTCTGGAGAAGGGGGGACCTGAGATGAAAGACAACCTCAGATACTTACTAGCTATGTCCTCCTGGGCATATCATTTAACCCTGTTTGCCTCAGCTCCTCATCTATAAAATAAGCTGGAGACAGAAATGACAAACCACTACAAAATCTTTGCCAAGAAACCCCCAAAGGGGGTCACAGAAATTTGGACAAGATTGAAGTATCTGAACATCAACAACTTCCTGCCTCCAGGCCTAACCCTCTATTCACTGTACAATCTAGCAGCCAATTGTAAATTTTGATTGAGTGATGATAACACTAAACAAACAAAAAAGAAACAAGGAAAAACTAGTGACAGGGGGCAAGGGGGAGGGGAAAACAATTGTTTCTTGCTGTTTAGTAGTTTCAGTTGTAGCCAACTGTTTAAGACCCCATTTAGGGTTTTCTTGGCCAAATTATTGGAGTGATTTGCCATTTCCTTCTCTAGCTCATTTTACAGATAAGAAAACAAGGAAGCAAACAAGGTTAAGTGATTTTCCCAGGGACACATGGCTTATAAGTGTCTCTACCCAGATTTGAAATTAGGAAGATGAGTCTTTTTAACTCCAGGCCTGGCACTCTATCCACTGTGCTACCTAACTACCCCATTTGGGGGTTTCTTGACAGAGATATAGGAGTGGTTTGCCATTTCCTTCTACAGCTCATTTTACAGATGAGGAAACTAAGGCAAGAAGGGTTAAATGACTTGCCCATGGTTACATGGTTATCTGAAATCAGATTTTAATTCGAATCCCATTGACACTAAAGTCAGTGCTCTATCCACTGAACCACCTAACTGCCCAAAAGAAGTAGGCCCATTGAGAATTTGAATTTCATTTTAAACATGGGGGCATGTGAAATCATTATCCCATAGCCAAACCTCTGACAAAGATCCTCTCTGAATTTAACCAGACTAACCAAACACCAGACTGCATGCAAGCTTTTGTTCTTGTCTTCCATTTGCATGGCCTCTGAGAAGCTCAGGTTTTGTCATGCTAAAATGGGGAGGCACCAGAAGTTCTATTTCAGTGGAGGTGAAACAGTTCTATAATAAAAATATTAGATAAGTCACATTGCAGGGAAGCAGTATGATACACTGGAAATAATATCAGTGCTAGAGTCAAAGGACTTGAGTTCAAATGCCACCCCTAACACTTGTCATTGCTGTGGCATTGACATTTCTTCTCCTTGGACCTGAGTTTCCTCATTTTTAAGTTGGACTATATGGCTTCTGAGGGTCTCCTTCAGCTTTAGATCTGTCATCAAAAGTTTATAAATTTTACCTTCACTTTTCTCATCTTATACCCATGAAAATCAATGTGCCTAGTCAAAGGATCTATTTTATTGTATCTTAGGGCTAGGGCAATAGGAAGGAAATAGACATGTCTTTGAGGTTCAGAAGATCAAGATTTACATGCTTTCTTCAGTTAACCTTTAGGAAAGTTGAAAGAGTGTGATTAAGTGATTAGTCACTGATTTATTTGATGTTCAGTCATTTCTGCCTCCATGAAAAAATTCCATATAATTGAAATAACCTTCAAATGTGCCAAATTCATTATTCCATCCTTGCCATCATGAATGGCCCACTTATACTAAAAATTATCCCTCTTAGGTTTCATAAAACTTTGTCAACATTTTAGCAGTTTTGAATCCTGAAATTACTCTCAGAGAACAGGCTGTCTAACTTTTTCATGGTTCATTTCCTTTGCAGCAGAACACTGGGCATTAAATATCTTCATAAACAAATTTATAAATGCATATAAACTGCAAACTCAGTTTTCATAGTTTGAATTTTCTATTGACGTAGCTCTTCTCATATAAATTATTTTAGCTGTAAAGTTGAGTATAATCAATGAATGGATACATAACAATAAAAATAAAAAGATGACAATTTGTTCCAATAGCAACTTTCATATATTATTTGGAAAGAACTTCTGAGGCCATTTAATCCAACATCTTACCTAATATAGCAATACTTCCTAAAACATCCCTGGCAGACACCTTTCTATACAGGTATAATTAACAATTCATGAAATAACAAAACACAATATGATAAAAAAAATTTCTTCTGGTGTTTTGTACTTAAAATATTGCTTCTTTTTATTTTTTTTTAAATCAACTCAAAAGGAACACTGGCATATTTCTTAAAGAAGGGGGAATGATTTCTAAAATTTTTCCCAAATTCTTTAATATGAAGATAAATAAAAATGTAAAAAGTTAAAAAAAGGCATTATATTTCTTGAATTCAACATGAAAACTTTTAGCTGTTGAAATTGCTGTGCAAACTGTATATAAAAATTGTTCAGTGTTGAACATGTGTTCCCTTTTATATACAGATATACCTAGGCATATCCCACAGTGAATTTCACATGCATACTGACTTAAGAGGGAATTTGTATCTTTCCTGTAAACACTTCCCCTCCCGCTCCCCATCACCTGTCTTTTTTGTTTAGTAATATTACCACTCATCCAAAATCTTACAAATACTATATGGATGACATTAGGAATAAGTGAATCCAAATAGCAGACTGGTCGGTGTTTTATTTTTGTTACAAAATGTATTCAGTCTTATTCCATCTGCATGATACCCCAAGCCTGAGAGAATGCTAATTTATGATCCCATTCTTGGCCATATTCAAATGTGATTTGGGAAGGATATGGGCTACAGGGTAAAAAAAAATAATTGTAGGAGAAGTAGAGGTGGGAAGTCAGATAGCTGAAAATACCATTATTTCTTTTACAAAGTCACCACTATTTTCTAGGAAGCATATACTGCCCTGATATTTTCTTTCTGTGTGCCAAAGTCCTCCATGTGTGAGACTCCAGCTTTCTTTACAAGTGGAGTCATGACCCCCATAGGGTCTCCATCTGTCTGCCTAGAGCAGGTGGTCTCATAGGTATAGCAGCTTGAGGTTGTTATCAGACCAGTAAGAGATGTGTTGACATTTTTTTAATCCTGCCATAAATTGTTTTGTTATTCTCCACATCTACATTTTTAGGTATTTTGTGGCTAAAAAAGAATCCAGAGTTTTACTGTTAGTAGATGTTTTAATATGTGAATATGAACAAATTTCTGCATATGTATGCATGCATCCACACATATATCTACATCTATCTATATATGTATATGTGTGTATGCCCAGCTAAAAGATCTCTGGAAGATTAGAAGATATGTTTTGAAGCAATAATTGACCATATTACATTCACATCTCAAGTATAGAAAACCCCCAAGATATTAATGAATAAATTATAAAAAATGATAAACAAAATCACATATAAAATGATTACTATGTACTAAAAACATTGTGAAAAGCTAGACACAAAAACAGAGACAGTATCTGTTATGAAATAGTTTAGATTCCAATGGGGTGGAAGACAAAGGTAATACACATAAAGAAATGGTGACCAAGAAGGATACTTTAGTTTGAAAAGCTATAGGATGCCAAAAAAAAGTACCATAGTGAAGTAGAATAATGTGTGTCTTACACACACACACACACACACACACACACACACACACACACACACACTTCTAAAAAGGAGCAATGGTAGTTCATGTGATCATATTTCAAGAAGTAGGGAAGATCAGGGAAGGGGAAGGATATAGTAACAGAGGCAAAGTTGTGGTTTGAAAGATGGCTAGGAATAGGTAATCATCAGTCAGGACAGTGGGAAGGAAGGAAGGAAGGAAGGAAGGAAGGAAGGAAGGAAGGAAGGAAGGAAGGAAGGAAGGAAGGAAGGGAGGGAGGGAGGGAGGAAGGAAGGAAGATGAGGGGTAGGGAAGAGACAAATTTAAATTAAATAAATCTTTTTTTTCTACTTTACCTTTAGAAAGCAGAATGATATTTTTAACAAGCACATTTAAAGGACTCAAAGTAAAAGTTTGTTTCATACTGGGATCCAGCATTTATGGTGCTTAGCCAAATCTTATGCAAAATGGGCTGGATATAACATGAGCTCTAGTTTGCTGGGAGATTTGGGGAGTCCTGATAATTCCAGCTGGAAATTCAGCAAAATATATTCTCATGGCATTTCACTTCCTAGTTTCAGAACAGGAACAGAACTGGAAAGGGGACTATTTAAATGTTTTGGCAACTCTAAGGTTCAGCAGCTTAAGAAAAATTAAATTAAATTAAAATTTGTGGGAAGAGATGTTTTTAACTTAAATCCCTAAAAGTGCAGATGGATTTCAAAATAGAAAGAAAGAAGCAGATTTGGAGAAAAGAATCTGCTTTTTTAAAGGCTTTTGGGTTTGTTTTTTTTAATATTGCTGTTCCAGCACCAATACAAAAAGCAGTTTTGAAAGGCCTTAACCTCCTAAAATCTATGCTGGGCCTTCATGGACATCCACTGGCTATAAATTTGCATTTCTAGCTGGAGCTGCTAGTGCATGAAGGAAACACCACAAACTAGGCCACCCCCTGGTTCAAGAAGTATAGTGAAACAGAAAAGACTATGGTCGTCAGTTTAGGGAAGCACAAGTATTTATCCCAACCTCACCTCTGGCTGTGTGTGTGTGTGTGTGTGTGTGTGTGTGTGTATGTGTGTGTGTGTGTGTGAGTGTGTGTGTGTGTGCGTGTGCATTGTTACTACAATCTGGCCATTTGAGAAACCAGGAGCCATCATCTTGTCAAGATATTTTAGCTCCACAAGCAGGCCTATGTATATGATTTTAACTCCATGAGAGCAAATTTGCCTTTCTTTGTATGTCCAGTACTTTGCATGGTACCTGGCCCATGGTAGGTGCTAAATAACTGTTTATTGACTTACAAGTATAATTTTTGAATGAAATGTTTGAAATAAATAATAAAATATGAACTTCCACAAGAAGCACCCCTGTGTCCCATCACCTTCCTCCAAATAAATAAATTCTGATTTCTCCCTGGCATGGAAATTTTCCTGTACAGCATACTGTGGATCTGAAATTGTGAAAGTGTCAGAAATCAGATAGTCTCCCCGATTTTTCCTTAAGAAGTAATGGCCTGTCCTAAGGTAGCAGGAGGTTATTTTTTCAGATGAAATAAGGGGTAAGATTTCTGAGCACACAAGAATCCTAATGGATCACTTGACAACCTAAGCACAGTAGTTTTAGTAGGAGAAACTGTCCAGGCAAATTAATACTCCTTGACAATGAAGAGGACATCACCTTTATCCTTTTGGTCTACAAGGGCACAGGAACTCTGCATGTAAATGGGCTGTACTGAATCTTGGATAATGATTTCTCTGATGTAGTATTATTGCTGCTACTACAGGCTCTGGGAGAGCATGGCTAATTGTATGGTGTCAGATGGTAGGTGTGACAGTGGTAAAATTTTAAGGGGCACATCAGTGCAGCTTTATACAGTATAATAGGCACTGATTAGCCAACCATGTGGTGTGGTAGCAGTGGGCTTTGCTGCTGCCTGTGAGATGTGAGGACTGAAGCAGATTTGAGCTGTAAAAAGCACGACAGAGGGCAAACAGTAGAGGTAGCTCAGGGTTTTGTGGGGAGATGGTAACATTGATGAAGGACAGGCTTTAGAGGAATGGGCTTCTTGAAGTCTCAGAGCTGCCTTGATGGTTGCTTTCAGGAAAGCTTAACATAAACCAGGAAGCCCTTTGCTTGGGAGTAATTCAGGAAATCTAACAATTCTGGAAGTAGAAGGTGACCCCCAGCTTTCTGTTTGGGAGCCAGACTGTAATAATAGCTCGGTTTTATGTCACAATTTAAGGTCTGAAAGTTATTTCATATGCTTATCTCATTTTTGGTAAGTGCTTTTAGTATCCCCATTTTACAGATGAGGAAACTGTGCTTCAGAGGGATTAAGTGACCAGGGTTACACATCTAGCAGATATTTGAAGACCAGTTAGAACAAAGATTTTCTTGACTTCAAGAACAGTACTCTTCCCATTAAACCATGCTTCTTTTCCAATGTTTTTATATTACTTATTAGTAAACCAGACGATTAAAATGTCAAACCTTGACTTCAGAAGTGCTATTTCCTACCTTCTCTATTAACATCAACCAAATCACTATTCATCTTGCTTAGATCTCTGCAATACTCTGCTTACTAATTAATAATTAAATATGAGGAGACAGTATGAAAAAGCATAGAGAATAGTGAATTTAACTCTGAGAAAAGTAAGAGTAAATACATGCATTGTTCCTTACTCTCTGCATGATTTTGGAGAAGAGGCCTTAGGGCTTCAGTTTCCTCATCTATAAAATGAATGAGGTAGCAAAGATGATCTTTAAAACCTTTCTAGTTCTAAGTAAAATCATCCTAATTATAATGTAATACTTAAAAGCATCAAAAAACCCCAGAAATTCCACAGTCTCTTTATGTCAATATTTAGTCATTTATTTTGCCCAAAAATTGTTCCTTAAATACTTAAATATTTCTCTTTGGGTCTTTTTTATTTCTCCTAGGATACTAGGTAAATAAGGGAAATAACATGCTAGTGCCTTCCTTTAAGATATTTCAAATTCCCAAGAGGCATTAAGCCTCAATTTTTTCTTAATCTTTCTTCTCCCTGTATAAATTCCATATAGAGCACAATAAGCTGAAAAAAGTATGATCAAAACCAAGGATTCTTACCACTTATGTGTTGTTCTCTGAAAAATATACCATGTTGCAGGTTTAAATAGCAGTCCCAAATGAGTGACAAAATCATTTTAAATATCTTATATGGTAAAGTTATTTTTTTTGTTTGTTTGTTTGTTTTGCTATGTTTTGTTTTGTTCTAAACCCACATCCTGTCTTTCTAGTATTGATTTTTTTTTTGGATCAAGTTTAACACTATCACTGTGTGAAATAGAGATTTTATGAGAATAATCTACAAACTCATCAAGGGATTCCTTGATGAAGGCATCAGAAAGTAAAAGGAAGACTTTGTAAGAAATGTTTTACAGAGGGCCACATCTTTGTCTTTACACAATGGGCTAACAGATAAAGGGGATGTAAAATCATACTGTGCTTTGTTTGTTGACATCACAAAGCATTTCATTTAGTAGGGTGACACTCCACCTTAAAGGTCCTTCTCCAACAAGTTGCCTGCCAAAATTATAGAAATTTCAGTAAAAAAAATATAAAGCAGACTCAATGTGTTTGGTTGGGAGAAAGGTGTCTTTAATATTTTTTTAAGAATATAAAGGGCAACTAGGTGGTACAGTGGATAGAGCACCAGCCCTGGAAAGAGGGGACCTCAGTTCAAATCTACTCTCAGGCTGTTACAAGAACACTGGCTATGTGACCCTGGTCAAGTCATCTAACTCCATTGGTGTGATAGTAATGGCAATTAAAGATTCCCCTGTATTGGCTTGGTTTTCAAACTGATTGTGTTAAAACCCAGAGCTTGTTAATCCCATCTGTGGGATGGACTTGTTGATGTGAAAAGAGAGTCCTGAACTGGGAGGAGCTGGTGACGTAGATTTGGAGAGACAAGAGAGAGGCAGAAGAACGTTTTGGAAGCAGAACCTCGTGGAGGCAGAGAGAGACTGAGAGGATTGTTGAGTGCCACTTTGAATTGCCCTAGACCTGCCCTCTGAGCTGCCAAGGACTGAGGAGACATGGCTGTTTTGCTGGTACTTTGTCTGTCTGTTTTGATGTTGTTTTGCCAGATTTGTCCACTGGTGAAAGACAGTCCTTTTGTTGAAGAAGTCCTGGAACCTGGCTGTTGGCTAAGAAGCCCTGAGACTGTCCTGCAGACAGAGAGTGAATGCTGTCCACTGGTGAAGGACAGTGCTGTTGTTGCAGGGGTCTGGAGACTGTCCTGCAGACAGAGTGAATACTGTCCACTGGTGAAGGACAGTGATGTTGTTGCAGGGGTCTGGGAACCTTTCTGTTGGTTCAGAAGCCCTGAAGAAGGATTTTCTTGTTGTATGTTTACAGAAATCCTAGGAGAGGGTTTTGTTAATGTTTTCAGGGGTTCTAGGACTGTTCTACAGACAGAGGATGAATTAATGAAGAGACTGGCAATGTATCTTGTGGCCTTGCTAAGCCTTGTCTCCCCAGGAACTAAGATTGCTGAGAACTTGCCTCAAGATGAAGAAAAGACCTCCATTTGGGTATTAAGTGCTGTGCTTAAACTTGATGTAACTCTGGGGTAGATTCAATTGTGATCCAGGGGTGGGGAACTTTTGACCTTTTTTGTGCTTTGTGATGGACCAAATGAAGGTACAGCCTAGGGGTGGAGAAGTATTTAGAACAGAGACTTTGTAATTGATTGAATGATTGGAAGGTCCTGGGGTGGGGTAGTGCTTGGAGATTATTTAATCACACTTAGTAAATGCTGTATTTTGAATGATGTTATGTTTTGATCTTCTCTGTTCTTGGTTGGTCACTGAATAAAATGGAGAGCACCTATGCTGGTATTTTGAACCTTGGGAAGTTGCCTTTCTTTTGGCATGACATTACAATTGGCTAGAAAAAAGAGTATAAGGGATACTGAGAACAAAACTTTGATAACTATATAATAGCAATGGATTTGGTGTCAGAGGACCTTGTTTAAATACTTACTACTTAATACTCAGCTACTTAATACTTATTTGACCTGGAGCAACACTCAGAGATATTTTGTTTGTAAATGACAGGGTTGAAGTAGACAGATTCTAATATGTCTTTCATTCCCCTGTCTTGATCCCTTTTATAAATCCTGATCAACTTTTTATGAATGTGATGAGCAGTTGGGGAAATAGATCACAATCCTGACACAAATGCATTTGAGTTATAGCAGGTAAGTTGGAGAGGTTTTTTTTCTCTTTCTGGTCAACTCCTTTTCCCACCAACTCCTCAAGAAAGGAGGATCTATTAGATGATTAGAGAGGAGTAAAAGATTGCTAAAAGGAAAGCCTCATGCAGAGACAGAATAAGAAGCACTCAAAAGAAATTATTAGTAGCAGCAGAAATAGCCAAAATGTTGACTGTCAGGTTAGTAGGGCCCAAAGCTCCTTGACCTCAGGTGGTAACTATGGGAAGTCTGGGTAAGCTGGAGGTGGTGTGCAGCCTATCAAGATTGACAAATGAAGAGATGGTGAGTGTTAGTCAGAGTTCAAGGGACCTCTCTATCAATGATACGTTTGTTTGTTCTTAGCTATTGGACCTAGATATGTCCCCATTTTATCTTTATCTTTGATTGCATCATGATGGTTAGAGAAAAATCCTCAAAGTCAGAAGGATCTTAGTTCAAGTTCTGTCTCTGATACAGTCTGGTTATGTGGCCCTTTCCCTTAACCTTTATAATCTCTAGACACTTATCCAAGATATACCTACATGGTGCTCAATCTCAAAATATAACAGATTCTCCATATAGAGGACAAAAGCAAAACATTTATTCAGACACCAGGAAACCAAATCCATCATGGCAACATAGAAGTTAATGTACTACAACTTAGCAGAGAGCCACATCAACCTTTAGCCTTCATACAAACCAGTACCTGACCAATATTTACTCACAAGCCTATCTGTCTTCCTCAGAAACACACTCTCCTCTGAACCCATCTAGCAGGCTCCAACTCCCAGCTTCCTGTGGGCACTGCTCCACCCTTCAGCAAACTCCTCCCACCATAGGCTCCATGTGATTACATTCAGCCTCTTAGGGGACAGATTATGTTTTCAAAGCAGAGAAGGTCTTCAAATTCCCTTAGACTTATTAAGGGGCAGGGAAGATCTTCAAATTCCCTTTACTATTACCCAAGACTAGAAGGTGCTGACCTGTATAGCTGTATGGAATGTCCTCATCTGGTAGTTTTCTATACTAATGACATCATAGATTCAGTCCTTATTCACATTACTATGTTCAAAATATTTTTGGTTGCTTTGGTTGTCATTTGATGAGCTAATCAGAGTACCTGTAGCAGCAAGCACCCCAAGCGTCCTCAGGGTTTGCTGCCAATACAGCTTCTTGGATCTGCTTTGTTAAAGGAAAGCAACTCAAAATGGGTTAACAAGCTTACTTTAATCAGTCAAACATATATCCCTTATCGTTCAGGGGAAAAAGGTCAGCACCCTGAACTTCAAAGTATACAGAGGCAGAATTATCAAGACAGAAACAGATCAAGTAGACAGCTTTCCAAACTGTCCAGCCATTACATCCATACCAAATCAACATCTGGGTTTCAACATCTGGGTTTTTCAAAGCCGGGAGGCTCTGGATAATGGCTTCCCAGAATCCATATCAAATCACAGAACACTACACAAAGTGAGCCCCAAAACAAAGCTACACATCAGGGCTTATGTAGCCTTCTCCTGGCTCAGAGAATGTAACAACCTTATTGACTCACTGGCCAATCAAGAAGTATCTACTGAAAAACAAGCCTCCCACCCCAGGCTCCAGGTGCACTTTAGCCTAGGGGCAGGGAAGATCTTCAAATTTACATTCCCATTACAGTACCCTAGAAGGATTTTTAATCTGGGGTCTTTGAATAGATTTCAGGAATTCCATGAACTTGGATGGGAAAAAACATACATCTTTATTTTCACTAACATTTGGTATCCTTTATAATTCTCTGAGTTTTATTTATCACATTGAAAGCATTATTCCGATGATTCTCATAGGCTTCACCAGATGATAAAAGGGTCTATGCCACAAAAAGTTCAAGAACTTCTGACCCAAAAGAAATATGAAAAAAAAAAAAAAACCCTTTGGGTGAGAATAAACTGCATGTTATGATAGAGTCCATACTTACAAGTATTCTCTCTTTTTCTTCAGAACTACAATGTTCAAATAACTTACGAAAATAGTGGAGAACAAAGTCCAAGGCATTTCCTTGCCAATATCAAGGATTTAAATCTAGCACTCCCCCCAAGGTTCTGGACCAGATGTCAGGAAGTCTGCAAGTTAATAAGTGTTTATTCTGCACTTACTACACCCCAAGCACTGTGCTAACTACTAAAGATACAAAGAGAAGCAGAAACATAGTCTTTACCCTCAAGGAACTCGGCATAAATGCACGGTGATCTCAAAAGGGAGGCATTAACAGCTTGTATGTTGGGAAGAGTTGCTCAGAAAATGTCTTCTGCAGAAAGTGGATCTTGAAGGAAACCAGAGACTCCAAGAGAATGAAGTGAAGATGGAGGGACTTTTAGGTGTGGGGGAGAGTCAGCCAAAAAACACTTGATATTCCTTGACAAAATGTAAATTCCTCACCCTTTTCTTCCTGGCTTAAAGTCCAGCTCTTTCTACATTCCACCAAAGCTACCTCTATATGGATCTTGTACATACGTATTTATTTATAGTTATAGAGTCAAACTCAAATAGAAACAGAGGCCACTAATATATACATAAATATCCCAGCAGAACACATATTGACTTAGTTTTAAAATGTAATATTAACTATATTTTATTGTATTCTTATTTTATTTTGTAAAATAATTCCCAATTACATTTTAATCTGGTTTGGGCCAGAAATGTCTAGTTTCCTTGCAGATTAGTGCCTTCTATCCTATGACCTCAGGGATAGGAAACCAAACAGAACTGATTGAGTTGGATTTTTCTTCTACCCATATTATACCTGAGTGACTCCTATGAAGAAGCTGCCATCATTCCTCAGCCGAATACCTGCCCTGAAGCATAGACCCAGGTGTCCTAGGCCATCATAAACGTCTTTCTGTCATGGTCTGAAGATTCCAGGATCGTAGAAATTTCACTCCTTCTTTCCTTCCCAAACCCCATTCTAGTCCCATTTTAGAGTTGTTCATCCCAGATGATATGTGAGGGAGTCCTAGGTAGGCCTAGTTTGGGGAAATCAGTTCAGTGCTACAGTGAGTGGGATGGTGTTTGGATGCCCTCAGGGTAAGGGTGTGATGGATTCCCTAATTACTCTTCCCTTACTTTCCATGCCTCCCATGGACAGTCCCTTGGGTGTTTCCAAAATATCTTCCCTCTCAGGACTTCACTTAAACACAGCAAAAGAAAAAGCATATTTCTTTCAGTCATAGGCATGAAGTATTATATAGAGCAGAGATATCAAACAAATACTCTGTGGGACATTCCCTAGTGTACCCAAACCAAAATAAATGTAATTTTAAATTGTATGTGGGAAAGAGTCAACAAAACAAAGGAAAATACAATAAAACAAATATATAATTAATTTATAATTTTCCAAGTCACTCTGTAGCCTGCAGGGACCTTATATATGTTTTAGTGGTCTCCATTTCTGTTTGAGTTCACCACTGATATAGAAAACCAGTTTTGGAGTCAAAAAGACCTCGGTTAAAGTCCTGACAGTAAGACACAAGATATATGCTGACCACCTGATTTGGGGAAAGTCAACATAAACTCCCAGTGTCCCAAGGAACTCATAGAACTACAAGTTAATGAATAGTTACTGATCTGTATGGATAGATAGGGTTCCTATAGCAGTGAAATAATAGCTCTCCAAGGAAAAGTATTTTCAGCATTGAATAACTCCCCTTTGAAATCCTTTTACCCAAGTAATGGAATCTATCAGGTACTACGATTATTACCCATTTGACAAACGAAGAAACTGCAGGTCAGAAAGGATAAGTGATTTATCCATAGGTAAATAATTAGTAAGTGTTGGAGGCAGGATTTTAAACTAGGTTTTACCATTTCCAAATTCTGAATCTTGTCCAGGAATATGGGTTTTTGCAATGGCAGGTGTGCTTTTCCCTTTTTGTCTTCCTTGCTTAGTCCTTCCCTCATATCTATTGCAATAGATTGTGGGTTGGTCTACCTGCATCATCTTTGTTCACTTGAATCCATCCACCACTCAGCTGTCAAAGTGATCTTCCATTCACCATTTAGCTTTCTACTCAATGAATTCCAATGGCTTCATATCACCTCCAGAATCACATAAATAATCCTTTTGACTTTCAAAGCCTTTCATTATGTGCCCCTTTCCCACTTTTTCAGTCTTCTTAGACCATATCCACCAGACCTTCAGCTGCCTCTAACATGTATTCAGCACTCCAGTGACACTGGTCTCCTTGCTCTTGCTTGAACAAGAGCCTCTATCTCCCAAATCCTATTTTTTTTTCTCATTGTCACTCATTCCTGGAATGTTCTCCCTCCTTTCCTCTGCCTCCTGGCTTTCCTGACTTTCTTCATGGCCCAGATAAAATCCCTTCTCCTACAGGAAACCTGTTCTAATTTCTCTTAATCCTAGTGCCTTCACTCTATTATTTTCTATTTATCTTGTATATAGTTACAGGGCAAGGACTATCATTTTTTTCTTCTTCTTTATATCCTCAGTGCTTAGCATAGTGTCTGGCACAGTATAGGCATTTAATAAATATTTGTTGCCTGACTGATGTCTCACTGCCCCTACTATCCCAGAATTCAACTGTCTTCCTGTCTATGAGATGGCAACTTTACCATCTTCCCTGACACTAGCTACTAGAATCCTCTTGGCCTTACCATCTGCAATGTCTCTGGGTTTTGTAGACTCCTGGCATTGTCACTTGACCTATTGCTGTAACTTAAAGATTCCTTGGCCTTCCTGCTTCAACTGTACCTTTAGGAATTCTAGACTTCTCTATTCTCTCTGTATCTAAATTTTATTTTATATGTTGTCTTTTCTAATTAAAGTGTGTATTCCTTGAAAGCAATGACTATCTCCAGCACTTAGCATAATACTTAGAACTTGCTAAGGGATTAATAAATGCTTTTTCATTTGAAGAAGACAAGAATTGAGAAAAGGCTATAAGATTCAACAGTTAAGAGATTTTGAGTAACCTTGAAGAGAATCATATCAGGCTAATGGTGGGATTGGAAGTGAGGGTGTGTTGAGGAAATGGAGGTAGAAACAATGAGGATAAATGATTCTTCCTAGGAATTCAGTACTAAAGGGCAAGAGAGATAGAATATAGCAATTCTAAGGGAATAGCCAAATCAGTTGCAGTTTCTTTAAATGGGAGTAGACCTGAGCATGTTTGTAGGGATAGCAAAGGGGCCAGTAGATAGTGAAAGACTGAAGATGGAAGAGAGAGAGAGAATGGTTGATATTTCAAGCTGCTGAAGAGATGGAAGAAGTTGGTGATTCTAACTCTTCTCTGGGTCCAAGTCAAGTTGTACTTTAACCTGTTCACCTTCAGAAGTCTTACTTTTATCCATAAAATCCTAAAACATCTCCATCCACTTTAATTGCCCTTAGTCAGTTTAACATGGTTTGAGATGTAATAGAAGCCCCAAGTCTTCTTATGTAAGATGTAATAGTTCTTTTAGGTGGTGTTTACTATGGAGGCAGTATCAAATGAACTTGGAATCAGAAGACCCAGATTTGAATACCTGTTTGATATTTATAGAAGTAAATGAAATTACTCTATCAGGTCTTCTGTTTCTTTATCTGTAAAATAAAGGGGTTGGGATAGATTTCTAAAGCCCCCTTCCAGCACTAAATCTATATGGGTAGGAGGGAAAATTCCTGATGTTGGTTATGATCTGATCTATTGATTGGTGGCTTTCCTTCATCTTTACAGTAAATGACAATTGAGATTGGATCCAAATTTCTATGAGCAGATTTCAGGAACTCCCTTCCCACTTTGGCAAAATTGAGCCTGGATTTGTAGACATTTGGGCCATGAGATCAGGGTCATTTTTCTAATCAGGCTTTTGGCTGAACAAGCAGGGATTAAAGACTGGCTTTTTAGATGAATGGGGAGAAAAATTCAATGTTGTCTGAATTGCATGCCCAGAGTCTTTGTGGCATTAGGAGCATTTTGATCAATTGAAATAACAAAGTAATTAACACCTGCTGTGTATTGCAGCAGGGAACTAGGTAAATTGCCAACCTCTTGGAAGACTCAGCTCCTACAAATGCTATCCTGAAGAAGAGGAAGAGAAAAAAGAGGACAATAAATGTACCTACATATCTTATGGGAAAAAATAAGGCTGCATGAAATTTTCTTTTTTAATGTTTATTTTAAATCTCTTCCAAGATTCGTATATTACTAGGATGACTTTAAACAACCAGGAATTAATAAACCTGTAGACTTAAGTTCTACCTGGGTCATATCTCCTCACCTACCCACAGTAAATTCATAAGATTCAAGTAAATCATCACCAGGGATCCTTGGGGACAACATCCCCAGAGAGTATAGTTTCTCTGAAGCTGTCCTTTTGTCGGTGTGTTTCTGACAGATCTCCAAGGTGCGGGTGGGCTGGGGGTGCATAAGGTAGTCAGATGCCTAGGGTTCTACAGGAAAGAACACATTGAGTGACATTTTTAAATATTGCTTTTTATAAATGCACATATTTTTGTTGCCTAAACATTTTGTTTTCTGCGGTATATTTGGCAAAAAATCACATTATGTTACTGTGAAGGCTTAAAGCTTCAAATGGACAGTAAGACACAAGAGACATAATTTTCAATTTCAGAGAGGAGTGCTATTCAAACTTTACTTAGGAAACATAACTGTCATATAACTGTTCTTATGTGGAATTATAGGTACATTGCTTTTCTAAAGTGTAAATGAAATTCAATTAAATTCATAGGATCATATATTGAGAGTTGGCTTTGACTTCAGAGACCATCAAGTTTAATATCCTCATCTTACAGATGAGAAGTTAAGCATACTTACTCAGGATCAACACAGTAAATTTCTGAGATGAGATTTGAACCCAGGTCTTCCTGAATCCAAGTCCAATGCATAACCACTATACTATGCTACCTCACTTCCTTATTACTAGAAGCTCTGCCTCATAAGGAAATTCAAGTCAATTCAGTAAGTACTGATCTAGGATCTGTTATGTGCAAATCTTCATTCTAGGCATTGTACAGAACTATAGAATCAGAATTAAAAGGGGCCATAGGAGATGTGGAGTCCAACCTGTACCTAAATGGGCAGATCCATAAGTAAGAATTTGTAAACCTGGGATAGTACCACAGACTGCAAAGCACCACTCCCTGTGTGTTTGATACAGACATTATACTTCTACTAAGGAAACTAGAGATGGGGGTACAGTAGGTGAAGGTGTGGACAGTAGGAAGGGATAAGGACAGGAGCTCTCCTGAACTGGTATCTAGTATCTTCTTTCAATTATTCATTCCTAAAAACTTGATACTGAGCTCTATTGGTTCTCCAGTGTTGTAGTATTCTCTCTTAATTTGGCACTCTCTAAAGACATACAGACACCTGGATCAAAACTCCCACTCATCCCAAAGTAATTATACCTGGTAAGTGCCTGGAATATAGTAAGCACTTAATAAATGTTCACTTGTTGATTGAGATCATTTTCATAGAAATTATAGTATAGCAACTCATGCCCTGTCTTATAGTTCTGAGGGTGATTTTTGGAATCCAAGTAGATATTTTTAAAATCTTCAGTATTCAATTTTGCTTCATTAGGTTCACCTCCCTTTTTCTAGTCTTTTAGACCTTAACTCCATGGTTTGATATATTAATGATTATTCCCAAATTCTGTCATCTATGAATTTGATAATGATCTCATCTATGTTGTTAACAAGTCATTGATTAAAATTATTAAATAGCCAAATGCCAAACACATACTCCCAGAGTACTATACCAAATACATCCTTATAATTCAATCTTGGCTCCTTAATAACCACCCTGGACTCAGCAACACAACAAGTTCTATCTCTTTATCCTGATCCATACTTAACTATATGTGGTGAGTGCAATATCCCAATTCTTCATCTTCATTTAGTTTATGGTTGATTTTCTTTAAAAGACATTAAAACCATCCTAGATACTTGACTGGCTCAGGAGACTCATATTTCATGTTATTTTCGGGGTCACCTAAGTACAAAAATAGGGCGTATGTGGCCAGGGAGGACTATTACTTCTGGTGCAAGGATTACAGAGCCCTTTTCAGCGCTATTCATCTACCTTTGTGTCCATCTGCCACCCAGTTCTTACCTGTGGTTCCAAAAAGGTATAGTATGCTCAGTGGCCACACCCCAGTAAAACCATCTGCAGATGGGCTAAACCAGGTTGAGGTTAACCAATGAACCTCAAACCTGTTGGTGAGTTAGAGGGATGTCTAGTCAAAGCATGTTAAGACTTTTCTGGTGGGTTAGGTAAATGTGAACATTTTTTTCAACAGGCCACAAAGGCAGTGGAAGCAGCCTCTATGGAGTGATTAAAGTTTGGTTAGACATCGAAAATGCCACAGTCATCCAACTGTATCCAAAGCCATTGCCAATTGTTTTGTCTTTAGTCTTGCCACTAGACTTCAATTACTCTGAAAGAGAGAGTGAGGCTGTCAACTTTGGACAAAATTTTCAAAACTTTGGAAAATGCCATGCTAACATCATTAGTTCATATACTTCCACCATAAAGAATCCTAATGAGATCAAAGAAAAATTTTGTAAAGACCTAGAGACTCTCATCATCAATATTCAGAAAAAGAACAAGCTTGTAATTCTAGCTGACTTTAATGCCAGAGTAGGCACAAACTTGGGAGAAATGGACTTGGAAACAGCAGTGGTCACTTACTATGAAAGACTTGTGCATCCCATGGCAACCTCATCACCAACACTGTCTTTCATTTACCTAAATACAACATATCTTCATGGATGTTTATCCTTGCATCAAATGGTCACATGGCTATTTTTTTGTGTTAAGTGTCTGAGGCTGGATCCAAACCCAGGTCCTCCTGACTCCAGGGCCAGCGCTCTATACACTGCACCACCTAGCCGCCCCAAATAATGACATTTAATAGACTGTCACTGTAAGGAGAAGAGACAGACAAGATGTGAGAGTGACAAAGGTGTTGTGTGGCACTGAGTGCTGAATTGATCATAGAATTTTTCTCTCCAAGCTAAAGATTCACATTTTGCAAAAGCAGCACGTCCAAGGCAAGATGACTACAAAAAGACTTAATATTAACAGATGAGAGTGCTTCTCTATTTGTGAGCAGTTTGGTTTTGGGGGAGTTTGGGGGCTGGTTTTGTTTTGTTTTTGTTTTGTTTGGTAACTTGGAGGAGAAGTTGAGCCAACACATGGTTGACAACAGTGGAGCAGAAAAGAAGTGGGCAGTTTCCAGAGGTTTGGTGTACAGTGCCACATTTCCTCATCTGAGCCCGAACACTCACAAATATCAGGATTAGTTTGATGAAAACGATGTGAAAATTCAGAAATTATGAAAAAAGAAAAATAAAACCAAGAACACCACAGGATTTGCCAGCAGAATAGTTCATCCATCTCTAAGAAGATAGTGCTTCACTCCATCAAAAGAAAAGTACAAACAAAGCCTAGAGAGATGCCGTATTCTTGGCTCAGTAGGAAAGCAAATGAGATTCCATTTTATGCTGATAGTAACAATTTAAAGCACTTTTATGGTACCCTGAAGGTTGTTTATAGGTCAAAGACCTATGGTACGTCTCAGCTACTCAATACTGATGGAACCACATTGATTAGTGATAAGGATGTGATCCTAGACAGATAGGCTGCACACTTTCATAGTGTTCTCAGCAGAAAATCATCAACCAATGCTGAAACCACTGACCATTACTTCAGGTTGAAGTCAATCCCTCCCTGGCTGAACTTTCAACTGAAGAAGTGGTTTTGAATGTCATTAGGCTCCTCTCATGTGGTGCAGTGCCTCATGCTGATTCTATTCCAGCAGAGATTTACAAGGTAGGGGGTTCACTGCTCATACAAAAGCTGACTGAAACCTTCTAGGTTATTTGGCAAGGAGGTTATCCCCCAGGAATTCAAGGATGCCACTAGTATCTATAAAGAAAAAGGAAATTGGTTGTCCTGAAGATATCAGAGAAGGATCTCTCTCTTAGTCATTGCTGGCAAGATTCTTGCTAGAGTCCTCTTTAATTGGCTGATCCTTTACCTTGAAGATGATCATCTACCTGAGAACCAGTATGACTTCAGAAAAGGTCAAGGAAATAGAGGTCCTCCACCAACCACACATAGAACCATCAATTACAGCAAATAGAGAAATTTTGAATGCTGTGTATAAGTTCATTTACCTTGGCATTATACTTTCCAGGGATATATACATAGACAATGAGGTTGATGCACGCATTGCCAGATAGAGCTCAGCATTTGTTAGGCTCTGAAAGAATATTTGGGAGAGAAAAGGTATTAAACTGCTTATCAAACTGAATATATAGCCATTGTGTTGAAGTCATTGATGTATGACTATTAAACCTGGACAGTCCATTTGAATTGTCTTAGATTCTGAACATTACCTAGCAAGATAAGGTACCAGACACTGAGTTCCTTTCTTGAGATGAAACTGCCCAGCATTCAAACTCTACTGTAGAGAGCACAACTTGGATGGTCTGACCACACTGTCAGAATGCCAAATGTTTGCTTGCCTAAAAGACTACTTTATAGAGAACTCATCCAAAGCAGGTGCTCACATACAGTCAGAATACGCTATACAAGGACACTTTTAAGGTCTCTCTGAAGAACTTTGGCATCAATTGTGAGACATGGAAGATGCTGGCAAAGGATCATCCACCATAGCACGCCTGCATCAAAGAAGCCACTTTGCTATGAGCAAAGCAGAATTGTGGTAGCTCAAAATAAATGTGAGCTGCGCAAATTTAGAGACATCTTCTTCCCAAATGGTCATATGGACTCTGTACCTGATACATGATTAGAGCATTATGAGCTTGTATTTGTATGATCAGCTACAGCCAGACTTAATCATGGCCTTGACACTTTATCATGACCCTGATATTATGGTGTCATTTTGGTCCTCTGTGAGCACAAAGGACAAACAACAAGTAGAAAAAGTACTGCAAGTAGCCCCAGATGCTTTCTGATGCTTGGCTAATATAATCATAATAGGTAACTCAGATACAGGGGAGCTTTGTTCATCTGAATCAATTCAGTGTGTCCTTAATGCATATTATTCTTGCATGTTGTTCTACTGCTATAGCTAAGTAAATATCCTTTTGTTAACTGTTAAATGACTGACAAGTGACAAGTGTCCCATTTCATTCCTGTATCCAACTAAATTGCCAAGGAACTGGCCCAGACCAGAATACCAGACTAGTCACCTGACCCACATTTCTCCATCTTGTCTACAAAGGTAGCATGAAACAATTTAGTAAATGTTTTGCTGAAATTTATACATGAATAATCTCTCAAAAAAAGTGGAGGCCCTGCAAGAGAGAATAACAGATTGAGAATGCAGTCATCCTCATGTTATTCATAAATTGTGGAGAATTCCATCATCCATAGAGAATCCTTTCTCCTCCCTTTTCACCACCCCTCCTCCAATTCCTTACTAAATATGTGGGCTATCAAATACCCCATACAACTAACAAACAGTTGGACCTTTAATTCGTTTGTGTGGTTTTAAAATTATGCTCTGAAATACTAGATCTTTTGCAAAAACATGCTTCCTTCCTTCTTACCTTATGAGGTAGGCCGTCAAACTTTGTGTGAAACATTCCTAAAGAATTTCATAACCTCAAATAAGTAGGCACGTGTGTCATATCATCTTGGGCATCTTTTTTTTTTTGCTAGTAACAAAGCTTATGATTTTACCTCCAGTTGTTTCATATAATCTTCTCTTTTAGATATTATGAGAACTGATTCCATGCCCTCAAAATTAAGCTGCCTCCTCACAGACCTCCTCTGAGTTTCTGCCTCAAGCAAAAGCCCATGATGTTGTTGGAGATGTTTTAAAAAATGCCATTCTTCTGGTAAAGCTTTAGAGTTTGGAATCATGGAATACCACAATTTCCAAAGAACACAAATTTTAGTTTCCCAAAGGAGAACATGGATATGAAAGGGGCGGGTAAGAGTGGAGGGGGAAGAATGAGATCGAATATATTACCAGTGAGGAGTTGTGTGCAAAAAGTGATGTAAATCATGAAAGAAATGACTATCCAGAAAAGGAGGTGGACTCCTCATGTACTGAGAGCAATGCATACCATGTGGATGGCTAACACACTGCTTTGTAATATTGATGGAAGGCTAGATGAAAGCCCCAACCATGTTATATGAAACTCTTATAGAGGAGGCCCTGAAAAAAAGACTTTCCAGCACTGTGGTGCACACTTTCATCACCTCATGTCTGGACTATTGCAATAGTCTAACAGTTGATCACTATGCATCAAGTCTTTCCCCACTCCAATCCATTGTCCACTTAGCTGCCAAACTGGACTTTTTAATTTTTTTTTGGTTTATGAAATAGAACAAGTAATTCCAAAGCATAGTAGAATTTTTTAAAAAATATGATTGCACATGAAACTGCAATTTTGTTTTGTACAACTTGCTATTCATTTTAAATATATACTAAAATTATCATGCAAATTTCTTTTTTTTCCTTTTATTTCTTCCCTCCACAACCTCCTGCCCTAGAGGTGGCTACCATTAGACAAATATATGCATATATATGTAGATATAGATATACACATGTAAAATCATTCTATCTATATTTATATTTATCGGTTCTTTCTCTGGATACAGTTAATATCTTCTTTCATCATATGTCCTTTGCAGTTAATTTGGACATTTATAATAGTCAAAATGACATATTCACTCAAAGTTGTTCTTAAAACATTATTTCTGCTACTTTGTACAACATTCTCTTGGTTATGCTCATTTTGCTCATTATTATTTTGTGCAAGTCTATCCACATTTTTCTAAAACTAATGGGCTCATCATTACTTAAAGCATAGGATCTGTTTGACTTTTAAATCCCTCCACAACCTGGACTCTTCCTATCTTTCTAGTATTCTCACGCCTTTTACCTCCCCATATATTGTGCCATCTGGTGATTTTGGCTTTCTTGTTCCTCACCCATAATATTACATCTCATGACTCAAGCATTTACACTGAATGTTTCTAAAAACCAGGAACTCTCTCTTTCCTCATTTTGCCTTGCTAGCTTCCCTAGCTTCCTTCAAGGATTAACTAACATCCCACCTTGTACAAGAAGTCTTTTTTGATATCTCTTAAAGCTAGTACCTTCTGTTGGTTGTTTCCATTTCATCTTATATATAATTTGTTTGATTATACTTGCTTGCCTTTGGATCATACAATGGACTGTAAGTTCTATGAGAACAAGAACAGTCTTTTGCTTTGCTTTGTTTCTCCAGAACTTAGTACATTGTCTGGCACACAGCAAGCCCTCAATAAATTTGTTTGTAAACTGATTGATAGAAAGTGCAAATAGATTATTATCTGTGCCATTACAGTCAGTTACTATTGAGATATGCCTACCTAGAAACAGAGCCAAGATGGTAAAGGCAGGGACTTGTCTGAATCCTCCCCCAAGCCCATCCAAATACCTTTAAATAATGACTCTAAATAAATTCTAGAACAGCAGAACCCACAAAAAGATGGAGTGAAACAATTTTCTAGCCCAAGACAACTTTCTTGCCAAGCTTCTAAGTTGTCTTGGGCTGAAAAATAATTCTGGAGATATAAAGCAAAGCAAAGACCATTTTTGTTCTTAAGGAATTTATAGTCTAACAGAGGATCCAAAGTAAACTATAAATCTGGTCATAAGGAGATTACTACAGTCTCTTTGCTAGCACTGAGGTGGACTTCATTGTTTTACTCATACTCAGATCAGGGTCCCAATCCTGGGTGGCAGTCCCAGGACACAGAAAAGCACTAGCCCACCAGAGCTTGTGGCCATAGTGGAGTGGGGATCGTCCTCCAAGTTCAGAGCAGAAAGAGTGCTTGTGGTCACTCACAGATCAGAACACAGGCAAGGAGAGTAGCAAATACATCTCCTTAGATCATACCTTGGAAGAACTGAAAACTTACAGGTTCCTGGAAGTACCTCTGAAAATAGTGGCACAAACCACCTAAAGTTTAGGACAATGCAACATTCACCCTGGAAGCAGACCCCTACTTTAACAAACAGTTAAAAGTCTGGTAATAGGCTAGGAAAAGAAGAAAACAACAGAAAAAACTCTGACCCTAGAAAGATACTGTGGTAACAAGGAGGATCAAAACAGACACTCAGAAGTAGATAGCAAAGTCAAAGCTCCTCCATCCAAAGTCTCCAAGAAAAATATGAGTTGATATCAGTCCCAAGCAGTACTCAGAAAGGATTTTGAAAATCAAGTAAGAGAAGTAGAGGAAAAATTCAGAAAAGAAATGAGAGTGGTGCAAGAAAATTATGAAAAAAGAGTCAACAGCTTGATAAAGGAGAAATGCAAAAAATACTGAAGAAAATAACACTTCAAAAATAAGATGGTTAAAAGAAAAGATATGAAAAGCCAATGAGGAGAATGCCTTAAAACTTAGAATTGACCAAATGAAAAAAGAGGCACAAAAATTCAATGAAGGAAAAAACTCCTTAAAAAGTAGAATTGGCCAAATGGGAAAAGAGGTGTAAAAGTTCAGTGGAGAAAATAATTTCTTTTTTTTTTAAGCAATATGGATTAAGTAACTTGCTCAAGGTTACATGGCCAGTTATTTCTGGGTGTGGTGCTGAGTATGTGAGCCTGGATTTGATCCAGGTCATCCGGACACTGGAGTTGGTGCTCTTACTCGCTAAGACACCTGGCCACCCCTAAGAAATTGAGGTTACATAACTTGCTCAAGGTTACATGGCCAGGTGTTTCTGGGTGACTGCTAAGTGTCTGAGCCCGGGATTCGATCTCCAGGTCATCCCAACACTGGAGCCGGTGCTCTTACTGGCTGTGCTACCTGGCCGCCCAAGAAAATAATTTCTTAAAAATTAGAATTGAACAAATGAAAGCTAATGACTTTCTTATTAATCAAGAAACCATAAAACAAAAACAAAAGAATGAAAAAATAGAAGACAATGTGAATTATCTAATTGGAAAAACAAATGACCTGGAAAAAATAGATCCAGGAGAGATAATTTAAAAATTATTGGACTACCTGAAAGTCATAATCAAAAAAAAGAACCTAGAAATCATTTTTCAAGAAATTATAGAGCAAAATTGCCCTGATATTCTAGAACCAGAAGGTAAAATAGAAAGTGAAAGAATCCCCCAATCACCTCCTCAAAGAGATCCCAAAGCAAAAACTCTTAGGAATATCTGAGCCAATAAAATAGAGGACTTTCAAGCATTCTTGATGAAAAGACCAGAGTGGAATAGAAAACTTGACTTTCAAATACAAGACTCAAGAGAAACATAAAAAGGTAAACAGGAAAGGGAAATTATAAGAATCTTAATAAGGTTAAACTATTTACATTCCTAAAAGGGAAGATGATACTTGGAACTCATAAAACTTTTCTCATTAAGGTAGTTAGAAGGAGTGTATATAGAGAGAGGGCACTGTGAATTTAATATGAAGGGATGATAGCAAAAAATAAAATTAAATTAAGGGGTGAGAAAGGAATGTGCTGGGAGAAAAGGAAAGGGAGAGATAGAATGGGATAAATTATATCCCATAAAAGAGGCAAGAAAGTTTTTATAGTGGAGGGGAAGATGGGAGTGAGTGAACCTTACTCTTATAAAAATTGAGTCAAAAACATATACTGTCAATTGGGTGTAGAGATCTATCTTACCCTACAGAAAAGTGGGAGGGGAATAGGATAGGGAGGAGGGGGTTGATGCAAGGGCAGACTGGGGGATGGAGTTGTCAGAAGCAAAACACTTTTGAGGAGGGACAGGGTGAAAGGAGAGAGAGAATAGAATAAATGGGAGAAATAAGATCAAGGGAAATACAGTTAGCAATAGTAACTGTGAAAAAAATCTGAAGCAATTTTCTCTGATAAAAGCCTCATTTCTCAAATATACAGAGATCTGAGTCAAATTAATTAAAAAAAAAGAGCCATTCCCTACCTGATAAATGATCAAAAGACATGTACAGTTTTCAGATTAAGTAATCAATTATCTATAAAAATGTGAAAAAATGCTCTAACTCACTACTGATTGGAGAAATGCAAATTGAAACAATTCTGAGGTACTGCTTTATACCTATTAGATTGGATAATAGGAACAAAAAGGAAAATGACCAACGATGGAGGGGATGTAGAACATTAATGCACTGCTGGTGGAGTTGTGAACTGATTCAACCACTCTGTAGAGCAATTTAGAACTATGCACAAAGGGCTATAAAACCATGCATACTCTTTGGCCTAGAAATACCACTATTAGTTCTGTATCCCAGAAAAGATAAATGAAACAAAAAGGAAAAGCACTTATATGTACAAAAATACTCAGAGCAACTCTTTTCTGGGGATAAAGAATTAGAAACTAAGAGGATGCCCATCAATTGGGGAGTGACTGAACAAATTGTGGTATGTGATTATGATGGAATACTATTGTTTGTTTTTTTTTAAATACTGAGCAGGATGCTCTTAGAAAGACCTGGAAAGACTTACATGAGCTGATCCAATGTGAAATGTAACTGTGGACAAAGTAAAAGCAGTATTAAAAGATGATCCGCTGGCCCCAGCATTGGGAGACCTGGGATCGGTTCCAGCCTCAGATACTTGGCAACCACACAAAATAACTGGCCGTGTAACCTTGAGCAAGTTATTTAACCTCAATTGCTTAAAAAAATATTAAAAGATGATCAGCTATGAATTAATGAATGACTTCAATATTCTCAGCAATACAATGAGCCAAAACAATTCTGAAGGATTTATGATGAAAAATGCTATCCATCCCCAAGAAAGAACTGATGGTATCTGATGCAGATTGAAGCATACATTTTTTTTACTTTCTTTTTTTTTTTTCTTGAGGGTTTTTTGCTTGTTTTCTTTCATAGCCTGGCTATTATGGAAATGTTTTGCATGACTACACATGGATATCCTAAAAAAAATTTAAAAGAGCGATAGTCCTACGTAAATTATATATTCATAGGTTTGCACAGTAACTGTAATAATGTGTGTAAGAATTATTTTACCTTTCATATTGAGAGGAAACTGAAACTGGGAAGGATAAGTGATTTTTTTTAGAATCATACAGATAATAGGTGTCATAGCTGGAACTTCAACCAAGTTTGAACTCCAAATACTCCTTCAACTCCTTCAACTAAACCATAAACACTATAAGTCATGTAATTTTCATAAATAAACATTACTTTTAGGGGTGACCGGTTTGCTCAGTAAATAGAGTACTGACCCTGGAGTCAGGATGACCTGAGTTCAAATATGGCCTTAAACACTTGACACTAGCTGTGTGACCTTGGACAAGTCACTTAACCCCAATTGCCTTGCCTTCCCCTCTCAAAAAAAAACAAACATTACTTTCTGAGATAATAACTTTCCTGTTTTACAACCTTATGTCCTCTTTAGGCAAGATTGGAAGAAGGGTTCTTAAAAGAAAAAAAAATTCTTTAAAATTTGTTTTGTTTTGTTTTGTTTTTTCCCCTGGGAATAATGAAAACTTAGGGAAGATGGGAAAGGACAGATGGTTGAGATCCCAGGGATTTTTGCCAATTGCCTTGTAATATAGTCCAACCCAGGGTGATGGGAATTTCCATGCCCTTTATTTGTGAAACAGATTAACAGGGTGTCTGTGTGTGTTCCTAGAGATCATGTATGCCTTTGAATACTTTATGTACTCAAGAAGTGTGGAGAGTTTGGGGATGATGAGGCTCCTGGCTGAGATGGAAGCAATGAAAAGAAGAACAAGAATTATGACCTTCATGAAGTGAGGGAGGGGTCTGTATTGATTTTTTTTCCTGGTAAGCATTCTGCCTTCCCCGCCCTTGTTTGACTGCCTTCCACTTTTGTTACTAGGCTCTGGCATGGAGGTATATCCAGAGGGAAAGGGTCTGGCACCCTTTTAATGAAATAGTGCCATTCCCACTGCTCCATAGATCATCCAGCAAGGGGCACCTGACAATGCATGGTGGCTCAACCTTCATCCCAGCAGGTCCCAAGCACATCATCTGCCCAGTGCACCTGAGCTCCACCTGCTAAAACAGAGGAAGTCCAATAGAGCCCCAGGAAGGCAGATGCTGATGGGTCACAATGCCAGGCAGTGGAATGGTTATCTTGGTCAGGGTTTGACTAATTCTGCCTCCTGTCCTTCCCTTCCCCCACTTACTTCCAATCACATTTAGAAGTCGTACCCACCCCAACCTGCTTATATGCACATTCTCTTCTTCACTGTGCCTGGTGAGCCATTTGGCTGGCTGGCATTTTGAAAGCCATCTGTGCAGTCTTGATGAGGCTCTTTTTCATTGCTCACCTGTATTTCCCCTTCTAGTGAACCTTGGCTTTGGAGAAATCCAATGCCCCATTTTTCTGGGCTTGCTGACCCAGAATTTGTAGGTTTAAAAACTTGGGAGTGCGTTTCAGGTTAAGGAAAGAGAAAGCATCATCTAGGAATTCCACAAAGTGCCAAATTCCAAGGACTGGAGTCATGTTTTATCTATTATGTGATTCCAGACGTTACTTCTATACTTACTGTGAAGAAAGGATCTACTTAGCACAATGTTGGTGTCGATAAGATTGAAAGGAGAATGCTTAAAATGATTTGAGAGACCATTTCAAAGTATCCACAAATAATTTAGCAGTACTTCCAGTTACTTATAAGCAATTGAGAGGTTAAGTAGAAAATGATTTTAAATCTATTCATTAGAGAATTTCTTCCCCAAGGAACTGTACTAAGCAATATTTCTGCTAGCCTCAAACACTGCATTTCTAATCTCTCCCCCTTTGTACAGGCTAGCCCCCATGCCTGGAATATACTCTCTCCTCATACACACTTCTTAGAATCCCTGGATTCCTTTAAAACTCAGCTCAAGCTGATGATCTCCATGAAGCCTTTCCTGATATGCCCCAGCTAATAGTACTTCCCATCCCAAATTCTCTATTTCATTTGCATTTTTGTGTGTATACTTATTTTGCATATTCTTATATAAGTACATGCTTACATGCTATCAGCTCCATAAATAATTTCAGGTTATGAAAACAAAATTACTAAAATATCCATATCCTCTGACTCAGATATCTACCACTAGGTATATAACCAAGAAGATTATTGATGAGAAAAATCCCTCTATATGCTAAAATAGTTATAATAGCACTTTTGCAGTAGCAAAGAACTGTAAATAAAATAATGTCCTTTGATTGAGGATGGTTAAACAAATTATGGTACATTGATGAAATGGAATATTGTGCTGTAGGAAATGGCAAATGAATACAGAAAAGCAGGAAAATATCCACATGAACTGATACAGAGTAAACAATGCCAAGGAAAGAATATGACTACAACCATGTAAATTAGAACAACCACTAAATAATAAAAAGTAAATGCTGCAAAATTTCACAAAGGAAGGATGACTTGAGAAAATAGATATGAAAAGAAACCATTTCCCCAACACTTCTTCAGTGGTGAGAGGTCTGTGAATATGGTACATTGCACATATTTTCAGACACTTGATGTATTGATCAGTTATGCTGACTTTTTTCTTTTATTAAAACATTATTTGTTATATGGAATGGCACTTGGGGAGGGGAACAAGGAGGAATAATAGGGGAAGTTGTGGTGACATAAAAAGAGGACATCAATAAAAACTTATTTTAATTAAGTAATAAAAGCTCCTTGAGGGCACAGAGGATTTCATTTTTGCATTTCTATCTGAATCATCTAGCATATTTGTGAACCACTTAGCACAGTGACTGGCAAATAGCATAACTCCTCCCTTTCTTATTTAACAAATGTTTCTCAAATGGATTGATTTGAGCATATTTTGTTTATAATTTATATGTGTATTATTGCCACACACCCCTACCCTCAGGAAGTAATGTTAAGTTTCTTGAGTCTTAGTATCTCCAGCAATTAGTAAACTATTTGGCACAGAGAACTTAATAAATGTTTGTTGATTGATTGATTGATTGATTGATTAGCCTAGTTCTGACTACTGAACATATTGAAAGTGATAAAAAAAAAATCCCATTAGCATCATGGATGCTAGAAAATCACTTAGTCCAAGACTCTCTTTTTATAGATGAAAGAAACTGGGCATTAATCTTTCTTAGGGTATTTTCCAAAACTAGACAGGTCATTTTTGCCAAATTACAGATACCTGTATTTGGGCAGGTATTTTCTTTTTCCTTGGGCTGAACCATGAGATGAATGAAATTTGTCCTTTCTTGCCATCTGCCCTAACTGTTTCTTTTCACCTGTACCAGCACTTCCCTGGGGGAGTTCATGCATTCAGCTGTGTTACTTCTGCCTTGAAGTTGAGCTGTCTTGATGGGTTTCCTACTGAGTGTGAATATCCCTGTGCTGCTCTAGCTAACTGGCCCCAGATCACACTTCACATCCCATCCAACTGTCCATGCAGGCCATCTTTCACTCTGCCTCCCTTCTGTCCATGTTCCTGGCCTTCAGCCTCCCTTTCAACCTCTTGTTATGGGAATAGTATTCAAATCAACTGTACCCATTGCTTCTGGAAAGGAAATGTTAAATGATTGCCCTAAAGATCAACTTACTATTCCTGTGATTCCTCAACAAAAAAACACCTTCACTGTCTACTACTATCATATATATATATATATATATATAATGTCCCTAAATGTCAGTCCCTTGTGGTAGAGACTGTATCACTTACTGTATTTATATTCCTGGTGCTTAGTACCTCACACATGGTTAACACTTAATAAATGCTATTATATTCATTCATTCGCGAGAGAAGGATGTAGTTGAACACAACCAATTTGGACACATAGGGTTCTTGTTCCAATTCTCACACTCATTGACTCTGTGGCATTGGACAAGTCATTTAAATTGCCTGGGCCTCAAATACCTCAGATGAAAATGAGGAAATGGAATTATTATCATGTAAGGCCCCTTGTGGCCCTTAAAACCTATGATGTTACATAACTGAATTTTGAGTAACTTCGTTGCTTTAAGTCTAGCCTACTTTCTTTCAAGGTTTGAGCCTCAGTGTTCCAGATAACTATAGTTAAGAAGCTTATGAGTAAGTATAAAATGGATGACCACCTAATATTTCCAAATACCAGAAGGCATCAATAAAATATAACTAACAGAAAGCAGAGAATTTGAATCAGTCTCTAGCAATACTCATATCATGAACATGTGGAAGTTTGTACCCATCATCACATAATTCAGAGGTTGAATGTCTCATTTTAACTTCCTCATATTCACTTCAGTTGAATTGGATTTGATTCAATTAAATCTAATTCAATTCAACAAACATTTATTAAGTACCTAATATGACCAAGAAAATGTGCCAACTTCTAGTGAAGCCAAAACAGAGTAGTCACTACCCTCAAGGTACTTATATTCACTAGAAGGAAACAACATGTGCACAAATGACTCAGTACCTACTATGTGCCATACATTGTAATAAGCATTAAGTGCCTTACAACTATTACTTCATTTGATCATCACAGCTAGGTGACAGAGTAGATAGAATTCTGGACCTGCAGTGAAGAAGAGTTGAGTTCAAATTTGGCCTCAAATACTGACTAGCTGTGTGACTGTGGGTAAATCACTTAATCTTTGACTCATTCAATTTCCTCAACTATAAAATGGGGATAATAATAGCACCTACTTCCCAGGGCTCTTGTGAAGTTCAAATGAGATAAAAGTTCTAAGGTTAGTATTGAGTATTCTAATGGTTAGTATTGAGAAATTGTTACTAGATTAGTAATTAAGAGGTTATTGGTGACTCTGAAGTTAGAAAATGTCAGAGCAGTGGAGGGATGGGAAGCCACATTGTCAGAAGCTGAAGAGTGAGTTGTGGGTAAGAAAGTGAAGATACAAATATAAGCAGCTTTTTCTATTACTTTGGTTGTAAGAAGGAGAGATAGACAACAATAGCTTGTGAGTACAACAAGAATAAAGCTAAGAGTTTCTTAAAGAGAATAGCAAAGTTGCTTTGTAGACTACAGGGAATGAGTCAGTGGATAAGGAGAGCTTATATTTATATTTACCAGAAAAGTACCTAATACAAAGTAGACATTATATAAATGCTTGTTGACTTAACTCATCCACCATAATTTGAGAATATGAGAAAATGAAGAATTATATTGAAGTCATTTATGTTATAAAATTGTGGGAAGGAAGAACAATATATTGAGTGACTATATGCTAATTGCATTAAATTAGATATTGCATGCAATATATATATGTATGTATATGTATATATCCACCCTCTGTTTAAAACAAGTATGATATAGTGGTAATAGAACAAGTCTTAGAATCAGAAGTCTGGGTTTGACCCCAAAATCTGTCATTTCTTACTAGTGCAGTTGGAATAGGAACACTTCTTTTCTGAGCCTTATTTTCCTCCTCTGTAAAATGATGAAAATAACATATATACTATCTTCTCTGCATATAATGCAGAATAATACACAGAAAGCTGACATTTGACTCATAAGGACCTGGGGGACCAAGTCCCTCTTCTGACTCTTACTGGCTTTGGTAACTTTTGGTAATCACTCTTAGAAAAATCATTTAACCTAGAACTTATAAGTGCTCTCTAAGAGTGTAAGTAGCTGCACAGGGTGGATTTACATTGACAAAGAAAATTACTCAACAGGAGTTCCCTAAACTAATGAAATCAGAGGTTTAGTTTAAAAAAATAAAATAAAACTATTTACTTACTTATGAACTCAAAAATGATACTAAGTACAAAAAGTACTCTTGCCAAATTAGAATTTATTGTTATGCACTGTTATAAGGTATTCACCACATTCACCTCATAGCCTAAGGTTACCTACCTAAATTTCAATGAGGAAACATGCCTTCCTTACTGCAGCAGTAACAGCTTCTCTCAGGAATAAGGCAACTCTCCATAAAGCTTTTCACTAGACAGAGCATTATAAGAGAATCTGTCTGTCACTGATTACTCACTACCATTCTTTGCTTGGGCAAAACCAACACAGGAGTGAGATTACAAGTTTCAATTCAATCAAACCTGTGCATAGCTGGAGAGACACAAACAAGATTTACTGCATTTAAGGAGCTATAGTCCATAAAAATAAAATTACTTCAAAAATTGTATTTGCTTGAAGTTAAATGCAAATTGAATATACACTAATCTATTTGGCATTTATCTGGTGCCACTTGCCATCACACCTAGAAAGTTAACATGATTATTTAGCATTTATATAGCTCTTTATATTTGCAGAATGTTTAAAACTCACTTTGCTTAACAATGTCTTCTTATCTTTATGAGCTAGGGCAGGGATATTAGCTCCATTTTACAGCTGAAGAAACTGATTCCTGAAGGGGCAGGCCTCTCAGAGTTTACTTGAAGTCATAAATCATTGATCTCAATGACTGACTGGTCCTCTTGGACATCCCATACATTCCACTCCTGGTGTAAGTGTACAAGTAAACCTGATTTGCTTTCAGAAGGCTGCCATAGACAAATTTTTAGCATCCCTTTTTTCTGGTTTCCTTGGCAAATGAGCAGCAATATATTAAGTTAATGGTTAGGGAGAAACAAGGTATTTGTGGTCTCTTAAAGCCCATAATCCTGTGATTGTAAGGCCAATTGACTGCTCTGGTGTCATCCACTTATCCCTAGCTATCAGTTCCTGAGTAATCACTCAAAATAATCTACAGGGAGGGTTAAAGGGGATTTTCTGGTGCATAAGGTGGCCAGAGGCCATCTGCAAGCCTGGAAGAGTAAATAGAAGGCTACCCCTAAGAGTCAAATTCAATCTCTGTCTCTGATACCTACTACTTTGTGTGACTATGGACAAGTCACTTAACCTCTCAATACCCTCAGGCAACTCTTTCACTAAATCATGAATGACTTTCTAATCTACACTTGCAGCAATTTTATAAAATGATGAAATCCCAGGTCCAAACCAAAACGAGCAAATATTTATGATCATTAATCTTATGATTCCTTTATTATGGTTATCCCACTTCTATAAAAGTGTGTGGTTGTAGATGATCCTATCTCAGTGAAGGGGTTACATTAGAATGTAAACTCTCTGTGAGTAGGGATTATTTCATTCTTTTTACTTATATCTCTAGCACTAATACATCTTTGTTGATTATTATTCACTTCTGTTTGCCTCAGTTTACTCACCTCTCAAGTGGTAGAGAGGATCAAATGAGACAATATCTTACTCTAGTGGCTGACACATTACTGTGTACTATATGAAATACTAGCTAATGCTAGTAATCAGTTAACTAGTTATTGTTAATTGTTTGAGTATCAAAAACTAATCACAAACATTTCCTCATCTGTCAAATAAATCTATCAACAACACAATAGGTTATGGCAGAATCAGCTCTAAATTTAGAATCAGTGGATTTAGGTTTGAATCCTGCCACTAATACTATCTGAAAAATTCTGGCTAATTCATGCCACCTAGGGGTGGCTAAGTGGTGCAGTGAATTGAGCACTGGCCCTGGAGTCAGGAGGACCTGAGTTCAAATTCGACCTCAGACATTTAATGCTTACTAGCCTTGTGATCTTGGGCAAATCACTTAACCCCAATTGCCCTGCGTTCCCCACTCCAAAAAGCAAAAAAACAAAACATAAACTAATCCGTGCCACCTACCTTCACCTTCTAGCCATCAAAATTATGATTGAATAATTTCTAACATCCCTTCTATCTCAAAGGTTCTCTTGTCCACATCAGTGGTGTCAAACACAAATAGAAATGGGGTGACTAAACTATACATAAGGATAACTGTGGGCAGCATAGCTATTTGGAAAACCACACATTAATGTTATTTATGTTTTATTGTATTTTTATTTATTTTGTCAAATATTTCCTAATTACGTCTCAATTTGGTTTAAGCAGCTTCTCCCTTAAAGGTTCAGAGGACTTGGAATATGATATTCCAGAAGGCAAAGGAGCTTGGATTACAAACAAGAATCAACCATGAAGAAAAACTAAGCATAATCTTTTATGGGGAAAGTAGATATTCAATGAAATAGAGGAATTTTAAACTTTCCTGATGAAAAGACCAGAGCTGAGCAGAAAATTCAGTCTTCAAATACAAGACTCAAGAGAAGCATAAGAAGGTAAACAAGAAAGAAAAAAATATGTTATTCAATAAAGTTAAACTGTTTACATCCCTACACAGTAAGAAGATACTTCTAACTCTTAAGAACTGCATCTCTTACAGCAACTGTTAGGAGCATACTTAGACAAAGGGTGTGGGTATAAGTTGACTTTACATGCAGATAAAATTAATTAAGGGATTAAAAAAAGGGATTGTATTGGGAGAAGAGGAAATGAGGAAGGAGAAAAGGGTAAATTATATCACAGCCGGAGGCACAAAGACCTATTATAATAGAGGAAAAGAAGGGAGGAAGACAAGCATTGTTTGAACCTTACTCTCATTGGATTTGACTCAGAGATGGAGTAAAGTACACAGTCATTTGGGTATAGAAATCTATCTCACCTTATAAGAAGTAGGAGGGCAAAGGGGGAAAAGGAAGTGGTTTGATAGAAGGAAGGGCAGAAGGGAGGGAAGAAGTAATAGGGGGAAGGGAAAAAAAGGAGGGGTGATGAGGGAAGGGAGAGAAGATTGAAAGAGGAAGTGCTCAGAAACAAAACACTAGTGAAGAGGAAAAAGGAGATAGGAGAGAGAAAACTATAAATGGGGGGAAATAGGATGGAAAGAAAGACAAAGTAATTATAAGTATGAATATGAATGGGATGAACTCTTCCATAAAACTGAAGGGAATGACAGAGTAGATTAAAAACCAGATGCCTATAATATGTTGTTTACAATATACACATTTGAAACAGAAAGATACACATGGAGTAAAGGTAAAAGGCTGGAGCAGAATATGTGTTTCAGCTGATGTTTAAAAAAAATTGCAAGTAATGGCACCTAGACAAAATTGACCATATATTAGGGCATAAAAGCCTCACATTGAAATGTAGAAAGGCAGAAATATTAAAATTTATCCTTAGCAAAGCACGATTCAATAACAATTATATATAATTAATGGCCATGGAAAGATAGACTAAAAATTAATTGGAAACCAAATAGTTTAATCCTAAAGATATTATAAAATACTTGAGAGTCTACCTGACAAAACAAACCCAAGAACTGTATGAACACAATTACAAAACACTTTTCACACAAATAGTCAGATCTAAACAACTAGAAAAACATAAATTGCTCATGGGTAGGCTGAGCTAATATAATAAAAATGAAAATTCTACCTAAATTAATTTGCTTATTCGGTGCTATACTGATCATACTACCAAAATATTATTTCATAGAGCTAGAAAAAAATAACAAAGTTCATAGAGAAGAAAAAAAGGTAAAGAATATCAAGGGAATTAATGGACAAAAAAAGCAAAGGAAGGTGGCCTATTCATACCAAATATCAAACTGTATTGTCAAGTGGCGATCATAAGAACCCTTTGATACTGGCTAAGAAATAGCATTCTGGACCAGTAGAATAGGTTAGGTACACAACACACAGTAGCAAATGACTATAGTAATCTACTTCTTCATAAACCCAAAGACTCAAGTTTTGGGGATAAGGGCAAAAACTGTTGAGAAAACTACAAAATAGTGTGGCAGAATCTAGGCATAAACCAACATCTCCTACTGTATGTAAAGATAAATTTGAAATGAGTACATTATTTAGACATAAAAAGTGACAACCATAAGCAAATTAGGAGAGCAATGAATAGTCAAATCTATGAAGAAAAGAAGAATTTATGACCAAAGAAAAGATAGACAAAATAATGAAATGCAAAATGAATAATTTTGATTACATTAAATGAAAGCTTCTGCACAAACAAAACCAATGCAACCAAGATTAAGGGGAAAAAAACCCATAAACCTGGGGGACAGTTTTACAACCCATGTTTCTGATATAGGCCTCATTTCTCAAATATATAGACAACTGAATTAAATTTATAGGAATATGTCATTTCCCAATTGATAAATGGTCAAAGGATATGAACAAACAGGTTTCAGGTGAAGAACTTAAAGCTATTTCTAGTCATATTAAATATTGCTCTAAATCACTATTGATTAAAGAAATGCACATTAAAACAACTTGAAGCACCACCTCAAACTTATCAGATTGGCTAACATGACAGAAAAGGAAAATGATAAATGTTGGAGAAGATATGGGGAGATTGGAACACTAATGTACTGTTGGTGGAGTTGTGAGCTGATCTAATCACTCTGGAGAACAAATTTGACTATTCCCAAAGGGCAACTGAACTGTAGGGCTGGTATTATGTATCAGAACCAGAATAGTGTAGTTGGAAAAACAAAAGCAAAATACTCAAAAAATACTCAGAAAGTCAGAAAACCTTGGTCTAAGTCACTACCCACCAATAACTGTATGACCTTGGACAAGTCAAATGATTGCAGACCCAGACTCAAAAAGTACCTCCAATTATCCAGTCCAGTCCAAACCTGGCCAAGAATCCTCTCTACAACAACTGACTAGTCTTTTCTTAAAGAGTTCTACTGACAAGGAAATCACTATTTTCCAAGAAAGCCCATTTTGTTTCTAGATAGCTCTAACTTGTAAGAAACTTGCCTTGCATTTCCTTCCATCCATTTCCTGTAAAATCCCTAATTTTCTTCAGAACAAAACCTCAGATGCCAATTTTTACATGAGCCTTTTCATGATTCTCCCAGCTATTAGTACCCTCTTACTCTTCAAATTACTTGGTATTTATTTGTGTATATGTGGCTTTCCACCCCTCTCCCCCTTTAGCATAAAAATTACAACAATATATCACAAAGATCATATACTATGACCATGTAGGATTCATACCAAGAATGCAGAGCTAGTTTAATATAAGGAAAACTATATGTATAATTGACCATATCAATAAGAAAAAAAATAAAAATTATGTGATTATATCAGTAAATACATAAAAAGCTTTTGACAAAATAAAACATTATTCCTATTGAAAACAATAGAAAGTATAGGAATTCCTAGACATTTTTCTAAAATGAAAAGTTGGAGGGGTGGAGCCAAGATGGTGGCATAGAAGTAGGAAAACTCCCTTTGCTCCCCCCATAAACACCTCAAATACCTATAAAAATGACTCTAAACAAACTTCAGGGCTACAGAACCCACAAAGTGACAGAGAGAAACAAATTTCCCACTGAAGACAGCCTGGAAGGCAGACAAGAAGGGTTCATTGCAGCCTGCTGGGAGCAGAGCCCAGCCCCGTGTGAGCCCACAGTTTTAGCCTCAGGGTGGCCCGACTTGTTGCAGATAGAGGGATGTCAGGAGAGTAGATCACCAGCAGCTGAGGTGGTTTCCAGAATTATCAACTCATAAATGCCAAAGACAAAGTAAGAGGTCAGTGTAGACTTTGGGAACAGTGAGTCCAGGAGTGCGGTCTGGCCTCTGCCCCACCAAGGAAGACCAGTTGAGGTATAGCGTCTGTAGCCACATGGCTGCTTCAGAGCTTCTGGTCTGCAGATTTTAGGGGGACCAAGCAACCATTCTGAGGGGTAATTGTTCTTGCTTGAACCTGCTTATATCTGGATTGCTATCTAGGGTGGAGGTCCTGGGGTATGTTACCAGTGAGCCAAAGTGTGTGGAGGCTTCAGAGAGGGCAGCTAACTAACAGCTCCGGCAGCTGCAAAAAACCCCAGCAATTTGGGACAAAGATCTCCTCTCTGGAAGCAGAGTTCTACTCTGGCAAAAAGATCAAAAGTCAAGTAATTGAGTGGCAACATGAGTAAGCAAAGGAAGCAAAGCAAACACAGCAATCCAACTTTGTATTCTTTTTTGGGGGACAAAAAGATCAAAATATGGAATAGCAGGAAGACAATGAAGTCAGAACTCCTGCACCAAAAGCTTTCAAGAAAAATATGAATTGGTTACAGGCCATAGAGGAGCTTAAAAAGGATTTTGAAAACCAAATAAGAGAAATGGGGGAAAAATTGGGAAGAGAAATGAGAATGATGCAAGAAAATCATAAAAAGTGAGTCAACAACTTGACTGAAGAAAATAATACCTTAAAAAATATACTAACTCAGATGGCAAAAGACGCTCAAAAAGGCAAGGAGAAAAATGCCTTAAAAAGCTGAATTTGCCAGATAGAAAAAGAATCTCAAAAGCTCACTGAAGAGAATCATTCCTTCAAAATTAGATTGGAGCAAATGGAAGCTAGTGACTTTATGAGAAATCAAGATACTATTAAACAGATCCAAACAAATGAAAAAATAGAAGGCAATGTGAAATATCTCATTGGAAAAACCATTGACCTGGAAAATAGATCCAGGAGAGATCATTTAAAAATTACTGGACTACCTGAAAGGATGATCAAAAAAAGAACCTAGAAATCCTCCTTCAAGAAATTATCAAGGAAATTGCCCTGATATTTTCGAACCAGAGGGCAAAATAGAGGTTGAAAGAATCCACTGATCACCTCTTAAAAAAGATCCCAAAAAGAAAACTCCTAGGAATATTATAGCCAGGTTCCGGAAGTCGCAGATCAAGAAGAAAATATTACAAGCAGCCAAGAATTAACAATTTGAATATTGTGGAAACACAATTAGGATAACACAGGGCCTGGCAGCTTCTGCATTGAGTGATTGAAGGGCATGGAATATGATATTCTGGAGTTCAAAGGAGCTGGGATTAAAACCAAGAATCACCTACCCAGTAAAACTGAGTATTGTTTCAGGGGAAAATATGATCATTCAATGATATGAAGGATTTTCAAGCATTCTTGATGAAAAAAACAGAGTTGAATAAATAATTTGACATCCATATAAAAGAAGCAAGAGAAGCATGGGAAGGTAAACGGGGGAAAGAAATCATAAGGAACTTATCAAAGGTGAACTATTTACATTCCTACATGGAAAAATGATAATTGTAACTTATGAAACTTTTCTCAGTATGAAAATAGTTGAAGGGAATATAAATGTGTGTGTGTGTGTATATATATATATATATACACACACACAAACATACATATATACATATACATACATACATATATGTCTGTATAGGAGGGTATTGTAATGGAAATGCACATTTAAAGATCTTCCCTGCCCCTAGGCCCTTTGATAGGATTAAGAGACTCTGAGAACCTTCCTTGATTTTAAAATATACTCTGCCCCCTAATAGACTGAATGTGGTCACATGGAGCCTGTGGCAGGAGGCTTGGTTTTCAGGAATGCCCACACATTGATGCCGTGTGAATGGGCAGTGGGTCAAAAGGGTGGTTACCTTCTCTGACATAGGAGAAGCTATATAATTCCTGATGTGAGGCTTTGCTTTGAGGCTCACTTTGAGAAGTGTTGTATGATTTGACCAGATGAGACTCTGGGCAGCCGTGGAGAGCCCCCCTGGCTTTGAAAACCCAGATGTTGATGCTATCCTCTCTGGTAACTCTGATTTGGTATGGATGTAATGGTTGGACAGTTTGGAAGCCTGTCTTCTTGATCTGTTTCTCTGTCTTATAACTTCTGTCTGTATATTCTGACGCTCAGGGTGCTGATCTTTTTCCTCTGAACTAGGTAAACGATGTATGTTTGATTGATTAAAGTAAGCTTGTTAAATCATTTTCGAGTTGCTTTCCTTTAGAAAAGCAGATCTAAGAACCTGTCTTGGCAGCCACCCTGGGGATGCTGGGGTGCTTGCTACTACAGGGATACATAGACAGAGGGCATAGGACCAATTGAATAGGAAGGGATGATGCTTAAAAGGTGAAATTGAGATGTGAGAGAACAAAACAATGAGAGGAGATGGAGAGAGACAGAATGGGGCAAATTATCTTATATAGAAGAGGTAAGGAAAAACTGTTACAATGGAAAGGAAGAACAGGAAGGTAAAAGGGAATGGGTCAACCTTATCCTCATTGAATTTGGCTTAGGGAGGGAATGACATACACCCAAAATAGGGTATCAAACACTACAGGAGTATAGGGGGGAAGCGGATAAGAGAGAGCATGATGGAAGCAAGGGCAGTCTTGGGGGGTGGGAGGGAAGTTAGAAGCACACACTTTTGAAAAGGGACAAGGTAAAAGTAGAGAATAGAGCCAGTTTGGGGGCAGGATAGGATAGAGGGAAATATAGTAAGTCTTTCACAATATATCCATTAAGGAAATGTTTTGCATAGCTACATGTGTACAAACTATATTGAATTGCCTATCTTCCCTGTAAGGGTGGATGATGAGGGAAGAAGGGAAAGAATCTGGAATTCAAAGATTTAAAATCAAATGCTAATACACACACACACAAAAATATATATATGCATATATATGTAATTATTATTATTACATGCGACTGGTAAATAAGACATACAGGCATTGGGGTATAGAGATCTATCTTGCCCTACTGGAAAGTTGGAGGGGGTATGGGAGAGGATATAAGAGAGAGCAGTTTGGGGGAGGGAGTATACAGTAGGATTTGTTTTGGGGTGGTGGTAGGGGAAAGATGGGGAGAAAATGTTTAACTCAAAATCTTGTGGAAATAAATGATGTAAACTAAAAATAAACATAAAATTTAATTTAAAAAATTTTAAATGATAAGTAGTATCTATCAAAAAACAAGAGCAAAAATTATGTGCAATGGGTATATACTTCCCAAGAAGATCAGAGGTGAATCAAGGATTTCCATTATCAACATTATTGTTCAGTATTATATTAGAAACGCTAGCTATAACAATAAGACAAGAAAGAATTAGAACAATAAATATACACAACAAGGAAATAAAACTTATTCTTTGCAAATGATATGGTGGTTTGCTTAGGGAATCCCAGAGAATCCATTAAAAACTCAAAAAATTAACATTACCAAAGTTGCATGATATAAAATAAACCCAAAGAAATCATCCATATTTCTATATGCAACCAAGAAAACACAACAGAAACAGATAGAAAGAAAAATTCCACTTAAAATATTGTAGACAATATAAAATACTTGGGAATCTACCTTGCAAAACAAACTCAAGGACTTAAATAAACACAGTTACAAAGTACTCTTCATGCAAATGAAAACAGATCTAAATAATGGGAGAAATAGTTGTTCATGGGTAGATTGAGCCAATAGAATAAAAAAGATAATCCTTCCTGAGTGAATTTACTTACTTCTTGCCATACCACCCAAACTACCAAAGAATTATTTTATAGAGCTTTAAAAAATAGTTTAAAAATTTCATCTGGAAGAATAAAATGGTAAAGATTATCAAGGGAATCAATGAAAAAACACAAGAAGGAAGACAGTCTATACGATACTATGTTATTATTTTTATGTCATATTATTGTATTATTTCAAACCATATTACAATGTGGTCATCATGAAAACAATCTTGTATTAGCTAAAAAATTAGTGATGGATCAATGATATAAATTAGGTACACAATACACAGTAGCAAATGACCATAGAAATCTTGTATTAGATAAACTCAAAGATACAAGTCTTTGGGGCAAGGATTTAACATTTGAAAAAATATGTTAGGAAAACTGGAAAGCAGTTCAAAAGAAACTAGATATAGAATAACATCTCACAATGAATAACAGAATCAGGTCAATTATCATAGAAACCTGCTGCAAATTATTTTTCCAAGTTAACTGCTTTCCTTCTAATTTTGGTTATATTAGTTTTATTTGTGCAAAAGCTTTTTAATTTGATATAATCAAAAGTATTCATTTTGCTTCAAATGATCCTCTCTCTCTTGTTTGGTCATAAACCTTCCCTTATCCATAGATATGACAAGTAAATTAGAGGACCATGGAAAAATGTACCTTATTTGGTTTTTGTATAGCTATTATCTGACAGGTTTCCTTGCAAAGAGTATCCATTGAATGATTGTTAAACTGAATTGAACCTAACTTTGTAACATTCCTCTTTTTTGCTATTTTAAATTCTTTATTTTCCTCAAGTGATTACTCATTTCAAAAATATATTCCATCAAATCACAAGTGTATTATCAATTTAGAGTTAGTAGCGGGAGAAAAAAAAAGTGAAGACTTCTTAGTGGAAAGATTCCTGGATTGGAAGACCTGGACTAAAATTCCAGTCCTATTATTTATTTCCTATGTGACTAAGGGTAAATCATTTAACCTGGGGTTCAGTTTGCTCATCTGCAAAATGAGGTTAGATTCAGGAATGGGCTGGTAAATTTTTAACCAAGGGTGTGGCCAGGTGGCGCAGTAAGAGCGCCGGCCCTGGTGTCGGAAGACCTGGGATCTGTTCCAGCCTCAGATACTTGGCAGTCACACAAAATAACTGGCCGTGTAACCTTGAGCAAGTTACTTAACTCCAATTGCTTTTAAAAAAATAAATTTAACCAAGGTCTCTCTGGGGGGGAAAATGTATGCACAACATATTTTTAACTTTTACTTTCATTATTAAGCATTTCTGTTTCATTTTCTTAAAGTCCTTAGACAATTAAAAAACAAACTATACATGACACCCTGATTTGTATCCTTTACTGATTTCTAAGGTGCAAATGCTCACCTTAAAAATTTAACAATCAGATCACTGATAACTGACTCCAGCTTTTCCCTCATAGACTAGATGACCTCCAAGGTCCATTTCATTTGTAACTTCTATGAAAGTTTTATCTTCTCCCTGAGGCAACAGTCTATGGCTAGCAGTCCATTCAGGGCGTGAGTGGGAGAGTGACAGGGGTGACAAGAAAAAACATGTTAGCCAAGTCCTAGGAGTCACTGGAAGAATCTCAGTGGGGAGCCAGAAAGACCTGAGGCACAAGTGACAAGGATAGAGAAAACTAGACAACCTTTGCCTCATGAAATTTCTTTTATACTTAATATTTTTGGGCCTAATTTCTTCTCTTGAATTTTAGAAGGAAGGGAAGCAGAATGATTTGACTTAGGGAGGTAAATCTTAATTCTATTTGCATGTCTATGAAATGATATTCATAGGATCATAGTTTTCTAGCTATAAGGGACCTCCGAGAGTATGTAGTCCAACCCCTTCATTCAGTTCACTGAAGTACCTGCCAAGTGAAACACACTGATTTGATGTCTGCCTTAGTAATTACCTTTGGTATTCCCTTAATATTTCCCTTATGATGAAGGCCTCAATTCAACCTTCCCTCGGATATGTTTAGATGATATTACAGGTTCCTATTGGCTTAGCTAAGAAAAACAAGCAAATTTCCATAATACCAGGACATGATAACAGAGACAGGGTTTCCAGGGAACAGGAGGCCAGTACTGCCACATTCTCCACAAAATAAAGAGGAAAAATACATAAGTTATCAGAGAAATGGGCAACCTTTGCCATAACAGAAATTATTTCATTTTTGGACATGGAGCTGTTGTGCTGTAATTAACAGCCCAAGTCTTGAAATCAGAAGACATGGGTTCAGATTGCTGCTTTATCATGGATAAATTTCTTAACTTTGGAGGACTTCATTTACTTTGTCTACAAAATTAGGAGGTGGGACTGCATGTTCTCTTCAGGAAAAGGACAATGCTGTATTCTTTAATATTTCTTTCTTTCTCATACTATGTAGCACAGTGATAAGGTGAAAGTAAGCACTTAAATACTCCTAAAATTGTATTTTAAAATGTTTATTCAATGTCTACTATATATATATAAGGCATTTTCCTATGTACCATTTTTTTAGACCTCATTTCTCCTGTCTTGTCATTTTCTTTATTCAAAGGATAAGCATCTATATACAACTGATTGCTTGGAGGACAATGCTCAAGTAAGGGAACTGGAAGAGATAGATTGCAAACTGATCTCTAAGGCATTTCTGCTTCTCTTTCTCTCTAAGCAATCCTCATATACATGGAAGAGTAATGATGATGTTGGTAGTGATGTTGATGATGAAAACTAGTATTTGTATCATGCTTTTGGGTGTACAAAGCACTTTAAATATTATCTCATTTGATTCTCACTAAAGAACAAAATAAAACTGCAACAAAAAACTGTGAATCAAGTGCTATTCTTCCTTATGTTACAAATGACAAAACCGAGACTCAGAGGAATAAAGTGTTTTGCCCAAAGTCACACAGTTAAGAAGTGTCTGAGGCAGAATTTGAATTTAGGTCTTCAAGTCCTTTACTCTATCTACTATACTATCTACAACTCACATCTATAACAGGCCTATAAGGCTTTCCCACCTTGTGACCTACAGAGAGCAAGTGTTATACCCATTTGCAGCTGAAGATTCTGAAACTAAGTGGCTTGTTGTTGGATATAGAATGAGTAAATGTTGGTCCCAGGAATAAGATATCTTCTTCTTCTATTTGTGTTGTGGTTGGGAGGAGGGAAGAGAACCAGGCATATTATTGGAGCAAAGCTTGGTTGCAAGCACATTATTTCCTCATTAATTTGTAGGAGGGAAAATTCTGAATTTGTGAAAAGGCTGAATTAAAGAGTTTATTTATGGAAGATAATATAAGTTGTACTAGAGAGATCAATGAATTAGGAATGAGAAAGCTTGGACTTAATAAGGACCCATTGAGTCTGTGTGACTTTGAATTTACATGCTTTGCTCTTCAGTTGTTGTTTTTGTTATGATTTGTAGAATGAGAGGACTGAGATTGTAATGGTAATTGAATTTAAAGATCTTGTATTGGCTTAGTTTTCAGGTAAAGTGTTAATACCCAGAGCTTGTGAACCCTACAGGGGGATAGACTTGTTGATGTGACAAAAGGGGGCTGAACTGGGAGGAGCTAGTGTTCTGTATAGGGAAGGGCCCAAGTTGGGAGAGGCCAGAAGAACTTTTGGGAGCAGCATGATGGAGATAGAGAGAGAGCTGCCAAGAAGGAAGATGCTGGGAGACAGAATTGTTGGGGGCCAGATTTGCTGAGAAAAAGAGAGAGAACTGCCAAACAAAGCTGCCTGGACTGCTGAGAGCCAGTTGGAGCTGCCCAGGACTTTTAAGAACTGCTTCCTGGAGCTGCTGAGAATTGAGGAGGCATGACTGTGATTCAGGTATTTTGTCTGTCTGTTTTGATGTTACTTTGTCAGGGTCATTTGTTAACAGAGGCCTCAGACCTTGTTCAGCCTAGACTGATTTCACGGCAGAAGGTGAATTGAAGAGAATGCTGGCAATGAGCATGAATGTTGTGGTGTCTTTGTCAAGCTTCGTCTTCCCAGGAACAGAAACTGCTGAGAACTTGCCTCCGGCCAAGAGGAAGAAAAGACCCCTCCTTGGGTATGGAGTGTCATGATGATATTGTAACCTAGTTGTGCCCTGCGAATGAATGACCTTTGTGCTTTCCACTGCCTCTTGAAAGAGTGCTTGGTGGTGATGAGTGGTATTGTGATTCAGTTGTGATCCAGGGGTGGGAAACTTTTGACTTTTGTACTTTGTGATTGAAATGAGGACTTAAGACTTTGTGATCGACCAAATGAATGTACTATCCAGGGATGGAGTACTTTGACTTTAGTACTTTGTGATTGAACTGAGATCTTACTAAATGATTGAGTTACTCCGTATTTTGATTATCTCTTTTCTGTGAATGTTTTGCCTTCATTTATTACTGAATAAATGGAGAGTTATTATGCTAGTAATCTAGACCTGGAAATTGCTTTTGCTTGGCATTACAGAGAATAATCAGCCAATCAACATGCATTTATTAACCACTTACACCGTATTACCCACAGAGGCAGGAAGAGCCAACTTCACATGTGGGTAATTGTCTACCAGGAATGCAACTGAGTCTCTTCCTCATAATTTCAGCTAGTAAATTTAAATATTAAATTTAACCACTATGTGTTTTGCAGATTGTAGCATGGTTACTATTGTTATTTTCTGAAGGCAATCTGTGATCTTTTTCTATTGATACTTTGTTTCTGTGTTAAGAAGCTCTGGACAGTTTTCTTGTGTTATGGATCAGGTGTTTTGAGTTCTTGTGTTCTTCTGCGAGACCAGGATTCTTAAATTGTCTCTGTGTCTCCTGTCTTTGCTGTTAATATGCTTTGTTTATGTAGAGATCCTATGCTCTTGTAATGTTCTGCTTTTTTCTTCTCCTCTGCCAGATTGTTCTTTACTTCTATTTATTTGTATTCCTAATCAGTTGTTATTTCTTTCATTTTTCTGGAGAGACTTGTCATTCTGGATTCAAATTTTTCAATCCATAAATTATTTCTATTGTACAGGTTAAACATTTTGCTTTCATTTTCATTTTTCTCTTAAACCAATCGAGGACATCTTGTCCTGGTTCCATGATTTCTTGGGAATTCAGAGGGTTCTCTGGTTTATCGAATATTCATTCATTTTCCTTTGTCGTGGAATATTTTTTCAGAAATGTTTGTATCCATTTAAATGTCCTAGAAGCAATCTTCTCCTTTATTATTATCTCCTTTCTTGATTTATCTGCTTCTGCTCAAGGTTTTGAACTGAGTTTTCTTACTCCTAAATTCTTTCAAAATTTCACTCTTTTCCCCTTATATTCTATGCTTCAATTTCTGACTCCTCCTTTGATGGCAGTTTCCTGGTAGGAGAGACCTCAAAGCTGTCTTAGCCAATTTACTTTTGGGGACTTGGGAGAGCTCTCTTTTCACTAGCTTTAATTCCTGAATCAGGTGACTTCTGAGGGGACCAAACTGGCCCTAGCTCAATGCCAGTCCCCTTTTCTTCAGATCTGATGAAGCCCCATACACACTTTTCCAACTCCATTTGTTCTTTAGTTCTCTGTTTGAGTCCTGTTGCAGTGCAGTGAGCCGATGCCTCAGGCAGAACATGTTTGTACTTTACTATACCTCTATCTTCTCCTGGGGATGAATGATGATGAGAGGGGTGGGCAAACTTCAGTTGTGTTGCCACTGACTGAGACAGTAAGGGCAGGGATAAGGCATGCTGGTAAAGATGGCAGCAGAAATCATGAAATTACTGAGTATATCCCAGGATAAAAGTCAATGGGTCTTATCGTATTGCCTCCTCCTCAAAGTGTAGGGATCAGAGGAGTAGAGGTGTTTCGCTTTCTCTCCTATTAATTCATCAATCTGGTACCTCATTGATATTCTTGATGTTGATCTGTGGGTAGAAGCATCTGCATTTATTTTATCTTTTGCATGATTCTTATACTAGGGAATTTTGAGATTTGTGAGCATGAAAGATGTTTAGTCTTCTAGGTTATGGGTCATGTGACCCAGAAATCCTCATCAAGTGTTTGTTAAGCCCCTACTATGTCTAAATTCCCTTCAAAAATGGCAAAAAAAATCATTTAATGTCAAAAGATATAGTAAAAATCCCCAGGAAAATTGAAAGGGTGGTTTTCTGTTGTGAAGGATCCAGGTGAAGAAAGTTTGCTTATGCCAAGGCATTATAATAGATTCTGGGAACATAAAGGCAAAAATGAAAGTCTCTACCATCAAGAAACTTACATTTGATCAGGGGAAAAGGCATATACACATAGAAATAAATGCAAAACTCATATAAAGTAGATACAAGGTAATTTCATGGGACCGAAACCAGTCATTGGTGATATCAGTAATGAACTTTTGTAGGAGATACAACATAAGCAGAGAACAGAGGGCATTCCAGGCATGGAGGACAAGCTGTATGGAAGTATATTCGTTGATAGTTGATTCCGTTCTGTTGCTTTTCAGTCATTTCAATTATCTCCAACTCTCCACGACCCCATTTTGGGGTTTTCTTGGCAAAGATACTAGAATCATTTGCCATTTCCTTCTCCAGCTCAATTTACAGATGAGGAAACTGAAGAAAGATTAAGTGACTTGCCTGTGGTTACTCAAGCTGAATATGAAACAAACATGAGTCTTCCTGATTCCAAGCCCATTCACTGTTCTATCCATTTTGCTACCTATCTGCCCCGATAGATTGAGTAGCATCCTTCCAAATGTCCCTTCAGGAAAAGCAACAACTACTTGGAGATTTCAGAGGGGCTGCCTTTGTGACAAGTTCAATAAAAGTTTCCTGTTTTGATCTTTTGGGGGAGTGTTAGGAAATTTGAAGAAGGTATAACTTTTGTTCAGGGTAGTTAGATGGCACAGTGAATAGAATTCTGGGCCTAGAGTCAAGGAGACCTGAGTTTAAATGCAGCCTCAGATACTTACTAACAGCGTGATACTCAGCAAGGCACTTAAACCTATTTGATTTAGTTTCCTCATCTATAAAATGAGCTGTAGAAGAAAATGACACATGATTCCAATATTTACCAAGAAAATTCCGAAAGGGTCAGAAACAACTGAAAAACAACTAAACAACTTTTGTTCTGGTTTTTCTTTAATTGCTTCTTCTGAATGTGCAGTGAGTCTGTGCTTGAAAGTATAGTTTCATAACTTGTACTTTCTATACATGGTGATTTAGTGGCAAAGGCAAATATTTTGACTGGAAGAGTAAAACTTGTCACTCCCATCCCCCAGTTCTGCCCAAGTACAGGCAGTATGCTTGACATAGCAACCAACTGATAAATTGTATAACTTTCCTTTATATGTGACACATCATTTGTTTCATGAATAGGTACCATAGTGAAGCAGACACTATTGGGGAAATCAGTAAAGCTTGGGGTGGGGGAATCCTACAACCAGTTTTTCCACTTATTGGTAATATGGTAAGGTAATACTAAATTATCTCTAAAATAGTTTATTACTCTGAAAGTCCTTAAATAAATATTCACGACTATTAAATATGGTATTTTTTTAAACAGAAGGTTTACTTATTTATATGCACTGAGTTCATAAGTAGTACAATTAAAATTTCCCCTCAAAAATGCCAAAATCATAGGTTAATGCCAAAAATTACACTAACATCCCTCAGGAAAACTGAAAAAGAAAATTTCTGGTGTAAAAGTTCTAGAAGAAAACACAGAGACAGGGGTTCTTTTAAGGTTATAATAAATGTCTTGAGGAATGTCGCTACCTTTAGTTTTTTTAATCCCATTCTTCTCAAGGAAATAAAAGCTTTCAATGTCACCCCATCAGCCACCCTTCACCCACTGGCAAAGCATTTAAGTTTGCTCCCTCTACTAAGCTGAAAAATGTTCTAGTCAGTTTCTTCTCTCCCACCTTGAATGCCTCCCCACCCTCACCATCTCCCCTGCTCTGAAATCTCAGGCTCTAGATGTTTGAAATCTTGGCGACTCTGCCCTGTGCCTGAACCCTTGTCACGGCCCAGAACAAATGGCTATTACTCCCGAGCTGTTGTTGACCTCAACATTTTCTGACAGTGGCTTCAGCTCTCCTTGTGTGATTGGCATTTCCCAGAAAGCTAACACTTCTGGTTCCATGGCTGATAGACTATGTCTGTGGTCTGTAGTTGGCGTTTCAAGTACAGAAGTAGGTTAAAAAGAAAGAAAGAAAGAAAGAAAGAGTTGGCTTTTTAGCTCCTGTGTAATTCAGTGTAATTCAGTAAGGGTAGTTTGGGTCTTCCCTCCATGTCTCTGCCTCTCATTCATTAGGCAAGATGTGTGTTCCCTATGCATAGACTTGATGCCTGATTGTTGATTTCATATTTCTGTGTTTTAATCAGTAAATAATGAATGTGGCTTGCCATCTTATATTTTATGTACCTGCTCAGTGAATGCTTTGTCTGATTCACAAAGAAATGCATCAGCTCTAATACTGTGTGTGTGGAGGGCAGAGTAAGGAGTTTACATAATCAGCATTTAATGGTGCTATTCCCATTAAAGGAAAACATTCTTTCTTACTATATTGTTTTATCTCTGCAATGGGTCATACCCTTTGGAGAAGGAACTTACAACAGCCTCTTCTATGTACTACTGCTAGTATTTCTAACAAAAGATTAAATCACAACCAAAATAGGACAAATTGGATATAGGCTCTGGCTTGAGCAACTTTAGAAGGCACCAAATTCTGCTGTAGGGCCTGGAAGAATAGATGTATTCTAGACTCCAGAGATAGATTTAGGGGAGTACAATTTTTGTCATTCCAGGCTCAGCTTCTCAAGCAGGGTCTAAGTCAGATCCTTTTTGTTCAGATGAATTAGACTCCAACACTCTGGGTACTTATTGCCCTAGCTAAGGCTGCTGAAGATGAGGTCACTTAGGTATGAAGGAGGGGAAGGGAAGGTAGGTTTGCTTTGCCCTGAGATGGCAAGCTCCCACCTGCTTAACCAGGCACCTCCATTTTGTGGATGTGAGGCTCTGATAAGGAGAGGTGCCATGGAGCAGAAGGGAGCATCCCTATCACCATGAGTGCTGTGGCATAAACTCTTACTTCTTCTTGCCCATGTAGCTAGGTATCCATGCCAGTCAGTAGCAGGAGGAAATTGATGGAATCAACTTTCAATGGACCAGGGCCTCACATAAATTACCATATTAATTTCTGTTATTGTCATTCCTTCCCATACTTGCAGTGAAGGCAAGGCCATTCAGATACAGATCTACTCTGCCTGGGAAACTTTGAGAGATTAGCTCCGACTCCCACTGTCTTTTGACTTTGACATGAAATTTCAGCCTGCCATGTTAAAAAATATGTGCCTCATTCTCTATCAATTGTCTACCACCTCTCTGTGGTATGTACTTCATCATTAGGTCCTCCTCCAGAGTCAGTTGGTCACTGCACTGATCAGAATTCTGAAATCTATCAATATTCTTTTCCTTTATATTATTCTTATTTATCATGTAAATTTTTCTCCTTCTTCTTCTTACTTGGTACTACATCACATCACAATACTCCCCCCAAATTTCTGACTTTTTCCTATTTAATGTTCTTATGAGATAATATTTTATTACATTCATATGCCACGATTTTTTTAGGCTTTTTCAACTCAATATACAACTATTGTCCTTCTACTTGTTTGCTACAACAAAAAGTAACCCTGTAAACATTTTTTGCATTTATGGGGCTTGTTCTTCTGCCTTTGTTCTTCATGATGTATATGCCTGGTAGTAGTACTGAGGGGTCAAAGAAAATGCAAAGTCTATTGACTATGAATCGAGATATTCTAAGTACTCTTCCAACTATCAAGTATTGGGTTCATAGTAATGTTTCCATTGCAAAAAGGAATTTACCCCTGCTTTAGGCCAAGCTTAAACTCAAGCCAATATGGTTGTTCAGGTTCAGAATTGGAACAAAGCGTGATTATCAAAGACTATTTCATAATTAGTTCAAGGAGATTTCCTTAACCACCATTATATTTAAAAGATATTCAGGAAAGATACAAATTCGATTGAGTTAAGTGCAACTTCTCCACCTTCTAGACTGGCCATCTCAACACTCACTCCCATCATGACTGAAGGAAAAACTCCTGTGTGTTGGTATTCTTATTTAGGTCATCGGAAAGTTATGTTGATTGTTCTGGTCTTATCCCATCCTCTCATCCCCTAACCAATTAAGGCTTTAGAATGGTTTCGATACCTTTTAAGGAAAAAGCTAGCCTATTCTGCATGGGATAGTACCTTAGAAAACTTAGCTCAGCCTGTGTTTTGGGGAGGATGGAAGTGGACAGTGGGGATTCTTGCAGATATTGCTCCCACACTACATTCTGTGATGTGGCTGTTAGTCTCCATCTAATAAGTGAAAATTCATAAGAAAAAAATGAAAAGACAGAAAATGGGATTGACTTCTATATGAAATGTCTCATACAAGCAAAACATCATATATCTGGAGATGGAAGGAGCCATTGGTGTAATCTACCCATTTTCTTCATTCTATAAATGAAGAAAGGTTCAGACTGTTGATTTGTCCAGGGTCACATGAGTAATGAATAGTAGAGGTAGACTGTGAACCTAGTTTTCCTGAATTAAAATTTCAAATGCTTTCCATTATAACCTGCTGCTCCCTCAAGTAGGTAGAATGTTTTCTAACACTAACAGGAATTCTAATGCAAGCTAAGGTGATGAGTGCAGTAGAGTCTAAGGAAAGTATTCTAGGAAGTATCATGATATAGAAAAAAGGTACATATACAGAAAAGAGGCTTATCAAGAGGCTTATTGACTTTTTCAATAAATGAACATGTATAACTGAAATGAAGAATATGTGATAAAAAGTTCCCTCCATACTAATTGTGTCATTAGTAGTGAAGACAACATGAGTAATTATTTCCTCTGGAATTCATTCAGATTGCTTTGGGGAATTCACTTTGACAGAAATAAGGTGAACAAGATTTAAAAAAAGGGTTATTTAATCAATTTTGGATAAGGCTGACAGTGTACTATAGTCTTAACTTCTTTATTTGACAGGGTTACCAAGGGACATTTTTTGGGAAGGTATGGTACTTGTTATTAAAAAATCATAGATATGTCTAAAATGTCTCTTCATTCCCTTTAATAGTCCACTGTGTATATCCATCAATTTATCTACTCCCTTTTTGAAACAACTCCAACTCATTATTCATGAGCTTGATGCATGTGGAAGATGCAAACAACCTAGTTTGAGTGGAGCAATGAGTTATTTTGTGGAATAATAGGAAACAAAGTTGTATGAAATTGACACCCAAATCTTCAGTGGCTCCTGAAATAAATTCTGTGCTTTCTGAATGAAGCTACTGAACGACGTCCAAATGCCTCAGCTTGACATTTAAAGCCCTCTTGCAATCTGACTTCAGCCTAAAGTTCCAGCCTTAGCACAGTTCTGACACTTGCCAGCTGTGTGGCAATTAATTTTCCCTTTCTGAGACTCATTTTCTTTATATATAAAATGGAGACAAAACTAATTATAATATCACTTTGGTAAACCTTAAAGTGCTGTATAAATCTGAGCTCTTATCATAAGCTGTTCACCTACTCCTCTAGAACCAGACTGATTTACTCCCTATTCCCCAAATTCAACCCATTAATTCCTGCCTCTACACCACTATGCTTTTACTCAGGTTGTTCAGTATTCCTTGGTTGTACCATTTTTGTCCTGATTCCATCTCTATTTATTGAAATATTTCCGATATTCCAAGACTCATCTTAGGTGTTATATCCTCCATGAGCTATTCTTGATTATCCGCAGTGAAAGCAAAATCATAACTTAGTACCATTCCAATCATAATCTAAACTATTATATATGTGGAAATGTGATTTCTGTGTATATATGACTTTCGCATAAGGTCTTTGAGGACAGGAGCTGCATCTTTTCCATATTTTTTTACATATAGGAAAAACTTAAATTATTTATTGAATTGAATTATGGAAGCCCTCAGAGTTAATTAATCACAAGTATTTAAGAACCTATGTTTTGGAGACTGTTAAGTGCTAAAGACATAAAGGCAAAAATAATCCCTCCTACATGGAGTTTGTATTTTAATGGGAAAGATAGTTTCTGTGTGTGTGTGTGTGTGTGTGTGTGTATTGATACAATATATATAAAGAGTAAATGGAAGGTAATCTTGAGAGAAAAGCTCTAAAACGCATTCTTAACCTGGGATATTTGAACTTATAAAAATATTTTTATGGCTGGGATTTCAGTATACTGGGATTTCAGTATAATTGATGTCCTTTGTAATCCTATTTATTTTATATGTTAAAATACATTATTTTGAGGAGGGATCTTTAGGCTTTACCAGATTGCCAAATGGGACCATGACACAAAAAAGATTAAGAACCCATATTTAAGCTCAAAGATCATTGCAGACAGTGATGGCAGCCATGAAATTAAAAGAAGATTGCTCCTTAGAAGGAAAGCTATGGCAAATCTGGACAGCATACTAAAAAGGACAGATATCACTTTGCTGACAAAGGTCTATAGAGTCAAAGTTTTTCCAGTAGCAATGTGTGGCTGTGAGAGTTGGACTATAAGAAACACTGAGCACCACAGAATCAATGATTTCAAATTGTGGTGCTGGAGAAGACTTTTGAGAGTCTGTTGGACACCAAGATCAAATCAGTCAATACTTAAAGAAATTAATTCAGGCAATGGAAGTTCAAATACTGAAGCTTAAATACTTTGGCCATATAATGAGGAGATGGGATTCATTGGAAAAGATGCTGATGCTGGGAAGGATTGAAGGCAAAAGGAAAAGTTGATGGCAGATAATGAATTGGATAGATAGTGTTATGGAAACAATGAACTTGAACTTGGTCAAACTTCAAGAGATGGTAGAGGATAGAAGGGAATGCATGTCATGCTATAGTCCACGAATTCACAAAGAGTTGTACATAGCTGAATGATTAAACAACAACAACATTCTAGCAGTGGAGGGAGACAGACAAGAACTTCTTCAGAAAATTATGTTTGGGAGTCTAGAAGGAAGCTGGGGTCTTTAAGAGACAGAGGTGAGGAAGAAGAACATTCCTGGCATGGAGGAAAGCCAGTACAGATAAAAAGGTATGGAGATAGATTGAGACCCAAAATTATCATTTATTAGGACCTTATAAACAAAGGATAATAGAAATATAGAATTTCAGATTTTGTTGTCATTGTTAAGACTAGATCTCCCTATTTTTGCCCCTCTGGAAGTATAACAACAACAACCGACATTTACATAATGCTGTGCTAAGTGCCTTACTTTATTTTTTATTACTTACTTTATTATTTCATTTGATCCTCAAAACAACCCCATGAAGTAGGTGCTACTATTATCCCCATTTTACAAATGAGGAAACTGATACAGAGGTAAAGAGACTTGTCCAGGGTTACACATCTATTAAATGTCTGAGGCATATTTTGAAGTCAAGTCCTCCTGATTCCAGGCCCAACTCTCTGTCCATTAGGCTACCTAGCTCTTCCCAGGTATAGGAGCTACTCATGAGTCAATCCCACTACTGCAGGGCATAGGAGTTTTGACTTGCTCCATTTCTGGTCCATGCCAGTTTGCCTCTCCCTAAAGCAGCCTGGTGGTCCCCTTTTCCTGGGGTCTCACCATACTGATATTAAATTTAATGAGGATATCTGATTTACTTAGCCACCTACAGCTCAGAATATCAGAGCTCAAAGGATCTGTCAACTTCAGCCTCTCCAAGAGGAAGAATTACAGGTCTCTGCTATCATACCCAGCTACAATTTTAAATTTATAAAGGGCCTGAGAGGTCATATTGTCCAGGCCATGAGGGGCACAGTGACTAGAATGAGTTTTCACAGCTGGGAAGGCATATAACTAGGACCTCAAAGACAATTCTCCTAACTCTCTCCCCCAATGCTTTCTACTACAAACCTGCTATTTATAGGGTGAAAAAAGACACAGGGATGGAGACACAACCTAAGAAGGGTAGTATAACTAGCTCCTGAATGTCTACTCTGAGTAGCATTCACTTTGCAATGGCATAAAATAACCAAACAGGATAACTTCATTGAATCCAAAAGCATGGTGTCTATGTCTTCTTAGACTTTTTTATTTGGAAGTTATTCATAATGGTCCAGACATAGACACCGGAGGTCCCACAGTTCTATTTGAATTCAGTAGATTCTATTCAGCAGATATTAGGGCTATAGTTCCTATCAAGCTGGCAACTGTTGAATTGTTCTTAAAAAAAAAACCTCTTCATGCAGACAATAAAGAAAATGCCTTGATTCTGGATAGCACGTAGTGTCTTTAAATCATTTTCCATCCACAGTATGATCACACTTTATTCTCATACCTCTGATGTCAGGTAGTAAGGGCAGGTATTATTATTTTTCCTTTATTACAAATAAGAAAACTTGAGGCCCCACAGAGGTCAAGAAATTTTATAAAGGCCCATACATTAAATAGTGAAGGTCTACAGGCTTTGGAGTCAGAGGAACTAGTTTCAAATCCTGCCTCTGACATTTACTAGCTGTGTGACTTTTGTTGAATCACTTCATGTCCATGGGCCCCATTTTCCTAATCTATAAAATGAGGGAGCTAGACTAGGCAACCTCAGAAGTCCCTTCAGCTCTAGATCTATGGTCCCATCATTAGATCATATGAAATTGTGATCTGATATCTGAGATTTCACAAGTGGCAGAACACCTGGTGCTAGAACTTCATTCACTACTGTAGACCTCAGTGAGGCTTCAACTTCATAGATAACACCAAGGACAGAAATAACAAACTGTAGGTGACATGTATCCTGCAGAACTCCTAAGTTTAGCCTAAACCAGATTAAGATGTAAAATAAAAGAAAAAATATAATGTTAATCTGTGGTTTTCGAAATCACTGTGCACTTCATAGGGACCTCTTTCTATTTGAGTTTGATACCATTATTCACAACTTTAAGGGTCAGAGGCAGAATTTGAATGCTGCCTTTATGACTGAGCCAAGCATTCAATCTATCTACAACATCATTCTGTCCCTTCCCTAGTATATAGAGTCACTCAAACATTTCTACTGAATCTGCATTCGATGTCTACTTAGTCAGATTTTCAAAGTTGCCTCTCTGCAGTGCAGAGTAGAGGAATGGTGATATCTGACCCCAGGTAGCCTCTAGTATTTATCTTCTAAAGTGACATGTGTTTTGGACTGGATATGTAATACTCTCAGTAAATCAAGTTTTCACTTACTAGGGTCAGGATCAGAACAGAGGTCAATATTCCACCAACTATCACAGCAAACAGAAGTCCTGGAAAATTGATCTTTGTGTTTATTGATAGAGAACAGTGTTGACCCTGATGCATGATCTCAAAAGTCCATACATACTAATCCTAGCCAAGACTGTTGACAAAAAGGGTCTTTTGGATATATTATCCTGATGGTGAAAGTTTTACCTGGTTCTAAATATTGGCTCAAATAACGGAAGTTGGAAAAGTAAGCTATAGCTCTCCTATGAGGGCTGCTCCCTATGCCAGAGTTCAAAATCCCATTCATGATACCACTTTCAGCTCTAGTTCATACTTTGACAAAAAGAACAAAAGCATATACTATTTTAGTGTTTAAGTTAATGTTGTCATTAACATTCAATAAATATTTATTAAGCACCAACAATAGGCTAAGGCAAACCATGATATGATATAACAGATAAAGAGAGCAAGTACTGGACTTGGAATCTGGATGATTCTTACTTTGGACAATCACTAGTTGTAAGCAATAGAAATACAAGCAAAAAGAAAGACAGCCCCTGCCCTCAAAGGGTTTAAGTTCTAATGGGGGATGGCAACACATGAAAAAGAGCTGAAAAGATGGAGAAAGGGAAGAAGGTATCCTGGGGGTATAGTAGCAAATTCCGAAGGATGAAGGATGATTGTTCTGGGCCCTTCCTTAAAATGGAGATTGGGGAAAGAGCTCTCTAATGGGAGAAAGGGGATGCATAAGTAGAGGCGGAGGCAGCTGAATCATGGATCCATTCTGAGCCCTTCTTTAAAATAGAGGTTGCAGTAGGAACTCACCAGTGAGAGAAGATAGGCACAATGGTGAGGGGAAAAAAAGGAGAGATTTCAACTTTCACATACTCACAATGCCTGGCATACACTAAATAAATGCTTATTGACTTTACTGTCATTTTCATCTATATATCTTCCACCACCTTAGCCAAGGTGTTACTATACCAATAGATCACATCTTTCATCAGTGTGATAACTTCATTCAGACACAGAATGCATTGTACCTGAGATTCAGAGAAGTTCAATGATTTGCTCATGGTCACACCACTAGTAAGTCTAAGGCCAGATTTGAACTCATGAAGATGAATCTTCCTGACTCCAGACCCAGCACTCAATCAACTGTGCCACCTGGCTGCCTCACATTCATATATAAGATGGTGCAAGATTTTCAACAATTTATAGATTTGCCCTATATCTCCTTTATGATAAATACTATTTTGTTTTTGTCTTTAAGACCTAGCACCTAATGTATATTGGGCAAATGTAAATAAATTGATAACTAAGAAAGCTGAGATTGGCAGATGAACCAATTAATGTTTTTACTAATAATATGTTCACTATAAGACATGCATAAGTAAATTACATATAAATTAGAGTATGATTTAAAAAAAAACAAACAAACATGTAGGAATCATTTGGTAACCTTAAAAATTAAACTCTATCATTATCGACTATTATCTCACCTTTGACCTTCCTTCCAACAATTAGGACAATTTTTGGCCTTCTGTCATTTTTCATGCTAATAGGTATTTCACCTGCACCCATATGCAGCTTTCCTTTGCTCTTCCATTTTCCAGAAACTTTGGGACTTTAAGGGCCTTCAAAACTTCTCTGTGCAGTTTATTCAGAAGAAAGTTTCAATTTGTTACCTCGACATTCCTAATTAGCTCTGGAGATTTTCTCTCTGTAGATCTAGTCCTTCCACACAGAGCTAGTTTGTGAATCCCAGGAGTCTCTCCAACTGCGGCTTTTCCTTCCTTTCCCTTGTCTAAATTCCTAAACCCCTGTGTGTTCTCTCATTATTTATCAGAAAAGAGAAAACTCATAAGATTGTTTTTACAGCATAAATCTCCCACCATGGTCCTGTTCTAATAAGGAGAGAATTTCCTCAGCAACAAATTCTATGACATTCACTTCTCTCAACTAATTCCCTTTTTCCAACAAACACTTATTAAGGGTCTAGTAAATATATATGTACTTTGTTTGCATCAGATACAGTGATAAAACAAATATTAAAAAGTCCCTGGCTTCAGGACTTTCTGTTCTCCAGAGAGTACTACATTTAATCTGATTAGCATATAAATGGCTAGATGAGAAAGGAAAGAACACAAAGAAACAAGAGTATCAGGAAAAGCCTTTCATTGGGAATAGGTACCTGAACTGAGCCTAGCAGGAAGTCAGAGAAGTGAAGAGGGAGTGCAATCCAGGCTTCTAGTCTTTTCTCTCTTTGGTCCATCCTCCGTGGAGCTGCCAAAAATAATCTTTAAAAGAAAAGGTTTAACCTTCTTCCAAACCTACTGAATAACCAACCAGTGAGGTAAAAATGAAGACTGTGAACCAGATTTGTACTCCTTGAAAAATGAGAAAGAATAACCCCATAGCCAGTAGATAACTTTAGACAAGTAATCGGTGTGGTACATGTGGATGGAGAGAGCCTCACAGAAGCAAAGTTGATAAGTGATGGCAACAGAGACTGGACTGGACTACAAGTAGCAGTGAGGATCTAGGGTATGCTTACTCTCCCTCTTGGTCCAGAGTATGGGGGCAAGGCAGAAAAATACAAAGTGAATACAGTGATAAAGAGTTGCCATGTATCTAGCATCTTGGAAAAAAACAGAGAGGGAGAACCAGGTTTCCATGAGAGAAAGATGGAAGGAGTATGAGAGAAAGAACATGATCTGAGATAAAAGGAAGCTTGTTAAGGATAGGACAACAATTTTAAAATGTTGTACTTGGGAAGAATCCAAGATGGTGAAGAAAAGTCAGGGATTCATCTAAACTCTTCCAAATTTGCCTCCAAACTATTTTAAATAATCCCTCAAAATAAATTCTGTAGCAGGAGAACCCACAAAACAAGGGGGTGAAACAATTTTCCAGTCCAAGACAACTTAGAAAGACAGAACAAAAAGTCTGTTGCAGTGGAGTGAGAGTGAGAATGGAGAGTCCAGAGCAGGCTGTACCAGCACAGCCCATGCCCCAGCAAACCAGCAGCAGACCTGGGGAACAATGAATTCAATGGTGGCAGCAGCAGGTGCTGGAGCTTTTAGCCCACAGATAGTGAGAGGGTTGGTCAGAAGGAGATTACAGGGGTCCCTTTGCTGGCACTGAGGATAGGACTCTGATGCATTGCCCATTTTTGGTTCTAGCTCCCACTCCTAGGTTGCAGAGTATTAGTATACCAGAGCTTGTGGCACCAGGAGAGCAGGGACCTTGGTTACAATTCTAGTGCAGGAAAGAGTATTTGTGGTCACTCACAAACTCCTGCAAAGGCAGGAGATGAGTAAATATACCCCTTTTAAAATCATACCATCTTGGAAGAAATGCAAGCTTACAGACCTCCAGAAGTAGTTGCACAAAAAAATCTGAAGCATGAACAATGCACCCTCCACCCTGGGAGCAGAATTCAATTCTAATATAAAAATAAAAATCAAGAAATAGGCTGGAAAAAAATGAACAAACATTAACCAAAAAAAAACTCTTAAATTAAAAATTACTGTATTGACAGAGAAAGTTAAAACACAAACTCCAAAGAAGATAAGAAAGTCAGGGGTGGCTAAGTGGTACAGAGAGTAGAGCACCTGCCCTGGAGTCAGGAAGACCTGAGTTCAAATATGGCCTCAGACACTTAACACTAACTAGCCGGGTGACCTTGGGCAAGTCACTTAACCCCATTTGCCCTGCCCTACCTCCTCCAAAAAGTAAAATCAAACAAAAAAAAAAAACCAAAAAAAGAAGATAAAGTCAAAACTGCTACACCCAAAGACACAGAGAAAAATGTGAATTTATTTCAGGCCCTGAAAAAAAAAAAGAAATTTTAAAAATCAAATAAGAATAGTAAAAGAAAATGGGAAAAGAAATTAAAATGACACAAGAAAACCATGAAAAAAAGTGAACAGTTTGGTAAAGGAGGCCCCTAAAAATACTGAAGAAAATAACACATTAAAAAAAATGCCAAATGGTAAAAAGAGACACAAAAATCCAATGAGGAAAAGAATGCCTTACAAAGCAGAACTTACTAAATGGAGAAGATATAAAAATACTTTCTGGAGAGAATTCCTTAAAAAGTAAAAATGATCACATGGAAAAGGAGGTACAAAAGCTCACTGAAGAAATTAATTCCTTGAAAATTAGAATTAGGGGCCAAGATGATAGAATAAGAAGTAAGTTGCTCTTACCCTCCCTTATTGGCCTAGAAAAACCCAGGAAAAATCCTGGAACAGCTGAACCAGCAGAAAAATGGAGTTCAGCAGTCTTTTAGCTCAGGAGACATGGGGGATTAACTGGAAAGGACCCTTTTGCTCTGGTGGAAGGGGAGCAGTATAGGATGGGAGGCATCCTGGCAAGTCACACCTCAGCAAACAAGCAGGACATCCTGAGCCCCAGCGTGATGGACCAAGCAAGTACCAATACCAAGACCCACTATGTCCCTGTGTGCCTTGGTAGAGCCAGAGGAACCAGCAGACTCCAGCTCAGAAAACCACCACATACATCACTATATCCTCCAGAAGCTGAAACCCCCTGTCCTTCAGCACAGCTCCAGGTGGGCAGGCATCCTCCAGTACCTGAATCTCCCCATGCTTCAGCACAGCCCTGGGTAAGCAGGCATCATCCACTGCCCAGACCCCAAACCTACCCAGGAGCTTCAGTGTAGCCCCAGAGAAATGCAGAAAAACCCTACCTGGTCTCAACACACAATAGGCAGCACCACCACCAGTTCCCACTCAGCTCCAGGTAAGCTACCAGACCCCTACAGCCTCCATCTTCTAGAAGCTGAGGGTTAGGGTTAGTCTCTCCACACTGGCACACAAAGCCAGTGACCAGGAACCTGGCCTTCAGCACGAGAAGCTTAGGACAGTGCCCGCTGTGCCCCAGAAACAGAGATCAACTTTAAAAGCCAGGAAAAAGGCAAACACCATTAAAAGAAACAACAAACACAGACCACAGAAAATTATTATGATGACAAGAAAGATCAAAACACAAATTCAGAAGAAGACAACATTGTCAATATACCCACATCTGAAACTTCAAAGGGAAATATGAAGTGGTTTCAAGTTCAAAAATGCCTTCTAGGAAGAACTTAAGAAGTATTTCAAAAGTTAAATTAGAGAGGTGGGAGAAAAATTGGTAGGAAAAAGTAGAGCCATGAAAAAGAGGCTCAACAACTTGGAAAAGGAAGGACAAGAAATGACTATAGAAAACAATTCCTTGGGAACAGCTAGGTGGCACAGTGAATACAGCACCAGCCCTACAGTCAGGAGGAACTGAGTTCAAATCTGACCTCAGACACTTAAAACTTACTAGTTTTAAGTCTTGGGTAAGTCACTTAACCCCAATTGCCCTGCCTTCCCCCCTCCAAAAAGCCAAAAAAGGAAGGAAGGAAGGAAGGAAGGAAGGAAGGAAGGAAGGAAGGAAGGAAGGAAGGAAGCAAGGAAGGAAGGAAGGAAGGAAGGAAGGAAG
>NW_027186523.1:12713854-12725213 GCF_028583685.1 Petaurus breviceps papuanus
AGGGAGGAAGGAAAAGAGAAAGAGAGAAAACAATTCCTTAAAAAATAAAGTTGGCAAAAATGTCAAGGAGAAAATATTGAAAGGAGCAAGAAAGAAACAATTTAAATATCATGGAACCACAGTCAGGATTAAGCAGGAGCTTACAGCTTCTACCTTGAAAGTTCAGAGGGCTTGGAATATGATATTTTTTAAGGCAAAGGTGCTGGGATTACAACCAAAGATCAACTACCCAGTGAAACTAAGCATACTCTTTCAGGAGAAGAGATGGACATTCAATGAAATAGGGGACATCCAAAACTTCCTAATGAAAAGACCAGAGCTTAACACAAAATTTGATCTTCAATTGCAAGAATCGAGAGGCATAAAGAGGTCAACAAGAAAGAAAAAAAAAATACATTATTCAATAAGGGTAAACGGTTTGCATCCCTATATGGGAAGATGATACTTGTAACTCTTGAGAACTATATCTTTATTACTACATTTAGAAAGGCATCCACATAGACAGAAGGTGTGGGTAGAAGTTGACTTTGCTGTGATGATAATCTAATTATGTGGTAAAAAGGAATTGTACTGGGAGAAAAGGAAAGGAGGAGGCTGAAAAGGGTAAATTGCATTACATTTAGAGGCAAAAGGACCTATTATAGTAAAGGGAAAGAAAGGAGGGAGATGAGCATTATTTGAACCTTACTCTCATTGGATTAGGCTCAAAGAGGTAATAACATACTCAGGTAGAGAAATCTAACTTACCTTGTAGGAAGTAGGAGGGGAAAGGGAAAAGAAAAGGGAGGAAGGTAGATAGAAGGGAAGGAAGACTAAGGGAGGTGGTAGTCAGAAACAAAACTCTACAGAGGAGGGAAAAGGAGAAAGAAAAGTATTAATGGGGTGGGTGGGGAATAGAATGGAGAGAAAGACACAGATAGTAATCATAACTGTGAATGTGAATGATCTCTCCCATAAAATGGAAGCAGATAGCAGAGTGAATTAAAAACCAGAATCCTACAAGATATTGTTTACAAGAAACACATTTGAAACAGAAGGGTACACATAGAGTAAAGTTAAAAGAATGGGGTAGAATATATTATGCTTTAGCTGAACTAAAAAAAAAAAAGCAGGGTTAGCAATCTTCATCTCAGGCAAAGCTAAAGCAGAAATAGATCACAGAAAATGGCCACATAATTTTCACCACAGTGGTCACAAAGTTTTCAACAAAGAACAATCATTTAGTAACTCAATCATTCAATCATCCATAAGGATGTTTGCCTCCTCAAGGAACACAAAGTATAATAGTCAAAGTTCTCCATTCATGGGACAAACTAAGTTAACTCAATCAGTAACTTATTCAGTCATCAATCACTAAGTACAATCATTCAATCAACTCAATCACTCAATAATCCTTCATCGTTCACTATTCAATCATCAGAAAATACAGACTCTCCACCCCTAGGTCACTAGTAAATTTACAATTTCTCAGTCAATACACAGTATCCAAGAGAAGTCTTCTTTCAACTTTATTTGGGGTGGTTTCTCAGATTCCCTGGATCCCCTTTCATGGTCCCAGATCCTGGCTGAATTCACCAAACTGTCACATGGGTTCAAAGACAGACAGCTCCCAGGTCCTTGTCCAGCTCTGTGCAGTTCCTGCTCCACATTGGAGCTCAGTGTCCAGTCCATCTCAAATCCTTCACAGTCTCTGTTCCCAGGAAGACAAAGCTTAACAAAGCCACAAACAGGTACATACAAAGTACAAGCATCACAGTCATGCTTCCTCAGTCTTCGGCAGCTCCCGCTGGCCCTCAGAAATCCTCAACAGCCTCAGCATCTCCAGATGGCCCTCATCTCTGACTGGCTCTCAGAAATCCTCATCAACTCTGGCTGGCCCTCAAACTAAGCAGAAGTTTCAGCTGGGTCCCAGAATAATCAAAATCACTGCATCCAGGTTTTCAAAATCAAAATCATTGCAGTGGGAGTGTGGGGGGTGGGAGGAAGGGGGGGCACATGGCTTTCCCCTCTTCAGCCTCCTCTGCTCCTCTTTAGCCTCACCAGCAGCATCAGATTCTGCCTCCATGGAGGTTACTCCAAAGAAGATCTCACTTTCCCAGCCAGGGTCTTTCCTTATATACAGTATTACTCCTCCCTTCTCAGCTCTTTCCTGTTGTAAGCAACAGGGGATCACACTTTCTGTTTTTTTTAATAGAGGCTTGATTAATTACTAAGTGCTAAGTACCTGTTACCTTTGCCAATACAAAGGGATCAAATTACATTACTGTTACAGACAGTAAGAGCCCTGTCTATTGAATCTCTGTGCTAATTTCTCTGCTTGTATTTTCTAATTATCTGTAATTACAGTAAGATCATTAGCCCCATTAAAGCTGTCTATCCTTCAGTAGAGCAGATGAAAAAACCTGTGCTAGTAGGCCATCCTGGATGTGCTAGGGTGCTTGCTAATACAGGTAACATAGACAATGAAGTAATATTTTTAGTGAACATATATACATGAAGTGGTAGAGCATCCAAATTCTTGGAGGAGACCTTAAGGGAATTACAGGAAGAAATAGACAATAAAACTTTGCTACCAAAACACCCCCTTTCAGAATGAGATCAATCTCACCACAAAATAAATAAGAATGAAGGAGGTGAATAAAATTTCAGAAAAGTCAGATATGGTAGACCTCTGCAGAAAATTGAATGGGAGTAGAAAGGAATAGATATTTTTCTCAGTGGTATATGGCACCTACACAAAAACTGACCATATGTTAGGGTATAAAAAACTCACAATCCAAAGGAGAAAGGAAGAAATATTAAATACATTCTTTTCAGATCATGATTCAATAAAAATTATGTGGAACAAAGGACCATTGAAAGATAGAATAAAAAGTAATTAAAAACTAAATGATCTAAACATAAAGATTGAGTGAGTCAAAAAACAAGACAGACACAATAAATAACTTCATCCAAGACAATGACAATAAGAAGAGAGGATACCAAAATTTATGGCATGCAGCCAAACAGTTCTTAGGGGAAATTATGTTTCTTTAAATGCTTAAACAGGTAAGAGGGGAGATCAACAAATTGGGCATGCAACTAATAAAGATAGAAAAAGGGCAACTAAAAAATTTCTAATTAAAAATCAAATTAGGGTGGTGGCCAGGGAGCACAGCGAGTAAGAGCATGGCTCCAGTGTCAGGATGACGTGGGGATCAAATCTGGGCTCAGATACTCAGAACCAGACCCAGAAATAACTAGCCATATAACTTTGAGCAAGTTACTTAACCCCAATTGCTTAAAGAAAAAAAAATCAAATTAGGAATTCTGAAAACCAAAAAGATTAAAGAAAATGAAATTAACTAAACTATTGAATGATGAATAAAACTAAGAACTGGTTTTATGGAAAAAAATAATAAAAAATATAAATCTTTGTTTAATTTGATTAAAAAACAGAAAGAAGAAAACCAAATTAACAATATCAAAAATGAAAAGCGTGAATTTACCTCCAATGAAAAGGAAATTAAAGCAATAATTAGAAGCTATTTTGCCCAACTATATGCCAACAGATTTGACAATCTGAATGAAATGGATGAATATTTACAAAAATATAAATTGCCCAGGTTAACAGAAGAGGCAATAAAATATTTAAATAACCTCATTTCAGAAAAAAAAATAATTTGATCAGCGGATGGAGCCAAGATGGTGAGTAAGAGCAGGGATTTGCTTGAGCTCTCCCCCAAACTCCTTCAAATACCTGTAAAAAAATGGCTCTAAATAAATTCTAGAGCTACAGGGAGGAGCTAATGACCATATAAAAGGAGAAATCCAAGCTGGGAGAGATCAGAATTGAGAAGCGGAAATTTGTGGTGACCAGGCACTCTGTTTGTCTGTTCTATTTGTGTCAATTTTTGTTTGATACTTTGTACAGAAGCCCTGCGACCTTACTGGAAGTCCTGAAAGAGGATGCTCTTCTTGTCTGTTTACAGAAGTCCTGGAGGAGGGATTCAGAGGTCCTGGGCTTGTACTAAGATGATTTGCATTGAATTCTCAGACCTTGTATATGGGTCTCTGTTGATTTCACAGGCAGATAGTGAATTGATGATGGTGCTGGCAATGTGTATGAATGCTGTTTTTGGCTCTGTTAAGCTTTGTCTTCCCAGAAACAGAAACTGTGAAGGACTTGAAGTGCACTGAATACCATGAGCTTCAACATGGAACAGGAACTAAATGAGAAACTGAACAAGGAACTGGATGAAGCTCTGGATGAGGAATCAGATGAGGAGCTGAGAGCTGCCTACCTTTGAATCCAGGTGACAGTTGGGTAAATTCAAGCAGGAGATGAGACCATGGAAGAGGAACCATGGAATCTGAGAGCCAGCCTCGAATCAAGATGAAAAGACCTCTTCTTGGGTACTTAATGCTAACTAAGATTATAATTTACTGTGACCTAAGGATGGAGAACTTTGATCTTTGTACTTTGTGTCCCTTGAGGAGGCTTGCTCCTTAAGGATGATTGAGTTAAGGACTTACTGAATGATATCTTTTAAAGTTTAAAACTATAAGGCCACTTTGGTAAAAACTATATAGCCACTTTAGTGATAATTTGTTATGTTATAATATCATGAATGCTGTACTTTGGTTTCTGTGAATTTTTTGCTTTAATTTACTGCTGAATAAATAGAGAGTTCACTATCCTATATGATCAGAACCTTAAAGCTGTTTACAGCAGCAGTCCTCTGGAAAGCTGCTCATACTTGGCTTTACACAATAAAACTAGCAAAAAAATATTTTATAGAGTTGGAAGAACAAAAGGTCCAGAATTTTAAGAGAATTAATGAAAAGAAATGCAAGGTAAGGTGGCCTAGTCATACCAAATCTTAAATTTTATTATAAAGCAGCAATCATCAAAACTGCTTGGCATTGGCTAAGAAATAGAGTGATGGATCAGTGGAATGGGTTATGTCCACAGGACACAAGTAGTCAATGACCATAATAATCTACTGTTTAATAAACCCAAAGATCCCAGCTTCTGAGAAAAGAACTTATTTTTTTAACAAAAACTGCTGGGAAAACTGGAAAAATAGTATGGCAGAAACTAGGTATAGAATAGCATTTTATACCATATATCTAAATAAAGTCAAAATAGGTACCCAACTGAGATATAAAGATTGATACTATAAGCAAACTAGGTGAGCAAGGAATAGTTTACCTGCCAGATTTATGGAGAATGCAAGAATGTATGTACAAACAGGAGATAGGGAACATTATGTAATGCAATATGGATAATTTTTATTACATTTAATTAAAAATATTCTGCATAGACAAAGCCCATGCAACCAAGATTAGAAGGGAAGGAGAAACAATTTTTTGCATCCAGTGACTCTAATAAAGGTCTTGTTTCTAAAATGTATAGAGAACTGAGTCAAATTTATAAGAATACAAATCATTTCCAAATTGATAAATGGTCAAAGGATATGAACATATGAAGAGATTAAAGCTATCTATAGTCATGTAAAAAAAAATGTTCTAAATCACTATTGATTAGAGAAATGCAAATCAATACACCTCCAACGTACCACATTACACCTATTAGATTGACTAACATAACCAAACAGGAAAATGATTAATGTTGGTGAAGATGTGATAAAATTGGAACACTAATGCACTGTTGGTGGAGTTGTGAACTGATCCAACCATTCTGGAGATCAATTTGGAAGTATGCACAAAGGGCTATAAAACTATGGATACCCTTTAATCAGTAATACCACTTCTAGGCCTGTATCCCAAAGAGATCATGAAAGGAGGGAAATGACCCACATTTACAAAAATATTTATAGCAGCTCTTTTTGTGGTGGCTAAGAATTGGAAATTGAGGGGATGCCCATCAATTGGAGAATGGCTGAACAAGTTGTGATATATAAATGTAATGGAATACTATTGTTCATAAGAATTAGTGAGCAGGCAAACTTCAGAAGAACCTGGACAGACTTATAGAATCTGATGCTGAGTGAAATGAGAAGAACCAGCAGAATATTGTACATAGTAACAATCACATTGTGTGATGATGGACTTTGATAGACTTACCTCTTCTTAGTAATGCAAGGATCTAAGACAACTCCAAAAGACTTATGATTGAAAATGCTATCCACATACAGAAAATGAACTATGGAGTCTGAATGCAGAATGAAGCATACTGCTTGCTCTCTCTTTTTTATTTGTTTCTTCTTTCTAGTGGTTCCTCTCATTGGTTCTAATTCTTCTTTACAACATGACTAATGTGGAAATGTGCTTGATACAAATGTATATGTAGAGCTTATATCAGATTGCATGCTGTCATGGGGTGGGGGGAAGGGCAGAAAGGGGAGAAAATTTGAAACTCAAAATGTTATGTAAGTTTTGAAAACTAAAAGTAAATAATGTTTTTTTTTAATAGAAACAATAAAGCAAAGTCAAAAGAACAAAATTAGAATTGGGCAAATGGAAGCTAATTCCCTAAGGAGATGGGAAGCAATAAAACAAAATCAAAAGAAAAATAATAGAAGAAAATGTGAAATATCTCATTGAAAAAACAACCAACCAGGAAAAAAGACCTAGGAGTGGTAGTTTAATAATTATTATACTGCATAAAAGCCATGATTTAAAAAAAAGAGCCTAGACATCATCTTTAAAGAAATTATCAAGGAAAACTGACCTGATATCCTGGAACAAGATGGTAAAATAGAAATTGAAAGAATACATCTATCACCCCCTGAAAGAGGCCCTAAAATGAACATATTATAACCAAATTCTAGGGCTCCAAGGTTGAGGAGAAAATATTGCAAGCAGCCCAAAAGAAACAATCCAAATAACATGAAGCTACAGTCAGAATATCACAAGATTTAGCAGCTACTATATTCAAGGACCAGAAGGCTTAGAATGTGATTATCTACAAGACAAAGTAGGTAGGATTACCTACCCAGCAAAACGGAATAAAATCTTTCAGGAGAAAAAAGAAAGGATATTCAATGAAATAGAGGACTTTTAAGCATTTCTGCTAAAAAGATCAAAACAGAAATGAAAATTTCACTTTCAAATATAAAACTCAAGAGAAGCATTAAAAGGTAAACAAGAAAGAGAAATCATAAGGGATTCAATATGGTTCAACTGTTTAAATTCCTATGTAGGAAGATGATACTTTCAGGTCCTAAGAACTTTCTCATTATTAGGGCAGTTAGAAGAAGCATATACATAGACAGGGCACAGATTTGAGTTGAAGATGATGGGATGCTATTTTAAAAATTAAAATGAAAGAGTGAGAAAGAGGGATGCACTGGGAGAAATGGTAAGGTAGAATGGGGTAAGTTATCTCTGTTAAAGGAGGTATGAAAGAGTTTTTACAATAGAAGATGAAAGAGCTATGAGTGAGGGAGAACATCATCAGAAGTGCCTCAAAAAGTGAGTAACATGCACACTCATTTGGTTATAGAAATCTACTTACAGGAAAGTAGGATAGGAAGTGGATAAGAGAAGTTAAGTGGGGGTGGGGACTCATTGAAGGGAGGGCAGATTAGGGGAATCGATAGTCCAAGGAAAACACTTTTTGAAGATAGACAAAATAAAAGGAGAGAGTAGGATAACCAGAGCAGGGAAGATTGAGGGGGGTTAAATAGAATGGAGTGAAATACAGTTAGTAAACATCACCAGCAAAGCAAAAGTATAGCAAATTTCTCTGACAAAGAACTCATTTCTCAGATATCTAGAGAACTGAGTCAACTGTATAAAAATAAGAGCCATTCTCAAATTGATAAATGGTCAAAGGAAATGAATGGGCTTTTTTCAGAAGAAATTAAAACAATCTAGAGTCACATAAAAATGTTCTAAATCACTATTGATTAGAGAAATGCAAATTAAAACAAGTCTGAGGTATTACTCCATACCTATCAAATTGCCTAATATGACAGAAAAGGAAAATGACAAGTGTTTGAGGTGATATGGAAAAATTGAGACACTAATGCACTGTTGTTGGAGTTGTGAATTGATTCAGCCATTCTATAGAGCAATTTGGAACTATGCCCAAAGAGCTACATAATCATGTGTACCCTTTGACTCAGCAATACCACTACTAGATCTATATCCTGAGGATGTTGAAAAAGAAAATGAAAAGGATCTATACGTACAAATATACACACACATATAAACACATATACACACACATATACATATATATATGTATATATATCAGCGCCTTTAGTGGTAGCAAAGAATTGGAAATTAAAGGGATACTTATCAATTGGCAAATGGATGAACAAATTGTAGTATATGATTTTGATGGAATACTATTGTTTTAGAAATGACAAGCAGGATGCTCTCAGAAAAAAACTGGGAAGACAAATGAATTCATTCAAAGTGAAATGCAGCAATATCGTACAATTTTTAATTTTAAATGACTTAGCTATTTTGAGTAATACAATGATCAAAGACAATCCCAAAGCTCTTATGGTGCAAAATGCTATCATCTCCAGAGAAAGAACTGATGGAATCTGCATGTAGATCAAAGTAAGCTTTTTTAAAACTTTATTTTATTTTTTTGGTTTGTGTTTTATTTAACAACATGACTAATATGAAGATATGTTATGTAAGACTGCTCATTTTCACCCTATATCAAATTGCTTGCCTTCTCCAGGAGGGGGAGAGAATTAGGAACTCAAAAAAAATTTTTTTTTAAAGCGATTGGGGTTAAGTAACTTGCTCAAGGTTACACAGCCAGGTGTTTCTGGGTAGATAATAAGTGTCTGAGCCCAGATTTGATCCCCAGGTCATCCCGACACTGGAGCCAGTGCTCTTACTCGCTGTGCTACCTGGACGCACCAAAAAAATTTTTTTTAAAGAACTAATGTTAAAATTTATCATTACATGTAATTGGGGAGAATTTTTTTAAGAAAAAGGAGAGAAATTAGATGCCAGAGGGCACAATGTGAAGGAAAGGCAGAGTAGGATAGGGACTCTGGAGGGGTAAGGGCTAAGATTAATGGGAATGAAAGAGAAAGAAATGGTATCAATGAAAAAGATGACTTTAAAAAAATATAACTAGGTAGTTGATGGCTGCATTGAAGGGATCAGGAGAGGAAGAGGAAGGAGTTGTCTAGCCATGTGCGAGTGATGTGGATCTGTTTGACCGTCAAAGGTTCCAGCATTTCAAAGAGCAGTAAGTTGCTTCTCTTTCAAGCACCAGAGGAAAAGAGAGAATTTTTCAAGAAGGAAAAAAAAAAGTGGAGACTCTGCAAATATCCGGTGATAAGTAGCAGAGATATCTGAATGAAACTATTATTTAGCCACAGTTACTTAACATCATTTCAAATACTGAAGAATTGTATACTAATTGAATTGTATACAATTGCAAGAATATATGGAGTCAATCTCAATGATTGGGTCTGGTGTCATCTATTCTTAGATGAGATTCTGATAGCAAGAAGACTAGTTCTGGTCTTGTGTGTGAAGGAGAGGAAGGAAAGGCATTTATGTAGCACTTACTATGTACCAGGCACTGCACTTATCACTTTATGAACATTATTTCATTTGATCTTCACAATAACCCTGCAGGAGAGATGCTGTTATAAAACTCTTTTTACAGCTGAGGAAACTAGGCAAACAGGTGTTAAGTGACTTGTTGAGGGTCACATACACAATAAGGGTATGAAATGAAATTTGAACTCAGGTCCTCCTGACTCTAGGCCCAATACTCTTTCCACTGTGCCACATAGCTGTCCTAAGGTCCAGTCCAATATGGTAGCTTTGGATTTGAAGTTAGAGGGCCTGGGTTCAAGTCTTGCTATGTGACTAGGAGAAAATTATTCAAGTTCTCTGGGACTCCAGGGAATGAGGTTGTACTGACTGAGCTTTATGTTAAAGTTGGGCTTTGCTCTCATGGGTTTGAGGAGGAACTGTCCCAAGCTTTAGGCTTTTTCATGTTGGACTTTTCAGAGCTGATTCTTTGGGTCTGACAATTTTTATTACTTCCAAAGTGGTGTGATCCTGGGAGAGGTATGGTCAATTCTCTCCTGTTATCCTCTCAGGACTTTACCCAGGAAAAGTCCCTTTTTCCCTATAGCCAACAATGCTAACTTTCCTTTTGGCCCTGGAACTATGACCAGGTTCCCTCATCCTCTAAATCTACAAGTGCTAACTCTCCTGTCTGCCTCAGAAATGTAACTGGGGCTCCTGCTCTCTTGTGACTGACCACAAGCACCCCTTCCCACTCTGAAACTGTGAATGAGAATTGTATATAGGACATAGAGTTGCCAATAAGCGTCAGCTGCATCCAGTGTCAGAAACAGGTACCTTGTAATCTGTCCCATGTAATGTCTTTTTGAATAATTGTTTGACCCACTTACTGTCCGTGGACTGAGAACTTTCAAAGCTTCTGCTGCCACCTCTAATACCTGCTTCTGCTGCTGCTTGGTACCCTCTGAGCCAGCCCCATGAGAGTGTCATAGACCTTTCCTGCTGACCTCCTAAGTTATCTTAGGCTGGAAAATGTCTTACCTTGACCTTTTGTTGACCCCACTGCTCCAAAATTTGATTTGAGAAATTATTTTAAAGTTATTTAGAGAGATATGTTGGAAGAATTCAGCTGTGTTACTGCCTTTACTCTTTCATTTTGGTAGAAAAATTAAATTATCATATAAATATAATTAAAAGGAAAAAAAAAAACCCTAGTGCTCCATTACTTTCCAAGGAATTCAAGTTGATTTTAAGGCCAAGATATGTTTTCTATTGAGTCTTTTCTTACAGATGTTTTGAAGTTACTTTTTTTTTAGATGTATCTTGGACCTCCTTGGAGTCATAATATTTCTTCTCTATTGATGTCTTCTTTTGTTTACTCATTTGCCCTTGTTCTTAAATTGGAACTTTGTGTCAGACCTAGACATTATGAACTTGAGGAATTTGAGCCTTGATTGGTCCTGATCTGTATTGACTGGATTTTTGACACTGCTTCTTCTGGGTATTAATCATTGCATTCTTCACAGGCAGCTCAGGGAAATGAGATACATACATTCAGTGCAGAAGTAGTATGATGTAGGGCATGATTTGGTCATTGCCCTCCTTGAATGAGTTTTGCAGACTCTTGACTCCAGTTAGGCATTAGGGTAAAACAACTTAGCTATGGTCAGAACATCAGTAGATAGCTACTGTTTCTAGTCCCTGTCAGTATACTGTAAGGCTCCCCCACTTCAGAGTTACCCAGTGGCAGACTTGTCTTTGATTTGCATTACTAACCTTGCTTTAACAACTACAATTCTTGTCATTGCCCTAAAAGGCTTACCTGAGTACTCTCTTGGATGGTCATTTCTCCCAATTGCCTGCAGGCCTCTGTCTCCCTGTGCCAATTTGCACT
>NW_027186523.1:12725223-12728185 GCF_028583685.1 Petaurus breviceps papuanus
AAAAAAATTATTTTGGGGGCAGCTAGGTGGCACAGAGTCAGGAGGGCCTGAGTTCAAATTCGACCTCAGACACTTAACACACAAAGTAGCCATGTGATCTTGGGCAAGTCACTTAACCCCAATTGCCCTCCCAAAAGCAAAAAAAAAAAAATACTACAAGTAATGGGTGGCCAGGTGGCTCAGTGATTAAGAGCACTGGCCCCAGTGCCGGGATGACCTGGGATCTAATCCAGGCTCAGATACTTAGCACCACACCCAGAAATAACTGGCCATGTAACCTTGAGCAAGTTACTTACCCCCAATTGCTTAAAAACAAATTTTTATTTTTACCTCACCTTCATTTCTGAAAATTTTCCTTCTACTCAAATAGAAACCCCTTACAAAAAAGGATAAAAAAAAAGAAAGAGGGGAAAAAGTTTTGAAAAAATAGCATATTTATCATCCAAGTCTAACAATACATGCAATGTTCCATACCCTTAGTCTTTACCTCTGATAAGAAAGGATATATGTATATGTTCTCATTTCTTCAGAGCTGAGTTTAGTCATTATAATTACTATGCATTCAATTTGCTTGTTTTGTTATTGCTGTCCCTTCCATTATGTTCTTCTCGTGATTTTGTATATTAATTCCAATTTCTTCTTACTTCACTCTGCATCACATCTTCATATGTCTTCCCCTGATTCTTAGTTCTTCACATTTACTATTTGTTATAGATCCATAATATTCTATTGCATTCATTGCCATAATTTGGTTAGTTATTCCCAAATTTGTCAACATTTACTTTGTTTACAATTCTTTCCTGCTACAAAAAGTGCTACTGCAAATATTTTTATGCATATAGCAGTTTCTTTTCTGCCTTTTTTCTCATAAAGCTTTAAAAGTGACCAAAATGTCTCAGCAATCATATCTGCCAGTTCTTTCAGTAATCCAGAATACAGTTCATGTGGGTCTGATCATTTGAGTTTATCAAGGACATCCATTTATTTTTATCATCTACCTACTTTTCTAGGGCATGTTTTCCCCATGTCTCCTCTTTGTTATTAATTTTCCAGTTTAAATATTAATAGCAGAGGGCAGCTAGGTGGCACAGTGAATAGAGCACTGGCCTTGGAGTCAGGAGGACCTGAGTTCAAATCTGGCCTCAGACACTTAACACAAAAACTAGCCTTGTGACCTTAGGCAAGTTACCTAGCCCCAATTGCCCTACCTTCCCCCCTCCAAAAAAAAAGCCAAACAATTACCCAGAAACACCTAGCCATGGAACCTTGAGCAAGTTACTTAACCCCAATTGCTTAGGGGCAGCCAGGTGGCTCGGAGAGGAAGAGCACCGGCCTCAGTGTCGGGATGACCTGAGGATTGAATCTGGGCTCAGATACTTAGCACCACACCCAGAAATAACTGGCCGTGTAACCTTGAGCAAGTTACTTAACCCCAATTGCTTTAAAAATATATATTAATAGCTTTGTCAGAGAGAATGACAAAAATGAGGATTGAAATGTCCTTCTTCCTCTCTTTTGTCCAATGTCATCTAGCCTAAACAGTTGGATCATATCCCTTCTTTGATACTTTATCATTCCTCCCTATATTTTTTTATCCTGAATTTAATAAATATTAATTAAATTGGCATTTTTACTTGCAAAGTGAAACAAAAAATGAAGTTTATACATGAAAATATGAATCTCTATTAGGTACATTTTGTTTTTTAGTTTATAATAAATTCAACTTGTTGATTTCAAAGCTGTCCTGATTGTCTGTTTCCTTCTGTTCTGTCTTATGCACTTAAAAATGTTTCAGTAATTTTCTCTCTCTGTCTCTTTCTCTCTCTGTGTCTCTCTCTCTAATTCACTCACTCACTCTTTGTCCCTCCTCAATACTCCCTTTTGTAACAAATATGCCTATCTAAGGAAAACAGATTCCCAAAATTCCTTTGTCCAAATAAGTATCTCTCATTCTGTATCTTTAGTCAATCATCTCTCTGACAAGAAGAAAATAGCTTTTCAACTGATCCTCATGATCATGAGTGGTCATAGTTCTTAAATCTTTCAGATGTATTTTTTCCCTACAGTGTTTTAATATATAAATTGTTATCTGGATTCTGTTCTCTTTACTCTTCAGAAGTTTATACAAGTCTTTCCAGGTTTTTCTAAAACCATCTACTTTGTCTTTTCTTATGACAAAATATTCCGTTATATACATATACCATAATTATACATCCATTCCCAAATTGGTTGTTACCACTTTTGTTTTTGCTTCTTTACTATAACCAAAAAAAAAAAGCCCTTATTAACATATTTCTACAGATGGACCCTGCTTTTACCATTTACCATCTATGCAACATTGAGAAAGTTACTTCATCTGGGCCTCTGGTTCATATAGAAAATGAGGAAGTTGGATTACATGGCTTCTGAAATCCCCATTCATTTCTTATATTCAACAATTATAATCATTTTCCTCTTTATTTGATCTCTTTGGGTTTTTCTTAAAGGATTTACACAGCCTTGTGACTTTGGTAGCAAGCTTCTAAATTGTATTCCAGAAGTATTAGGTCAATTAACACAGTTCTAGAACATTTGTATATCTGTTTTCCTGAAGCCCTAGCAACTATTATAATTTTCTTTATTTTGGTCTTCTTTGCCAATATGGTGGGTATGAGTTGGAACCTCAGTGTTGTCTTAATTTAAATTTGTCTTATTGTTTTGATTTGGAGATTAAAAAAAAAGATTGTTGATAGCTTGGATTTTGTTGTTTGACTACGGCTTGGTCATTTTATTTGACCATTAATCTATTGAGGAATGTCTCAGCTTCAAATCACTAAGCATGAGGGCTTTAGCAGCTTTCATGCTTCCTGAACTCATTATTTATCTAATATCCGGTCAGCTATAACTTGTATGTTATAGATTTAAATCTCAATCTCTCTCTCTCTCTCTCTCTCTCTCTCTCTCTCTCTCTCTCTCTCTCTCA
>NW_027186523.1:12728285-12778199 GCF_028583685.1 Petaurus breviceps papuanus
TCTCTCTCTCTCTCTCACACACACACACACACACACACACACACACACACACACACACACACACGCACATTTCCTAGGGTAAGAGACTGAACCTGTAATTTCATTGATAATAGGGAATTACCAGATGAGGAAACCACCTTCTACCAATGCAGGGAGGCATCTTCTCATCCTAATACCTTAGAGACTGGCCTATAGCCCTGAATTGAAATTTTCTAGGAAGGGAGAAGGGGGCCTTGAACTTGGGTCTTCCTGGCTCTGAAGCTAGTTCTCTAGCTTCATTAATTCTCTAGCTTCAATAGTACATTATGCCATGACTGTCTGTGACTTGAATATGACACCTTATTTTTTTTTAAAGAGAAACTTCATGCCAGAGGGTTATGGAATCAACATTATAAATAAGAATATTGTTCTTGACAAGGAGAAGAGTAATCTCTTTACAATAGTATCAAAGGGTTTTCAGAGATTCCATGGGAAAGAAGAGAAAATGGCCTGGGTCTGTTTGTCTTTCTGTCTCTTTCTCTGCATCTGTTTCTCTCCTGCACAGGTCTTCATCCCCTACTGTCATTCTAAGATAGAATATTTATTATGCCCCAAACTGAGATCACCTATCTTGAGATAGATTCCACCTCCTAATGTTGTAATTTATATTATATATTATAACTTAAAGGTAACCTTTAAGTTAATTATGAGAACCAACACAGTATATACTTATCCTCAGATAGCAAGCATCTATTGGTAAGATTGCTAAAGGTTTTGAAAGTGTGCAAAAGTCAAGTTGCCTAAAAGACCAGTCGTGAGTGTAGAAAAGACAGACTGTGAGCATGAGTATATGTGTCCTGAACAATTAGTGCTCTTAAATCTTCAACAAAATTTGAAAAGCAATAGCCTTCCTGATAAAGAGTTATATAAATCGGAACTTTTTTCTCTTTTAAGAAAGACAAGGCGGTTAGGTGGTACAGTGTATAGAATAAGGAAGACTCATCTTCGTGCATTCAAATCTGACCTAAGATACTTCCTAGGTATGTGACCCTGGGCAAGTCACTTAATCTGGTTTACTTCAGTTTGGCCAGCTGTAAAATGAGCTGGGGAAGGAAATGGCAGACCTCTCCAGTATCTGCCAAAAAAAAAAAAAAAAAAGAAAGAAACAAATGGGGTCACAAAGAGTTGAACATGACACAAATGACTGAAAAATAATAAAGTAAGGTTAACCCAGCTTCAGATTAAAAAATGTGGGGCCTCTAGCACCTTTTATACTCCCTGTACTCAATATTTATCTGATATCTAAGTTGGCCCTAACTTATATCTTTCAATAATAGGTGAAGTGTGAACTGGGTTTTGCTTTTACCATTTAATGACCCAAAGGGATTATTCACCAGAAACCTATCCTTTCAGAGGCACTTACTAACAAACTTCAGTGAATGGGTGAGAGATCACCTAACCTAGGACAGGATCAACATGGCTAATGGTCTTTATTTTCTCAGTATAGCATGGGAAAAGGTGTTCTGCTGCTTTGGTGAGGATTAGTTGGTGTGGAAGTCTTGAGAAAAGAGAAAGTTTATAACACTTACTGTTCAATAATTGCTTCAGTACCCTTCAGCAAGGTGTCACCAAATATCCCTGAATGTCTCTTTCTCTGATAATCTCTCATCTGAGATATTTACTTGAGGATCCACATCATCATGAGGAAAAGCATCAATTTCCTCCTCAGAGTATCCAGCCCTCCTTTCCTTCATATCTATCCCTTAGCTACAAGTATTAAGTAGTATTTCCTTTTATTCTCTGTGTCAGATTTTTTTCCACTCTCCAAATTCCTGACACTGATTGGAAATTCCATCTACATTTTGGGGTCATTTATTTATCTTGAAGTACTTCTATTTTTACAGAAATACTTCATTTTCTTTGATGACCTGTAAGGCCAAGATGCCTTTTTATCAAGCACCTTTATTTTTTCAATTAATAAGTATTATATTGTCTTTCTACTGTCTTCCTTCAATTTGAAACACACACACACACACACACACACACACACACACACAAAACCTCATAACAGATATGCATCATCAAACAAATCAAATTCTGCCTCCTGACTCCATTACTTTTCTTTCAGGAGATGGTCCTCTCAATGCTTGGTCCTCTGGATTAATTATTTTTCACTGGACTAATCAGAGTTCTCATTATTTCAAATTTCTTTATGTGGCTACTGTTGTATGAATATTTCTCCTTGTTCTACTTTCCTTATTCTGAATCAGTTCATATAAGTGTTCCCAGGTTTCTCTGAAACTAACCATTTCTCAATTTCCTTTGGTGCAACAGTATTCTATTATGTTCAAGTATCACAATTTATTCAACCATTCACCAATAAATGAGCATCCCTTAGTTTCTAGGATCTTTTTCCAGCTACTAAAAAGAACTTGTATAAATATTTTCATACTTATGGGTACTTTCCCTGTGTCTTTGATATCTTTGGTGTATTCACCTTGCAGTGGTATCAATAGAGCAAAGGCCATACTTAGTGACTTTGGGACATAGTTCCAATTTACTTTTACACAGTGGTTAACCCCACAGTGTGTTAGTGTCCGTCTTTTCCCATGGTCCCTCCAATATTTTCCTTTTCTTTACTATCTTTGACAGTCTGATGAACATGAAATGGAACTACAGAATTGCTTAAAGCTACTTTGTCCTCTCTTCTAAGCAAGATAATGGATTACACAATGAACATAAATAGCAGTCATGTGACAGAGGGAGCTAGGAAGGATAGTAGATATACAGCATAGAGTCTGGAGTCAGGACGACCTGAATTCAAATCCTGTCCTGGACTGTGTGTCCTGGGCAAATCACTTAACCATCCTGGACCTCAGTTTTCTCATCTATAAAATGAGTTAGACTTTCTATGATGCTAAGTAACATGAACATCACAGCATCAATGATAGTCATTGCCAAATTATATGTGTTCTCAGTACTTGATGGAAGGGAGCTCTTCCCCTGACCTTGCTATGGCAAACTATTTCTTCAACTTAGAAACTTCTTTTGTCATTTCTTGGGTATTTTCCAACCATATTAGTACCTAGTCATGCACCCTCACCTTCCTTTCCCTTGTTTTACTAATCACTTACCTTGTCTTATTAGCCTACCATTTTTCCCCTTCAGCTGCTCCAGTCCTTCCTATTTCTCTTCCTTCATTTGAAGGTCTTTTTTTTCTTCTTCTCAAGCGCTAAGCCTCTTCTCTAATCACCTTCTTATCCTCCAATTACAGGAAGGGGAAGGAGACAAGTATTTATCAAGAGCGGAAGCACCATGCTAAGCACTTCCATTTTCTCATTTGATCTTTACAACCCCCGTTCAGGGGTAGGTTGTGTGGTAGTCTCCAGTCCTCCTCCTTTTCAGAGTGACTCAGTTAATTGGCATTTTTAAAATGCTTGCTATGTGCTGGGGAATGACTAAGTTCTGAGGATACAAATCAAATCAAAACAAAACAAAACAACAGTCCCTGCTCTCAGAGCTCATGGACTAATGGGGAGGGGCACACATTCAAAAAACTAAAAACAAGATATACCCAGGATAGATTGGATATAATTTCAGAGGAAAGGTACTAAGGCTTCTTGCTGAAAGTGAGATGTTAGCTAAGATTTAAGGGAAGCAAGGAAATAGAGATTAGGTGGGCCAGGATTCCAGGCCAGCCAGGGAAAATGGTCAGAGTTGGGAGATTAAGTGCCCTGTAGTAGAACAATGAGGCCAGTGTCACTGGATTGTAGGATGCATTAAAAGGAGTACAGTATAAGGTAGGTAAAATGAAATAAAGGTTGAGATTGTGAATGGCTTTAAAAGTGAAACAAAGAATATTTTATCTGGGAGGTAAAAGGGAGCTACCAGAGAACAAAGGAATGATGTAGTCAGACCCTTTTCCACCAGTTCCAATTATCTTCTACTCCCACAATCTCTCACTCTCTTTTTTTTCCTTCAGCTCTAGTCTTCCTCCTCCTTCCTTATCTCTATGCTTCAATTCCACTTCTCCATCCTCTGCTTTCAGTTTGTGGCCTTCTTAAAGAACTCTTCCTGCATTCAGTTCTAGTCCTTTGCAGCCTTTTCCTTCTGTTTCTGATCCACACCTTGTTCCTTCTCTCTTGTGTTCAATTTTATCCTGCTACAATCCTGATCTTTCCTCTCCTTTTCTAACCTTTTTCTCTAGTTCTAAACATCTACCTCTAACCCCACTTCTCTTAATTCATTAACTCCAACTTTTTTCTTCTTTAGATTTAGTTCTCTTCATCATCTCTATTCTGTTCAGGGTCTCCCCATCATTCTTTTTTTTTTATATCTAAATTTTATTGTGTTTTTATTTTTTTTCTCTTTTTTTATTTTTTCATTTACATCATTCATTTCCACAAGATTTTGATTTGTAAATTTTCTCCCCAGTTTTCCCTACCCACCATCCCAAAACAGTGATCCCACTGAATATCCCCTCCACCACTCTGCTCTCTCCCATGTCTTCCCCCATACCCCCTTTGACTTTCCAGCTGGACACGGTGGATCTCTATGCCCCAGTGTCTGTATATCTCATTTCCCAGTTACATGTAAAATATTAATAATAATATGTATATATATATATTTTTTTAAACATTTGATTTTAAAACTTTGGATTCCAGATTACTTCCTCCCTTGTCACCCACCTTCACTGGGAAGATGAGCAATTCAATATAGGTTGTAGACAAGTAGCTACTCAAAACATTTCCATAGTGGATATACTGTGGAACACTGACTATATTTGTCTCTATCCTATCCCACCCTCCACTTGTTCGATTCTCTACCCTGATCCTTTCCCTTTTCAAAAGTGGGTGCTTCCAACTTCCCTCCCCCCCCCACCCTGCACTCCCTACCATCATACTCTCCTGTAGGGTGAGATACCCCATTTAGTGTGCATGTCATTCCCTCCCCAAGTCAAATTCAAAGAGAATAAGGTTGACTCATTCTCCTTCACCCCCCTGTTCTTCCCCTCCAATGTAACAACCTTCCCCTGGCTCTTCCATATGAGACCATCAACCCCATTCTGTCTCTCCCCCTCTCCTCCCACTATATTCCTCTCTCACCTCTTAATTTCACCTTTTAAGTATTATCCCTTCCTTCCTATTCAATTGATCCTGTGCCCTCTGTCTATGTCATTGCACTGACCTCTCACTTCATCCTTGGCATCTATGGGTTGATAATTCTGGAAACCGCCATGACTACTGGTGATCTGAATTCCCTCCAGCCAGTGGCAGGTCAGGACGCTCCAAAGCTAAGACCTCCGGCTCCAGCGGGACTGGGGTTGGCTTCCAGAGTGCTGTGCTGGACACTTGCTGCCAGCCTGCCAGGTTATCCTCAGCAGGAGGTTAGCTTCTCTGTGTCATTTTGTGGGTTCTGTAGCTCCAAAGTTTGTCTAGAGTCATTTTTTGACATGAACTGGGGGAGGTGGGAGCCTGAGCTGTGAGGAAGTCCTGTTTCTACTCTGCCATCTTGACTCCGCCACCTCCCTCCTCCTCATTCTCAAACTAGGGGCATTCAAGATCAAACAGATATCTTCTCCTAGGTTTAACACAATCCCTCCCCAAAACCACAACCATAGTTCTTTATCGTGAATTTCAGGTCTTTTGCCATACTTGGTGAATATCTAGTCCCTAACTATGTGGTCACTTCTTTGGAGAAGTAATTCCCTTGCTTCCTGAATGAGAAAACTTCTTCCCTATCTGATCTTTCAAGTTATTTTGTATTTCAGAACTTCTTAACACTCCCTCACATTCTCTCTCTCTCTCTCTCTCTCTCTCTCTCTCTCTCTGTCTCTCCCCTAGAAAATTTTAATGCTCCCAATTTCTCTCAATCTTTCTCTGTCCTAGGTTGGTCAACCTAAAGCAATAGGACATTCTACCCTCCTTAACTTTTTCATTGACTCTGATAAGACTTGATGTAAGACAGCACTGTGGATTCTCTACCAAAGAAAAATTAATGGGATCTTAGGTGACATTAATATAAATAATGTCAGAAGCCAGAGAGGTAATAGTTCCACTGCAAATCTTGAGCTTGTCAGACCCACGGGATCTGCAGTGGTACTTCTGGGCACCACACTTAAAAAAGCATTTGGATATTTTATAGTGCACACACTGGAGGACGAGAATGGCAGGGGGCCTCACAAAAATATTAAATCAAGAATGTCATCCTAAAAGACTTATAAAATTTCTTCCAACTCTAAAATTCTGGGACCTGCGAACTGAAAGGTATTTGTCCAAAAAAAAAATGCTATATGAAGACATGGTGATATCTCAAAATGAAAAAAAAAAGCCCATAAATCAGCAGCTTTATATGTCACTTGATCTTTGACATATTTTGAAGGTTAAGATAACCATCCTATAAACTTGTCTTTGAGATAGAGATAAGCCACGTGTTGGATGCATTCAGGAGGGAGTCATCAGAAACATATTCAGAAACAAAAATGAAATTCCTCCTAATCACTTTCTGCTGACACATGCCAGAAACTTGAGGGATTCTTTAAAAATATTGCAGGTTGTATATGGTGATGTTTTTGTACAGAATTTGTTTTTCCCTCAGTGTGTTCTCTAGGTTTAATTAGTATGTCATGAAGTCTTGTATCATTTGAGAGCAGTTTGGTTATTAGCAATATCTTCCCTCTTTCTGAAGTCTGGGGACATAAAACTGTCTAAAGAAATTTAAATAAAATGTAAATACTACCTAAATTGCAGCCTAAAGTATGTGTGTGTTTAAAGCAGCATGTAATTTAAGAAACTTACTGTGGCTTTGTCTTGTACACAATCCTAGGAACAGTTTGGGAGGGACCCAACTAACAGCACAACAGTAAATGATAAAATGATGTATGTATTTATAGTATTTATATTGTTCACCAGCTCTTTATGTAACAACTTCCTGGCTTCGGGGTGGGTTGTTTTTTCCCCTAGGGCATGTTATGATTTTATCTGTTTGCTTTTCTTTATGGACAATAGGTTATTTAGTGTCTCTTTAAAATTCAATTAGGGGTGTGCATTTTAATAGCCTCCTCTGCTTGCTTTGTCCCTTTGCTTTCTTTCTGTAATAACTCTCCTATTTTTTGATGTGGGTAAAGGAGAGATGGCTTTGTAAATCCATAGATTTGGGACAAAACAGGAGAGCTTCTGTATGGGATCCAAAATCATATAATCATAGATTCGGAGCTGGAAGGAACCCTAGAGCCCTTCTGGTCCCAGATGGTCATAAACCTAAACTAGGAGGCCATGTAGTTCTCTCCTCATTTTATAAATGAGGAAACTGAGGACCCCAGGGAACTGGAGTGAACTGCCCAAGATTGTACAGATAGGAAGTGGCAGAGCAAAAGTATACTTTCACCAATTATTCAGTTTTATCTTGTGCTTTTCTCGCTCTTTATCTTTGCTCATGCGAATGGAACTCCTTCCTTTCACCATTTCTGTCTGCCAAAATACTGCTTTCAGAAGGGTATGCAGGATTGTAGGCCTGCTGGATGTCAGCCCCTCATTCACTTAGAAACAGCAATCATATCTCACATAGCCTTCTCTTCCCCAGGTAAATAGCACCAATTCCCTCAAACATCTATTAATGGTTTTCCCCCCAGGATCCTCCCCACTCCACTGGAGTGTTCTATTTTGTCTATAATGAGAGAAGTGAGAGATTAGAATGGTCTGTGGTCTGGTATTATCATTTTTACATATTATGAAAAAATTTCATTCATAAATTGCAATAAGTAGTACATACTAGCATATTAACATAAATATGAACATTGCTAATTAAAAACACTAATAAAATCAGAATGGGAAACATTTATGTATGTTAGCTGTCTTCATTAAATGAATTCAGCCTAAGTTTTAGCCTCAACTCTACCACCAGCTGTGTGACTTTGAGCAAGTTTCTATACCTTGCTTTGCCTAAATTTTCCCATCTGTAATATGGGGGCATTGGACTAAATGATCTTTAAGGTGCTTCAATTCTCTATGACTGGATTCTCTGCTTACCAGAGGCAAGGTGGCTGCACAGTGAATACAGCACTGGGTTGCTCTAGATAGACTTTGTAGTTTGTTCAAGCTCTGATTGGGCCTGGATTCAGGATGACCTGAGTTCAAATCTGGACTCTGACACTAATTAGCTATGTGATACTGAGTGTGTCATTTAACTTCTTTCTGCCTCAGTTCCCTCATCTGTAAAGTGGGTATAATAATAGCATCTACCCTGCTGGGAGATTATATTTGTTAAGTGTTTAGCATAGTGCCTGGCACAGAATAGGTGTTTGTTGCTGTTGTTGCTGTTTGTTGTTGAGTCATTTCAATCATGTTTGAGTCTCCATAACCCCATTTGGGGTTTTCTTGGCAGAGATACTACAGTAGCTTACCATTTCCTTCTCCAGCTCATTTTACAGATGAGAAAACTGAGGCAGAAGGTTCAAATGACTTCCCCCAGTCACACAGCTAGGAAGTGTCTGAGGCAAGATTTGAATTCATAAAGCTAAGTCTTCCTGACTCCAGACTCAACTGTACCAACTAGTTGGTTCAGGTAAGTGGAAGTAAGTGATTATTTCCTTCCCAAGAATGAAAACACAAAAAGCACATAACCAAGGGTTCTGGTTGATATGGTCACCTCTTGTGAAAAATGATTTTTCTTAGTAATCAGTATCTTAGACACTCAGAGCTCCCCCTCTACCCTCAGCCCCTTTATCTAAATATCTTCACAAGGACATTACTGATAATGAGATTTCAAAGAGTCTTATCCTGGTCAAACCCTAATCCAAGCCTGAACTGATTTGATCAAAAGTATGGGAGATCCATTCATTGTGTTCTGCTGAAGCTGGGGTGGAGACAGATTTTTCTGTCTAGACAGCCCAAGTCTGAGAGTGATCTGATATGGTTGGGTGTGGTCTGATAGAACAGGTATTTGCTCAGTCCCGAGGTAAAATGATGGCAGGGTGATATCAGCCCTTGTTGAAAAGATATATTAAACTGGTCACTACAATCCCCAAATCAAGCCAATTCTGGACTAGTCCCCTTAGGGGTCCCAGTTCTGGACTGTAATCCCATGCAATGCATATATCTATTGCCAGCTTGAGGGAAATTAACATGGACTCATGTTAAAACATGAACACAACCTAATTTTGTTTGTCTCTTCTTAGAACAAACTCTTTGGATGTTGACACTATAAAAACACTAAATTTGTACAGTCAATCAGAGCTTAAATAAACTATGAAATCTATGGAAGCAAACTTTGAGGAATGATTGCTCTGATGAACCTTCAGTGTGTGACTAGATTTGAATGCTGCTTAAGGATGTGAGAAAATAAAAAAGAAATTACTTGACATGAAATTTCAGTGCTCATTTTTCTACTTTCAAAGCAGTTCTATTAGGAAACAAAGATACAAAGAAAGAGTGGAGGTGAGGCAAAGATTTGCTCATAAAAACTTCAGAATGTTTCTTATGCTTAGATGGTATCATTCTAGAGTCTTAAAATCCCAAACTCATATTTAAAGGGACATCATTCTATGAAAAAGCGACAAATATCCCATGAATCTGTAGTCATCGGTATGCTTTTTTACCCTCTAATCGGGCTCTTAAAATTTTTTAAATACCATACAAATTAAATTCTTACATTAACATTGATAGTCCTTCCTTAAGGGAAAGCACATTTGAAATTAAATTTGTGTGTGATTACCTCCAACATTGCCTTATTAACAGCCACCTAGATGTTTATGGGTTTTCATGCATTAAATTTTTGTTCGAGATTATTCACAGTTTGTTAATTGGTGTGATATTTGATGAATATTGATGGTGTAGTTTGTGCAAATGATTTCCATATGAAAGAGGGGTAAGTATAGTTCCTGTCCAGCAAAACTCAGAAAACAGAATGTTTTGCAGTCCTTGTATTAGAATTAGACTAGATCCTCTTAAAATTCTTTGACAGTCAAAATTCGCAAGAATGTATCATTCCAAATGAACTAAAAATTGAACACCAAGCTTCTCTCCATGGCAGAAATGTAAATTGGTTAATGTAGGCCCAGTTTATACATCTGTTATCAAGGTTAACTGTTTATTTACCATTATTTTAAGGGAAATGTTCACCTCTACTGATGCTATTAACATTTATGAATGACTAAAACTGTCTACCTCATTCTTTCCCACTTCTGCTACCATTTCAGAGATGTGAATTGCACCATTCACAAACGGCCACCAGTGGAGCAATCAGGGTGGTGGATTTGTACCCTTGCTTAAAAATCCACACAGTTCTATACTAATTATTTAGCACAATAAATTTCTGTGAGATCTTCAAAATTTTCCATACACTTCCCCTCATTTTATCTTGTTTTGCATCATTCTATGGCAGCTCTAAGAGGAACAGATGGGAGACTGGAGACAGGAGGCAGGGAGATCAATTAGGAAACTATTGCAATAGTTCTGGTGAGAGGTAATGAAGGTATTGCCTATATGAATGAAGAGAAAACAGCAAATGAAAGAGATGCTGTGAAAATAGAGTTGAAAAGGGTTGTCATCTGATTGGAGGTGAGCACTGATGGAGGGGAAAGAGTCTCTAGCATATTCTAAGTTTACAAATTTAGGTGCCTAAGAAAAGGATTTAACAGAAATTAATAAAAATACAAAAGTTAAAACCCTTAACTGAAATAGTAGAGTTTAGGGGAGATGCAAGTTTAGAGGGCAAAGTTAACAGGTTCCAATTTGGGTAGATTGTATCTGAGATGCTAACAGAAAGTCTAGGCACAGACTTTATTTTGCTTGACCTTTAACCTGCTTCTTTGCTACAAATAAGCATCACCCACAGAGAGAGATAACTGACCTTTGGGTAGTGAGAATCATGATTTCTCAGCTGGTACACTATCATACTTTTAGTCAAGCCATAACCCACAAGCCTTCCTGTGATCCTGGATAAGGACAAGCTATACAGGTCAAAAACTTCCCAGAATTTCTACAAGTATGCTTGTATTTCTTACTTCTTCCTCTTTCAGCAGAAATCTAGGTTTAGCTGACACCTATAACATTTATAGTATACTTATTATTCATAAACTGATTAACTTTGTAAATTCTTTGTGTCAAGGACTATATCCCCTTTTTTCAGTTACATCTGTGCACCTACCAAAGTTTCAGGATACATACTAAGGGCCCAATAAATAATTAATTTTTGAGAGACATTATTATTAATAACCAATAATTTGGGAAGATCCAAAGTTCTCCCCTTTTTCCAAAGTTCTGATTTTTAAAAGGTCAGTGTCTTGAAGGACTTTGCTGATAATGACATTGGACTAACATTCTTGTTCAAGACCCCACCCTTGTGGAATAGCCTGTATTCTGCTCAGGCTTGAATGGGGCATACATTCTTTGAATAGATTGCCCAAGGCTTCAGGTAGTCTGGGTATAGAGTTAGTCTGTCCAAAGGAGACACGATATCCTTCTTAGCCCCTCTTTTTAATATAGTCCACCTGTTGTATTAACCAATCAAAGCTGATTGCCACCCCTCAGGAACACCTACTCTTCAAAGGGAATATAAACTCTGAATCCACTACCATGATGATCTTTGGTCTAAGAGAGAGAGCCAAATGACCATTCTTGTATTAATAGTGCATTGGCCTTATTAATAAAATGATTAAATTACCCAAAAAGTATATCTCTCAAACCTTTTTAATCATCACATAATTATTTACATTCCCTAGAAAAGAGTTAGTTTCATTAATTCTTTAACCAGCAACATATGCATCCAACATGGAGATAACATTAAATAACAAGGACTATCAGTAATGAATGATACAGACTAGACCTGTGATTTCATTGGTATAGAGAACATCCACATGAGGAAATTCCATCTTTCAATGTAGGTTAGCACTTATACTCAAGTAGTAACAGTATAGCTACTATGCCACAATTCCTCTCATAATATCTTTCTTTTTTTTTTTAAATCAATCGGGGTTAAGTAACTTGCTCAAGGTTACACGGCCAGTTATTTCTGGGTGTGGTGCTAAGTATCTGAGCCCGGATTTGATCCCCAGGTATCTCGACAATGGAGCGGGTGCTCTTACTTGCTGAGCCACCTGGCCACCCCTCCTCTCATAATATCTGCAATATATTGTTTATTAATCCAATAAAAAGGAGGCAATGAAGCATAGTCAAAAAAAGAATTGTCTTCACCGTTTAAAAACCTGAATTTAATTGCTATCCCTTATACATAATTGTGTGACCTGAGCAAATCACTTAGTTTCTGAGTCCCAGATCTTGAGGCCATAGGTTACATGATATAAACTACCAAATATTTCTAGTACCTGTTAATACATGGAAAGAGTACCCATACTGGGAACTGCAATCAGTACTGTAGTCCCCCTACAAAGGCAAATTTGTATAGACAACATGACATACTCTGAAATTAGGCAGAGACTAAAATAAATTATGTTGTAAGGAAATTAAAAGTCTACTAAAAATTCAAATAATGGCCGAGAACATTGGCTTTTAATTCTTCTTGCAGCTTAGGCAGCATGATGACATTGATACAGGGGAATTTGCATAGTCCAGATAATCATTTCAGGCTTAGAGATATTACTAAAATTCATTTTAAAGTATTTTAATGTAGTTATAGCTTTAACAAAGACTGTAATTAAATTCCAGGCCAAATTAAAACTGTGCCCATTATATATACAACCAGAATAGACATTATTTTATACTTATTTAGAATTTAAAGAAAAACAGTATGGTGTATTGGATGGAGTGTTGGTCTTATAGTCAGGAAGATCTGGGTTTAAATTCTGCCTGTGACACTAACAGTTAAATGACCTTGAGCAATCACTTAATTTCTCAATGCTCTCAGGCAGTTCTTTAAAACTGTTAAGTTAAGGGGCGGCCAGGTAGCACAGCGAGTAAGAGCACCGGCTCCAGTGTTGGAAGACCTGGAGATCGAATCCCGGGCTCAGACACTTAGCACCCACCCAGAAACACCTGGCCATGTAACCTTGAGCAAGTTACTTAACCCCAATTGCTCAGGGGCGGCCAGGTGGCTCAGCGAGTAAGAGCACCAGCTCCAGTGTTGGGACGACCTGGAGATCGAGTCCTGGGCTCAGACACTCAGCACCACACCCAGAAATAACTGGCCGTGTAACCTTGAGCAAGTTACTTAACCCGATTGCTTAAAAAAAAAAAACAAACTGTTAAGAGAAGTACATCTGCATGGGTAAAATGACATTTCACATCTGGAGTTTCCCATGCGTAAATTTCCCATATGGGTAAATTGCAGGTACAAAGTGCTCCCCTCATATGTATACAAACACCCATAAAGTTTATAAATCTGATGGGAGAAGCTTTGCATTCATTATATATACACACATATATGTGCATATACATACACACATCTACTTCTGTGCATGCACTTGTGTGTGTTGTGGTTGTTCAGTTGTATACAATTCTTCATAATCCTGTTTGGAATTTTCTAGGCAAAGATACTAGAGTGGTTTTTGCTCTCCTTCTCCAGCTCATTTTAGAGATAAGAAGCTGAGTCAAATAGGATTAAGTGACTTGCCCAAGGTAACAGAGCTAGTCAATGTCTAAGGCTGGATTTGAACTCCAGAAGATGCATTTTCCTGACTTCAGGCCCAGCTCTCTATCCTATATGTAGTTTTAAATATTCCCAAGTGCTTTTTTTTTTTTTCAATTCTCTTTTAAACCAGCAGACATTAAACTTTGGAAATGACTCAATAAAAGAAGGAAAGTCAAAGAAAAGGAATGGGTACTGTAAGTCAAGCAATACTATCCCAGTGAAAATGTAAGACCTCTTCCATGTGTCAGAGAGAGATGAGACATTTCTCAAAACATGGAATGCATTTTCAACCAACAGTGATACTTTAAGTAAATGATGTAGAAGAGAACATCCCTTCAGAAATATTGTCTTCTGTATGCAGATATAACTTTGTGCGTGAGAGATAAGGAAAAAGCTCTGGTGATGTTTTCAACTTTTTCAAGTTTGCTCCTAATATTTATTTTTTCAGGTCAAGAATCATAGTACTGAAAAATCCACAGTGAGAAGTAAACTCAGAGGCCATTTCCCCTGGTGCACCCTACCCTTCCAAACAGAACATTAGTTCTATCTTAACCCAAGCATCTGAGAAGCTGCTGATACAAATTCTAGATGCAGCAGAGAACATTTGTACAAGTGAAGTGTGGCAAACGTCTGACTTCTGAAGTCCAAGCCATCCCCTACATCTCATTTTATTTGGTTCACCTGCTTATTTATTGTTTGCATGTGGCTAGAAATGTAGCTTCCTGGGATAGGGAGGAAGAGAGGAAAAGACTTTCCAGGCTCAAATTGGCAATGTAGCCTCAGTCTGTTCTCTATAAGCATTCTGCACTTTTATCCTGCCTCATTCTGTATACTTCGTGTACTTCTCTAATTATTTTGCCCGCAGTTCTCAATTTAACACTTGCTCTCCTTGTTGTTTTTTGAAATGTATGAAATATAACAGAAAAAAAAATAGACTGATATTCTTTGTCTCTTAATAAACTTATACAAAATTCATCTCCGGTGGATTCTTTAAGGTTCCTAGCAGTAATCAACATATGTTGTGGCATGGGGTATATTTCAGTTAGAGCAAAACTAATTTTTGGCTCTAAAGGGATAATAGTATCTTATATCTTAAATATGTATGTGTTCCAGGACATGATTCAGAATATGTTTTGGCACATGACTGTAGCGGAGAAACTACATTTGTGACTTAGCCTTACCCCTACTAATTGATGTCTTTTACTATAATCCAAATGAATGGAAAGGAGATGTGCTCCCCAGTTACAGGTGCACCCGGCATGAGCTGGTGAGTGGAGGGAAAAATCTGATTGTGAAAGGTGAAATAATAGCTTCTCGGTACATCTCCTCTCAAATGAACTTGCCACAGGGCATGTTGCCATTGTCAGAACTGCAAAAAAGCTTTCCAGGATAAGCCCTCGCTCCCATCTTGCATGATTTTCCCACAATATTTCAGTTTTAGAGCTGAAGTTTTCTAATCTTTGTAAAATTCCTTCAGTCCTTTTAAAATTAGGGTTTCCTACTAAAATGCAGAGATGATTTTTTAGTTAGTTGAGGCAAAATGGGAAAAAAAGAAGGTGGATCAATTTAGACACTTCAGGCTTCCTTTATAATTAGTTTTCAAAGAGGAGCATGCACTTCAGGTTGATAATTAGCTGGAGTTCAAGCTTACATTCCAACTGAAAGAAGACTTATCAGAATCACTCAGGGCAGATTCCTCTCCCTTCCTACTCATCTTTCATTCCAGTGAAAGAGAAATACACCAAAATGTAAATCTATTTCCCTATAGATTAGGATAAACAAAAACAGACATAGACAGACACTAAATGAGCAGGAGTGAATTCAATGTTTATGATATTTATGATTAATGCCTCTATTCATAATGAGCGTCTAATATAAGTGGGTTTTCCTAGAGGATGGTGAGGAGCTTTCTTCTCATTTATGGAAAGTTAAACAAGAAAGAATGCTTAGAACCTAATACTCCATGCTTAAGACAGTGCCTTACTATAAGAGTAAAAAATTAACAAATACTTATTAACTGATTAATGGAAGAAAAGATCTAAGATTTAGAGCCAGAAGGGACTTCAGAGGCCATCAAGCACAACCTCCTCATTTACAATGGGAAAAGCAAGTAACTAAGAAACTAAGAAGTTCAAGTGACTTGTCTAGGGGCCCAAAGCCAGTAAATATCAAGGCAAGATGTGAAGCCATGTCATCTTGACTCTGAGTTCAATGTTCTCTCCACTCTACCACCTAGTCCTTTCCATGTTTTCCAAAGTTAATGTGCAGAGGAAACACTGGAGGGAAATTGTGAATTTAGTTAGCTCTCTTCCTAACCTTTAGTGTTCTCAAAATGTGTTACTTTCCAGATTCTCAGCAAAAAAAAAAAAACAAATAAATGGAATTATAATAAATATTCATGAATGAATGAATAAAAATCTGCTAATATTATTGACTTGTCACACAGTCATTATAGCACAAGGGAGAAAATTCCCCATGGAAACCTGTGGTGAATTAAATGCTCTGCAATGGAACTGGGGGTCCTCAGATAACTGTTTCCCAGCACACCCTCCTTAATATACTGGAGCATGGAGTGCATTGAAAAAAGAATATAGACTGTGAAAGATTCCTGCTTAAAATAAATGCTTGTTTGTTACTTGCTGACTGATAGGTCAACAATGAGTAATGTTAAAATTATAAGCAAAGAATCTGCTTCAAATAAGCAGTTGGAGGTTGAATATAAGATATGAGACTTCAAACATGCATTTGGAGGCTGAATATAAGACGTGATTGAAAGTAGAACTAGAGAAAATTCAAATTCTGACTTTAACTAATAAGAGTCAGTCTTCAGGCTATCACTTAACCTTGTGGTATCTCAGCTCCTCTTTCTGCAATATCCTATCTTGATGGCAAAGAGATATTAAAACTATCCATGCAAGAACTAAGGAGGTAGACATAGCTTTATAAGCTTTATAGCCCAGAGTTCCTTAACCTTTTTTGTATCATGAATTTTTTCTGTAGTCTGGTAAAGTCAATAGATCCCTTCTCAATCTTATTGGTTGCCTACATTCATAATTGGCTAAATTTCAGTTGGAGATGAGTAAAAATATATAAAATTCCCCCTTCCAAGTTAACAGAATCCCTGAAATAAATTCTAAGACCAAAAGGGTCCATAGGCCTCAGGTTAAGAAAGCTTGGTCTAGCCCAATCTCCTATATAATCAAGGGATCACCTTACAATATCTGCTCAAATGCTTTTATTAACAAATAATTATTTTACAAGACACCTTAATCCTCTTCTGGATAGTACCCAATACTAGAATGTTCTTATGTTGACTATAAATTTACCTCTTTATAAATTCCATCAGTGGTCTGAAATTCTGTCCTCTAAAGATAAATATGGAAAGTATAACCATTCTCCTACATGCCAACCTTTCCCCACTGATGCATATTGACTAAGTTATAAAATGAAATCTTATATATGTTTTATTGTATTGTTAATAATTTTGTTAAATTACTTCCCAATTGCATTTTAATCTGCAACTAGTAACACTTGGAAGTGTTGATGGCCACATAACACTAGGGACTGAGTGTTTGACACCTCTGCTTTAAATCTTCCTCATTAGAATATGACCTCCTGAAAAGCAGTGCCTGTCTCATTTTTCTGTTTGTATCCCTAGTATTTAGCATGATTATTTATATGTACTAAGTATTTAAAAATGTTTTTTTCATCCACTCTATTCCAACCTCCTTTCTATTATACCATATTACATTTCATTCTGGAATTTTACTTTTATTAATGTAATTTAGGATTCAGTTATATCTCTTTTTATTTTTATTCCACATCACATTGTTGGCTTATCTTGAACTTTTAGTGTACTAAAACTCCAAGGGTTTTTGTTTGTTGGTTTGTTTGCTTGTTTTTATTAAATTTCTATTAAGTTAAGTCTCCTCCATGTACTACTTTTGTCATGAGGCATGTAGGTACTGAGGTAGTTAGCACATTGGACTTAAAACATAGAATAACCCAAGTTTGAATCTGTAATAGTAATGAAATTTAAAGATCCCCCTATATTGGCTTGGTTTTCGGGTTGAGTGTTGAAACCTAGAGCTTGTGAATCCCACTTGTGGTGTGGGATGGACTTGTTGACTTGAAGAGAGAGGGCTGAACTGTGAGAAGCTGGTACCTTGGATTTACAGAGAGGTCCAAGTAGAGAGAGGGAGAAGAACTTTTGGGAGCAGCATCGTGGAGGCAAAGAGAGAGAGGATTGCTGAGGGCCAGTTGGAGATGCCCAAGACTTTTGAGAGCTGCCACCTGGACCTGCCTAGGACTGAGGAGACATGGCTGTGACGCCAGTATTTTGTCTGTCTGTTTTGATGTTGTTTTGACAGATTTGTCAGCTGGTGGAGGACAGTGCTGTTGTTGCAGAGGTCCTGGAAACTTGCTTTTGTTTCAGAAGCTGTAAAGAAAGATTTTCTTGTTGATTTTTACAGAAATCCTGAAAGGGGGTCTTGCTGATGTTTTCTGGGGTCCTGAGACTGTTCTGCAGGCAGAGTGAATTGAAAAAGACATTAGCAATGTATATTGTGGCTTTGTTAAGCTTTGTCTTCCCAGGAGCAGAGATTGCTGAGTACTAGCCTCTGAGCAAGGTGAAGAAAAGACCTCTTCTTGGGTATTAAATGCTGTGATGATATCTTAACCTTGTTGTAGCTCAGGGGTAGATGGCCTTTGTGCTCTCCACTGTCCCTTTTGAGAAGGTGCTTGGAGTTTATTGATGATAATTGTAATTCAGTTGTGATCCAGGGGTGGGAAACTTTTGACTTTTTTTTTATGCTCTGTGACTGACCAAATGAATGTACTTTGTTTATGATTGGAACTAATCTCCATTTGAGAAGAGAGACTTTTGTCCAGGGTTAGAGTAGTACTTGGAAATTATTGAATCACACTTGGTGAATGCTGTATTTTGATTTTCTCTGTTCTGTGAATGTTTTGCTAATTTTTGTTAATTTGTCACTGAATAAAATAGAGAGTAACTATGCCAGTATTCTGAACCTTGGAAGTTGCCTCTGCTTGGCATTACAGAATCTTTCTTCAATTCTTGGTAACTGTGTAACTCAGGGCAAATCATTTAACTACTCTCAGCTTAGGTTTCCTCATCTGTAAAATGGGTATAATCATAGAACCTATATTGTAGGATTGTCATGAGAATCAAATGAGGTAAAACTTGTAAAGCATTTTGAAAACTTTTAAGAGACATAGAAAGTTGTCATCACCCAAACACAGTATAAGTATAAGCTGAGGGCCTAAAAGACTTAATATGACTTCCTAATATGTCAAATTTATAAGTATGGAGAAAGTTGGCCACTGTCAAGACTCTGGCTCAGTAGATTCTATTAATAACATTCTGAATAGACTTGCTCCTTTTAAAATCCTTGTCTTTGACCTTGCCTCCTTTGTTGAAAGGGCACAGAGAAGCAACTAAAGCAAAGACTAAAGTTCCCTTGCCTATTTGTTTATTTAGAACAGACTTAATACTTCTATCATTTTCTGTTTTCCTCTCATTTTCTCCTCTCTTTGTTTTATTTGAGAAGTCATGTAGAGAAGAGGAAAGTGATAGCTACTAAAGGCAATGGTGAGAGGAAGACCTGGAGAATTTCTATTTCAACTTATCTATCTTAGAAGACATTTATCAGGACCAGTGAATAGATAAGATGATCTAATTATTGTCATTACCCTTACTACAAGTCAGGTACTAAGTTTAGTGCTAGGGACACAAAGAAAGGTGAAAGACAGTCCCTGCTCTCAAACAGATCACATTCTTCCCCTGGTCACCTTTCTAGCTGTCCCCAAGAAAAAGTGTTATTACATCAAGGGAAAATGCATTTTACCTACATGAAGAAATAATTTAATTAGACTCTCAAGCTTGATACGCTACTACCTCCAAATCCAATATGTAGGATTTTACACATGGCAAAATTAATAAAATCAGCTTAATTTGTAGTAATAAGAAGTGGCTGTAGTATGACAAAAAGAGCTCTTAATTTGGAGTCAGCACACCTGGGTTCAAATCTAGGCTAAGGGATTTTTTTCTCATGCAAACTTGTACCAGTCTTTGGGACTCAATTTCTTTATCAGTAAAATGAAGGTTGAGTTTAGATCATCTCCAGTTCTGAAATTAATTTATATTATGTTAAAATTTACAATCCTGAGGTCACTTTGGCCCATGTCTTTTCACACAATGCAATACCACATGAGTACATATATGTATATAATTCATATAACATGACATGTGTGCATGTATATATACACATGAACAGACATATAGCTATATATGCACACATATTTAGGTATGTATACATGTATCTATATATACACACATATTTAATATGTGTCAATAGCTTATAGACCTATGTACACACATTCACACACATGTGTCAATTGTATATGCATATGAAGGCATATATGAAAAGACATGGGCCAAAGTGACCTTAATATTGTGAATTTTAGCATAACATAAATTAATTTTAATAATTTCAGAACCGGATATGATCCAGATTAAACTCTATATGTATTTGTATTTATGTATGTATATAATAAGAGAACATACTTTTTTTTTTTTGCTTTTTAGAAGGGGGAATGCAAGGCAATTGGGGTTAAGTGCCTTGCCCAAGGTCACATGGCTAGTGTAAAGTGTCTGAGGTCAGATTTGAACTCAGGTCCTCCTGACTCCAGGGCTAGTGCTCTATTCACTATGCCACTCAGCTGCCCCAAGAATGTACTCTTAAAAATTGTTGGACAGTATAATTAATTTGAAGTGTCAAATCTATGTTTCCTAAACTGTTCAAGGGACCTTAGGCAAGCAGACCACTTAAGGATCATAGAATCCAATACTTTTTTTTTGTCTTTTTTTTTTTTTTGGAGGGTGGAAGGCAGGGGCAATTGGGGTTAAGTGATTTGCCCCAGGTCACACCGCTAGTAAGTGTTAAGTGTCTGAGACTGGATTTGAACTCAGGTCCTCTTGACTCCAGGGCAGGTTCTCTATTCACTGTTCCACCTAGCTGCCCCTATCCAATACTTCTTATGGAAAAAAGTGAGGATCAGAGACATTTATTCCTTGCCTGAGGGGGCACAGCTAATCATTAGTAGAGCCTGGGCAAGAATCTAGGTCTTTTGATTCACAATATCACATTATATTAAAACAGAAAGACAGAGTGGTATAATGGTTAGAGAGCCTTCTTCAGACTCGGATTCCAATCTCACTTCTGAAACATACTGTTTTTATGACCCTGGGAGAGAGACTTAATCTTAGCATTTAGCACAGTAGATGGCACATTAGTAAGCTTTTAATAAATGCTTGTCAATTTGACTTGACTTAACATCTGAAAGCTCTCAAGCCACATCAAACAGGCAACACTCCCAAGTACAACACCAATCAGATTGAAATGTAATTTGGAAATATTTAACGAAATGAATAAAGCTACAAAAGAACATGGATAATGTTAAGATGTAGTTTTCTAAGTCAATATTCAGCTGTAGGGATTCTTATATATAGCTGAGTAGCTCCTGCTTCTGTCTATGTTTAACCATTCTGTTTTAAGCAAATTTCTGAAACTTTGTTTTAGAGAAGATGCTGGTCAAAAGCAATTGGAGGAGGAAGTTTTTTTTGTTTGTTTTTTATCCACGAGTTTCCTATAGCAATGAAATCCACAGGTCCAGGCTCTCTCCCTATCCCTTAACACTAATATATTGATACTCTAATACTACAAATGTCAGAGTAACATTCCTTACCTCATCAGTAGAAAGATTTTCATTATCTAGGAATTCTCTATACAACTGAAATAATGGGTTCACACTGAATCTGCCCGTGTCCTATTCAGCAGCTAGGAAGAACAATGGGTAGAGTGTTGGACTTGGAGTCAGGAATACTTGAGTTCAAATCCTGCTTTAGACACTTAATAGCTATGTGATCCTGGGCAAGTCACTTTGTCTCTCTCTCTCTCAGCCTCAGTTTCCTCATCTGTAGAATGGGGGTAATAGCACTAGTCTCATGGGGCTGTTGTGGGAATCAAATGAAATTAAATATGAAAAGTGTTTTGCAAACTCTGAAGTCCTAAATTATTGCTAGCAATAATGAGGATGATGTCTTGGTTAAAGATGACTTCATTTATTCAATTCAATTCTATTAACATTTGTAAAGCACCTACTGTGTTTAAGGTAAAACTGAAATTAAAATTGCTCTATTTTATTTCAGAGGAAAGAACATAGAAAGAAGAGGGAAGAGAGGAAAATAAGAGAGCAAGAAGAAAGGAATAGACCACAGAAAACAACTATTTAAGTAGCTTATCAGAGAACCTGTTGGCCATATAGGTACTGGAGGCAGGAAGAATGTAGGGAATGGGTATTTTAACCTGAATCAAGAAAAAAGAAAAGGAGCTAAATAGAGATCACCTCCTCCTGGAAGATGCCATATTGGTCATACATAACCACTGGAATGCCATGGAGGGGAAGGTTTATTACATTTAGAGGCAGAATATTTCCTCTAGGGGATGATATCTCCAAATTTTAATTGTAAGAGAATGGAGAAATTGATTTTTAAATGGATTTTTTGCTTTTCTTACACTTTCTAGAAAATTATCTGTGTCAATCACAGTTGATTGGAGAGCTGACCTTTCTCGCCCCCCCACCTCCATTTGCACATGGGGAAGTTGCCTTACCCTAGTTATGTTTCTAAGTCTGCCCAAACATTTCACTAACTAGACAGCTAGCTCCAAACAGTGGGTGCCAGATATCATACACTGTGTGACTATGTTTCCACCTGACAGGATTTTCTTTCTTACTTTTAAATTAGGCATAAGGAGGAGAGGGAAATAGGCTGTTATAAGGAAAGGATAAAAATAATGCCTTTTGTATATGAAGATGACACTCCTGACCCCATAGCGCTGATTAATGGTACACATTTCATAGGCAGCCAGCCAGGTTAGATATTCCATTTCTGGCTATGAAACAGCAAAGCTGTATAAAAACTGAATCTTCAAACTTGGTCTGCTTACTAACTTTTTTTTTTAAATCATCAACTAGTCTAATAAGAGTGACAGGGCACACCATGTATCAGTAGTATGGCATACATAGTTCAGTTCAGTCATTTTTCGGTCATGTCTGAGTCTTTGTGACCCAATTTAGGGTCTTCTGGTTTGCCATCCCCTTTAACAGTTCATTTTACACATGAGGAAACTGAGGCAAATAAGGTTAAGTGACTTGCCCAGAATCACATAGCTAGTAAAGGTAAGAGGTCAGATTAGAACTCAGGAAGATGAGTCTTCCTGACTCCAGGCCCAGTAACTCTATCCATTGCACCACCTAACTCTCCTGTATGGTATAGTGGAAAGAATCAATCAATAAACATTTAATCCATAAGCATTTTTTATATACTTCCTATATGCCAGGCACTGCATTAAGTAGTTGAAAGAAAATAGAAGCAAAAAGGAAGTCCCTGCCCTCGAGGAGTATACATTCTGATAGGGGAAACAACACATAACACAAGAGCTAAAGAGCTGAGGATAAGGAAGTACCAAGGGGTCAGCATGATAGCTAAGTATGATGGCTAAGTCTGGAGAATGAGGGATGGGTGGTCTGGAGCCCTTCTTCAACAGAAAGAGTCTTGGAAGAATTCATAAATAGGAAAAGAGGCCCCTGGAAGCAGAGTCAAGAGGCAACTGAGGAATGGAAATTTGGATTGAATTTGGAATCTGCAGATCTGAATTCAAATCTCAGTCTTACTACTTGCAACGTGTGTGTGTGTGTGTGTGTGTGTGTGTGTGTGTGTTTAATAAGGTTAGGCTGCCCTATCCTGAGGGCCAGTTCAGGACACATGTGCACCTAGATATTCCTTTTCTGGTTCCAGGATAAGTATCTTTGAAGAACCTTGAGGGCAGCATGTTTCCAGACAATATCTGAGGGTCTCATACTATGTGATGATGAGAAAAAATCTTCTAGCTGACTGTAGAGTCAGAAGAACTGTTGGCTCAGGAACTGTTGAATGAGTATACAAAATTGAAGATCCACTCGACTTTCATTCCTTCTAGTAGCCCTTCAAGTAAGAATGAATATGTTACGCTAATACCAAGAAGGAGTATGGGGAGTGGCATGAACCCTATCTCTCAGCTGGCCATGGTGGCAATAAGCATATGGTCGCCTCTTTCTCATCATTTTACCCTGATGTTAGGCAAATGAGTATCCTAATATGGAAGTACTCAGAATGCATTCTGAGTTAGGAGATCCAGAGGAACCATCAGAGATACCAGCAATGACTGGAGATGATTAGCATTAGCAGCAGTAGCCACCAGAGGAGTAGTGACTGATAAAAATGGAAAAATGGTCTGACCCAGCAGAACAGTTCAGACCAGCAGAGAATCAACTAATCTAATAGATGTGCCTCACCCTGCAAGGAGCCAGTCCCTCTTAACAGTAGGGGTCTCATCCATCACTAGCTGCATGTTCTGCAGCAGTCTCCATGAGGACTTCACAAAGGGAAAGAAGGGAAGTCCAGAGCCAAAGTTAGACATAGGTAGGCATGAAAGGTCCTCAAGGAGCTCACGAAGAAGAAGAAAGGCCCCCGGAGTAGAATCAGGAAGCAGCTGATGTATGGAGAAGTGTGTTGGACCTCTGTCCTTTCAGTTGACGCCTACTCAGGGATTCCATGTTTGCAACGGCATGTTACATCCAAGTTAAGGGGAAATATTTTGAAGAAACTATTCTTATTATATCTTTGTAGCAAATCCCTTTAAAAGAGAGAAAGAGACTGATGAAATCCATTGGTTGATTGTTAATGGGGAACACATTATTTGGGACTCAGAAGCAATAGTACTAGAAAGCATAGACCTAAGGCAGGGGTGGGGAACCTGCAACCTCAAGGCCACATGTGGCCCTCTAGATCCTCAAGTGCAGCCCTTTCACTGAATCCAAACTCGATGGAACAAATCCCTTTAATAAAAGGATTTGTTCTGTAAAACTTGGACTCAGTCAAAAGGCCACAACCAAGGACCTAGAAAGCCACATGTGGCATCTAGGCTGCAGGTTCCTCACCCCTGCCCTAAGGGTTACCCCTAAAACCTTGAGGGTAGAAGGAACTAGCTGCATTCCAGTAAGTGAGTCTGTATATATGAGTGGGAATTGGTGAAATTGCCCTCCAAAGGATATTCTATGCATATATGCATGCATGCATATGGGTACTCATGTACATATATATACACACACATATTTAAACAATAGAGATTAATCATGTAAATGATTTTTTCAAATCTTGAGGAATTGTTTTTCTACATTCATCATGCAAACACATTAAGAATATAAAAATGTATAGAAAACATAATGATACAGTACATATATAAAATGCACAGAAATATATGCTTATATAGAGAGGACAAATTCATCTTAAGATTTTTTAAAGAATAATTTATATGATGACTCCCTATTGTTTAAGTAGAAAGATTAATTAGTTTACTTAGAATGTGATGCAATAGAAGGTACACATATATATCTGTGTGTATGTGTATCTATGTACATGTATATATTTATTTGCATATGTGTGAATATTTTTCCATATTCAGTCTAAAAATGCTAAAAAAACAAAACAAAAATATTGACCCACTACTGACCAAAGAGAGCATATAAAATGTTTATGTATATTATATACATAAATGTATGCAATATTCATACATGTGTATGTGAATATATGAGTATACCCATACATTCTCATGCTAGATCAGGAAAAAAATTTTCCAAATATATAATAAACCATGATTTTCTAAAAGTTATGTAAGAGTAGAAGTATATCTATCTGGAGGTATGTTCCTCCATTTAATTACTTTTAACTCCAGACCTAGAAATATGAAATTCATGTAACTCCTTGCTTTGAGTATCACACTGTTAAAGAGTATATCCCTCACAATTCTCTTGCCTTCAAAATCCATGTTTCTTCCATGTGCTGGATAAACTACTTAATCTACTATAATACATGACCACTTTCTTGTGGTATATTTCTTTTTTCACTTACTTCCTTTCCTAATTTCTTGTTCACTCCCATACCCCCCCCCTCACCTGCACATACTTCTTTTCCTCCTCTTATTTTTATCCTCTGTCCTAACCCTAAAACCCACTACCAATCCTTTTTTTTGCCACTGGAAAAATGAACGCACACAAATATAAGAGTTTATTGCCTTTTAAGACCAAAACAATAGTGGACAATTTGAGAGAAACTGGTTTCATTTAACCATCAATCAGAAAAAGCACAATATTTTGATTTCTTCAGTGTCATCTAAACAGTCTAATCAATGGTTGATGACTTGAGTAAGCTATAAAAGCAATGACCAATAGCTATGATGTTTATACTAACTGTAACCATTAGTCCTTGAGATGTTCTTTGGCTCATTTTCCCATGATCTCATAGCTGCCAGAGGTCCATGTTCCCTCTCTCTGACAGCTTCAGAGGTGCCTTGCCATTCCACAGGATGAGAATGATACAGATGTGGTAAGGATGGAAAAGACTGAAAATGAGGAAGGTCAGAGTTTTCAGTGACACATGCTATGTCAGTTCAGTGTTTGGGGCATGTATTAAATACAGCTAGGGTTGTCATTTAGATTTCCTAATGATTGTAGATTGTGACTCATATGGTTGGACATTATTCACCTGTGTTGTATCTAATCTGATAGAAATAAACCACATTATTTGTTGTGAGACAGAGGGAAGGAGTGATAAAGAACAAAAGGTGTAAAGGAAGGAATATATATATATATATATATATATATATATATGTATGTATATATGGAGAGAGAGAGAGAGAGTCTTTAGAATTTTTCATGGCCAGCATTGACCTGGCAACCTCACTTTCTAAATGAGTCAATCTAAAATTTCTAAACCTTTGTGAAGTCTGCTAAAGAAGTTGGCATAGCTCTGTAAGCAATGGAGAGGCAAGAGTTAGTGAAGATAGAGTCCTTGTCATTACATAGCTTTCATACCAAAGAAATTATATATACATATATATATATATATATACACACACACATAATTGTTCAGTATTTCAAATATTAGGTATTTTAAAGACATAGTTTCTTCCACTGATATAGGGCATTCCTTCATGAGTTTCTGTGACAAAATAATAATTGTCTAACAGTTCTACCTGTCTATTGGAAAAGCTAATATTTATTACAGCATTTTAAGATTTGCAAATATATCCATGCAGATACATGTTTAAATATATATGTACATATATGTATAGAGACACACGTGCATGTTTGTGTGTATATAGTATACATACACAATTTTATCCTTACAACTCTGTGAGGTAGATGCTGTTATTACACTGAGAGTTATTTCAGGTGTCAGAAGTTTCACTTTGAAACCTAACTGATGTGAACTATTGCATTAGTCTTTCCAAAGTAACCTCATGGCAACTGAACATCCTTGGGATTTTGAGCTAAAAGACTTTTGAGAAGTCACCTACTTTAATGCTCTAATTTTTTTTATAAGTCATCAGACATGTAGAGAGGTTAGGTGATTTGCCCAGGGTTAGAGGTAATAACAAGAGAACCAGACTTCCTGTGGCACCATATTGGCCAGTCATGATATGATGTTTCCTTCATCTGGGTGACTTTGTGATAGTCATTGCATAACCTCCAGGGTTCAGTCTCTCGATTGTGAAACAAGGAAATTGAAATAGATGACCTCTTTAAATTCTGAATCTCATGACTACTTTCTTAAGGTCGAATACATCATAAGCACATGTCTTAGGCAATGATTACCAGAATGCTATAGCTTATTTAACTTAACACTGATAGGATCCCATTGTAATGTAGCAAGAAAAAGACACAAGAAGGTTTTGTAACTTAGCCAAGGTCATGGCGTCTGTGTCGATGACCAGAGTAATTAACTCAGATGTTTGTGATTCATGTTTTATTTACTAGGCCCCATTTCCTTCTTATTTGATAATGTTCTACCTTCTCTTCCTTTTAACTCCTACTCATGGTGTTAATTTTATTATAGAAGAGAACTCAGTAATGAATTCACTCAGCCAATCCCAATTCTATTCAGTTATGTTGCAATGAGACAGTGAAATATGTTTATTTGCTTCATGCAGTTGGTCACATGCTAGTTAGCATTTACTTTCCATTATGAATAGCACTTAAAAAAAAGTACAGGCATAAACATACCAATTTCCACCCCCTGATTTATTCATTTTCAGACCAGGTCATTGCTTTTAAACATTGGGAAATGCTGTCAGGAATTTCTGCCCACGGTGATTTCTGATTTAGTCAGGAGAGAGAAAGTTGCATGACATATCTTGGGGAAAAAAATGTTTCTATACCATCCCTGTCCTGCTATTGGAATACTTTTTGAACAGCATCCCCACTGAAGTGATTTCCAGACCATCATATGGATTTTTCATTGAAACATCTGTGTTAACTTTTATTATCCCTGGTCTGCTTTGTAATTTTGGAAACAGATATAAGGAACAAGCAACCCAAAGCACAGTAATATAGTGGGAAGCATCCTTCATAAGTCAATTGAGGAATTTAATAATCTCTTTAGAAATAAGCTCTGCAGCTATGAGAAAAATGTGTGGGTTAAAGGCCTTCCAATTAAGAAAGGTTTCTCTGTGGATTTATAGGCTGGTGGTTCACTCTTCCTGTTCCTGTTTCCATAGCAACTGTCAGGTAGATTTTCTGCTACTTGCTAGGAAGTTGGAAATGTTGAGTCTGCTTGAGCCTTTTCAATTCACTGAGGCTTAAATGAAATTCATTGCAAGGAACTGGCATTTAGCCTGGGTCATTTATTCATATCTAGAAGAAAAAATCAATTATAGTAATCAAATGTGCAAATTTTTTATCAGGATTATTTTTGGTACACATTTTGTGCTGTAATCTATTTTTAATGCCAGGGTACTAAAGGTTTGAAATGCTGCAGCTGGCCCCTCTTCTATCTGATGGCTTATGGCTTTAATTACAGCCCAAGACATAGGAAGGCATGTCTTTTTCTGGTCTACTTTTTGCAAGCTATAATCACCCCTGGTGATATTCAAGAGGCACGCTGGAATCCAGAAGGCTCATTAGGTTGAGACACCTCTCCTGCAAGAAACACAGTGTACAACCTTTTCTCCTTTCATTTCCCCTGGTTTGGTGATTGCTTGAATTAAAGGCTGGGAAAGTAAATAATTTGTATGCCATTATTTAAACTTTCTGAGAACACCACGTTTTGCTTTCCCCCTCAGAACATAGCCACGTGTGTGTCTTTCTTTGTGGCTTAGATCATTTTGAACCCACGTTGACTGATGCTTGACAGCTCCTTGTAGGCTGGTTTCCTTTAATCCTCCATAAAAATCAAACATGTAGGCGGGTGCAGTGAGTACATGTGCCGTGGGTGAGCACATAATGCACAAGATGTGCCACGTAAAGAGCAGGCATTTAAGGTGCATTAGTTAGCTATTCTTTTGTTAGCAGAGTGCAGGAGTCAGGAGAGCCCTGGGCTGGGAGGCAGAAGGCTGAATTGGGAGTTTAGGCTTTGCCAGTTACTAGCTCAGTTGACCTTAGGACCATGGTAAGGTGGTGCAATGGTAAGGACTAATGGATTTGGGCTCAGAGGACCTAGAATCAAGTCCCACCTCTGCCCCTTATGACTTCTTGGGGGGAGCCACTTAGTTTTCTTTTGGCCTCAATTTATTCAAATATGAAATGAAAGCTATAAAACTTGAGAGTCTTTACAATCTTTCCTGGTTCTACAACTATTGTATGATGTTAGGATCCTAGATCATGAACAGGTCCTAGGATCACAGAGCCTAGAGCTGGGAGGATATCTTAGAGGACATTATGCCCAAATCTTTAATTTTACAGATGAGTAAACCAAGGGCTAAAGGGACTAAGTGAATTCATCCAAGGACATTCAGAAAATAAGGAGTGGAGAAAGTACTTGAATACAGGAGCAGGGACTCATGTTTTTCAGTGAACTTTATCTAGGATGATAGATTTCTAAATAGGAAAAAAAACCCTTAGATGCCATTTAACTTCAAACTTTCATTCTACAGATAAGAAAAGTGAGGCCCCCAAAGGCTGTCTCTCACCTGAAGATGTGAAGATGCTTTTAACCAATATGTTGTTGAGTTGTTTCAGTCATGTCCAACTTTCTGTGATCCACTTGGGGTTTTCTTGGCAAAGATACTGGAGTGGTTTGTCATTTCCTTCCCCAGCTCATTTTACAGAAAAAGATCTGAGGCAAACAGGGTCAAGTGACTTGCCCAGGGTAACACAACTATCCGAGGTTGGATTTGAATTCAGGTCTCCCTGACTCCAGGCCCAGTGCTCTATCTGCAGCACCACCTAGCTATTCATTAAGTAACAGAACTAGCTCTCAAATCCAATTCCTCTGGCTTTTAAATCTAACGAGCATTCTATTATACCATATTGCCCTTGTAGTAATTTGACCTTTTTGAGCCTTAGTTTGATCATCTCTAAAAAAGTGATGATAATAATGCTTAAATGTCTCTCTCCATTGTTATAAGGATCAAATGAGATAATGTAGGTAAAGTACTTTGATAAATAATAGATAGATACATGTATGTGTATAATTATATGTACATATATACACATATGTGCAGATATATATGTAGGTTTTAAAAGACCCTTTATATATGCATTTATATATACATATGAACAGTTTCTGTTACTGTTGCCATTATTCTTAGTGCACAATGACAATAGTAGCTAATTAATTCAGGAATATTCAGTCCAGATGTCACTCCATAGTGATGTTTTTTTCCTCTAAGCATACCTATGGACATCCCTTATACAATATATTATTTACAATAATTGTTTGAAATGCATACTTCATTTCATCCTTTTTTGTATTTTCTCAAGATTGTAAATGTCATTTTGATACCTAGTCTGCTCTTTGTTCATGTCCCCCTTTATGACATATGCTCCAATTAGATGGTCAGTGAAAATACAAATTGAAAAGAAAAGAGCCTGGTTAAAATCCCTTAAAAAAAAAAGGAACATAAATCAAAGCTGAAATGGCTTTCACTTATTTCTTTCACTTTCTTCCTTTTTTCACCTTTCTTTGGTCTAGAAAGTTCCTGTCAGCCATACTTTCTTCTATTTAGTTAAATGGGGGAAAAATTTTTAAAAAGCTTCTAAGGAGAGTAATTGAAGTTGAAGGAAACTTGTCCTTCCATCTCCAAAGTAGGCAGTGAAAATATAGTTGCACTGCTCTGGATTTTATTTATGATAAAAGGGGTCAGATTTCTCTGAATACTCACAGCATTTGGAGTTTCAAGCCACAGTTTCCCAGATGATGATTTACCTGTGTTTTCAAAAGAATGGGGATGCAGAAAAGTAAGATTTTATACACAGCCTGGACCAGCATTGGGGAACCCATGGCCCTGAGGTTACATATAGCCTTCCAGGTCCTCAGCTGTGGCCCTTTGAACCTGAAGTTTGGATTCAGTCAAAGGGCCACACTTTAGGACCTAGAGGGCCACATGTGGCCTCAAGGATATTCTGCACCCCTGGGCTCTGAACATTTGGAAGACTGAAGATTGGAACATTTTGCTCAGTCTGAAAACTGTATTAGGTATGGTTTGGTGGAAAGATCACAGAGGACCTAGGATCTGTTCCACACTACCTCTTAGTCCTTAGGCTTGTCATTTAACTTCTTTGGCCCCCAATTTCCTCATCTGTAAAATGAGGGAGTGAGAATATGAGAAACAGGGGCATTGATTTAAAGCAAGAAGGGACCCCAATGTTCATTTAATCCAATCCTTTCATTGTTTCTATTGAAGAAAGTGAGGTTCAGGGAATTTAAAATACTTGCACAGTCATGCACATAGTTAATATCTCTGCTGTTCAACTCTTCTCCATAGGAGAGAGTGCCAGCACTGGAAGCAGCTGAACTGTAGAGGGATAAATTAGAATTCTAAACTGTATGTATTATATATTCATATTATGTAATATATCAGCATTATGCATATATTATGTATTTATAGTATACATTTATGTTTGAACATTATATATTTATAATATAATAGTGCATATTATATTTTACATATTTATATCTTTAGTGTCTTATGTTATATATTTGTAATCTATATAAATATATTAGTAATATAGTATCATATATTAAATAATATATGAGTTGCAAGAGGCATCATTACCTACAGAGGTAAAGGAAAATCATAAACTTAGAACCTACTATGTGCCAGGCATCATGCTAAGTTCATTATAAATATATCATTTGACCTCATAACAACCCTGCAAGGTATGTGCTGTTATTATCCCCATTTTACAGTTAAGGAAATGGAATCAAACAAGAAGGTAAGTGACCTGCCCAGGATAACATATCTAGTATGTCTCTGAGACCACATGTGAACTTAGGTCTTCCTGACTCCAGTCTCATCACTCTCTAAGCCATCTAACTCCATGGTGTAAGGGATAAAGAATTGACCTTAATGGGACAGCTAGGTGGTGCAGTGCATAGAGCACCGGCCCTGGAGTCAGGAGAACCTGAGTTCAAATGTGACGTCAGACACTTGACACAAAAAATTAGCTGTGTGACTCTGGACAAGTCACTTAACCCCAATTGCTCTGCCTTCCCCTACAAAAAGTAAAGGAAAAAAAAGAATTGGCCTTAACTAGTGTCAACATCTTTTTTTAAAGAGTCTGATTTAAATTCAAGAACACCTGGGTTCAAGTAAGCTCTGCTTCTGATACATATCACTTAAACTCTTAAGATAACACCTACAACTTTTTTATTGCAGAGTCAGAATCTGAATTGGGAGAAAGGAATTTCCTCATTGTAAGATGCTATATAATAAAATAACAGGTCCATTTTAATAATAAAGATAATAGTTGACATGAAAGGCAGTCTGGTCTAGTAGAGAGATAATGTCCTTGAAGCCAGGAAGATCTGGGCTGGAGGCCTAACCCTGACACATCATGACTGTGTGAACTTAGGCAAGTCACTTATCTCAGGCATTCTAGGCAACTGCCTAAATTATGGGGTAGATTCCAACTTGTATTGATAGAAGTTGTTTCACCTCCTGAGTGTTGCATAGCCTCTTAAAACCACAGAATTCAGTCCCTATCCCTATTAACTGAGGGTGCTCTAAGGTTGGTAAAGTACTTAACATACAAATTAGAGGGGAAACAAAACAGAGGCAATGTTTTTTAACCCATCAGAAGTGGAAGAAGATAAAAGCTCTCCAAAGTAGAGTCTGAAATCCACCACATATAGGAAAATGTCAAGGATCAATGAATGAACTAGTACTCTTTGCAAATGGGACAACGACAAAGGAAAAAAACTTACCTCACAAAGCTGTTTTGAGGATCAAATGAGATATAAAGCACAATTTAAATGTCAGCTACTATAATTATTCCAAATGTGAGATTCTGTGACTCAGTAACTATAAACTATTTCTGTGAGGTATAAGAGAAAATGTCTCATTATTTTAGTTACTCTGAATAGCCACATGTATGTATTATTTTCATATATATGTGCATACGTACAGGTAAGAGAAAGTTTATTCTTAGGGCTTCCTAATAACATGTTTCAGAACATGTTTCTGTAAGTCTTTGATATCTGTCCTTGGGGTAACTGTTGGTTTGAATATTACATCTGGTAAATGGCTGGTGAAACTCAAAACTATGCACTTTCAAAGAAAGGGCAAAAGGTCATTCATCCATATGTGAAGATCTGTGAGCCAATGCCTTCACACCCAGAGGCTGAAAGAAATAAGTCCAGGCCTAAAAGAACTTGAGATAGATTTTGAAGGGGAACCTGAAGAAATGTGTTTCTTCTTTGTCTGGTAACTTTTATTCTATTTTGTTACAAACTCTGAAGGTTTTGTGGAAGATTTTAATCTTCCTTCAGCTTGTTTATTACATTACTTGTTTTGTTGATGATTATTAAATTTATAGTAAAATTTTTAAAAGAATTGAGTCACACTCTTAGCAGTGATCAGGATAATTGTTTGTCTCTCAACACTCCTTCCTACTGGGTTCAACACTGATATGACAGTAAGTGGTGAATAAAACCAATCCAAGGCAAAATTGGGAAATAGACTAAATTAACTTTTGGTATTTTTCCTTCCTATATATGAAAAAGATACATAGTGAATAAATAGGAAGTAGTCACAGAAGAGAGGAATTAGCATTAAGGGGGATGAGAAAAGGTTTCTTATAGAAGGAAGTTAAGGGGTAGAAATGAGGAGGGATAAAATTCCAGGAATGGGGATGGGAAAGTCAGTGAAAATTTACAGAACTGGGACATGGATATCATGTACAAGGAACAGAAAGGAGGCCAGATTTACAGGACTGAAGAGTACATGTGTGGATTGGGGAACAGTAAGGTGTAAGAAAACTGGAGAGATTAGGAGGGGGCCAGATTGCCAAGGTCTTTAAAATTCAAACAATGGGTTTTTATAGTTGATCCTAGAGGTGATAAGATTAAACTAGAGTTTACTGAGTGGGGTAGGGGGAAGACATGACCAGGCATGAGCTTTAGAAGCTTTGATAGCTGGATGGAAGATGGACTAGAGGTGGGGGAAAACTTGAGGCAAAGAAACTGACCAAAAGACCATTGAAATAGTCCAGGCATGAGGTGTTGAGAGTCTGCACCAGGATCATGGCAGCATCAGTGAGAAGGAGGTATATATGAATGCTATCATGAAGATAGAATTGGCAGACTGGATATGGTAGGGTGGGGTGAAAGTGAAGAGTTTACTTTGATGGATGACTGACCAAAAGAACAAAAACCAAAACAAGCAAGCAAAAAGTTAAAAATCTCTATTTTAGTAACATCTGTCTCACCCAGTAGACACTTAATAACTGTTTATTGAATTGAATTGAATTTTCTGGAAATTTTTAAGCACCTCTTAAATTCATTGCATAAGCAACTTCCTGTTTTAATTATGCATCTGGATATCCCCATTGACAAATATAGGAAGGGTTAGAGCAATGATTTGTGGCTTAATAAGTTAAAGAAAATCTATATACAAGATGTGAATAATTATACCACAAATTGGTCAAAGTAGTCCATTTTCTACTGCAATTATTCCAACCTTGCACATAGATTTTCTTTAATCTGTCAAGTCCCAATTTTGTCCCAATACGAGTGTTATACTTGCAGTTTCTGCAAGTGCAAAAAGCTTAGATTATTATCATCACGTCTGACCATGCTACATTGTCCTACTCTAAGATCAGAGCTTTTCATAAAAGAAAAGACTGACTCAATGTGTCAGTTCCTTTTCATGTATCTAGATATTTCAATTTGTAGCATAGCCCCTGCAGTATTCCAGAGAATAGATGACACATCTGAAACCTTTAACTGCAGATGCCTGCCTGTCATTAGGTTTCCACAGGAATTTCTCTTAAAAAGACAGAAACCTAGGGGGTCATAAATACAAGACCTCAAATGGAAAGAATCATCCCAAAGCACTTTTGTTTCTCCTAGTTTTTGCTGACCAATCTTAACTGGAAGCTCTTTCTACCGTACAGTCATCCTTCTGCTAATTTAGGGCCCTTGCTGAACCACATGCAGTCCCTCAGTGCTCCTCATTCCTCTGACAGACTGATTCTATGTATGTGATTGCCATTATCACAGAATTATCTATGACTCATTTCAAAGTATGGTAAAGAAGGAAAATAGGGCATTTTACTGAGGAAACTATAAAAGAAGTCAATCAATAATAATTTGTTAAGCAACTACTGTATGCTGGGTATGATAGGTAGTAGGGATACATTTTTTAAAATACCTTTCCTAAAAGATCTTACGCTGTGTTAGAATAGAGGTTCTTTAACCTGAAATTCATGAAGTTAAAAATAATAGTTTTCTAACTCTATTTCTGTATTTTATGTTTCATGACTGTATATAGTGAGTTTTTCATGTAATCTTATTTGTTTTATTTTATGCATTCAAACTCTGAAAAGGGTTTTGTAGGCTTCAATAATCTGACAAAGGGTCACTGAAATAAGCTAAAAAAAAATCTAAGAATCTCTATATTTTCTGGGACATGGAACAGAGAAAAAGAAAGAGTAGAAATTTTCTCTTATTCCTACAACTTCTCTAGCTCCCCAAAACAGAAATTGTATACCAAAGATAAAGCAACTTCAGCTTGAGCTTTGTCCATGATCTAGGACATCCTGAATCCAAAAGAAATTTTTAAAAAAGAACCCAATACCTACTCTGAGCTCACTCAGCACCCCTCCCCATGGCCTACCATTTTAATTCACAGACTTGAAATTTAACCCAACCCCCAAACTCCAGTTTTTTCCCTCTTTCTTTTTAGTACTATGGTTTTCTGGGTTCCTAGCTGCAGAAGCCTGATGCTATCTAGCACCACATTGGTAACATTCTCTGTTGCAAAAAAAAAAAAAAAATTCCTATAAGATAGGGAGGAAACAGATTGAAAAGGGTAGGACACATGTCTTCACCTAAAATGGAGCTCAATTCCACACTCCACACTTCACCCTGCTCCTTGCAGAGCCTATGAAACCCAAACTACAGAGATCAACCGTGTAGCACCACCATGGCAGCTCTCTGAACTGACATTGCCTCCAAGAAGAAAGTCAAGGCTACAAACTTCAAGACACATAGTGGTCAAATTTTTAAAATGCACTTCAGAAACAAGTTCTATACATGATCCAGAGAAGGGCCTTGAGATACAAAGAAAAGGAAATTCAATTAACACAAGCCTGTTTTGCACCCACTGGAAGTCAAAGGAAAGAAAAGAATATGTGCTTGGAGGAGAAGTGGAGCTCAAGAGACAGACCTGGAATGACAAACCTGAGCTTCTCTGTAGTTCTAGGGCTGCTGAAGCACTGACAAATTTTTTTTTTAACATAGAGCCAACCTTTGGCAGAGTGTTAAAAATGGGTTGCATATAGATCTACTTTTTCACAACTTCTTTGCATTTCAGCTCTTCCTCTGTGAAACAAAGATATTGGACAAGATGGTTTCTTAGATCCCCTCCAGTTCTACCCTATCATCCTATAATATTGCATTTCTGTTTCTAAGTAGGGCCAGATCAATTTTATAATTATGACTTGAAAATGTAACTTAACATATAATGACACTAGACGTTCTTCATTTCTATTTCTTCTCATTATATTGGGCCCTCCATATGAATTTCATTTTTTATCTAATTCCACAAATTATCCTCTGGCAATTTGTTATATAATTAAATCTGTAGATCAAGTAGTATCACAATGTTCAATATATTGGAAAGGTCTAGCCAGGAACATTTAATACCCCTCTAATTATTTAGGGCTTTATATCTGAAAACGTATTTTTATAAATCTCATATGTGTCTTAATTTTAATATTCAGATATTTTCTACATTTTTGTAGTTATTTTAATGAGACACTTTAATCAATCTTCCCAGATTTTACTGGTAATACATAGAAACACTGATCAATTGTATGGATTTTATTTTATATCCAATCAGTAGCTAAATATTGTCACTTATCTTTCCAAAACATTTGAACATATAGTCCTATTTCTTTGATCCTATAGCCACTACTCTAATAGAGTCCACTATCTCCTCTCAGCTTTACTACTGCAATAGTTACCTCATTCATCTCCCTTACTCAAATTTCCCCCCACTCTAGTCTATGTTCTACACACTCACGGAAGTGATTCCCCTTAAGTCTTCCCATGTCATTCACCTATTCCCATCTTTAACTCTAGAATCAATATAAACTCTTTTTTTTTTTTGGGTGGGGGAAGGCAAGGCAATTGGAGTTAAATAACTTGCCCAAGGTCACACAGCTAGTTAAGTGTGTCAGGTGTTGGAGGTTGGATTTAAAATCAGGTCCTCCTGACTTCAGGGCTGGTGCTCTATTCACTGTGCCACCTAGCTGCCCCAAATATAAACTCTTCTGTCTGATATTTAAAATTCTCCAAAATCTGGTTTTATCCTTTCCTTCCTTATTTTACATGTCACCATCACATACTCTATTGTGCAACTAAATTGTCCTTCTTGTTTGTAATATATGACACTCCATGTCCTATGTGCTTGCCTTTGCATTCACTGTCTCCCATGCCCAGAATTTAATTACTATTTACCTCCACCATTTGGAATTTCTGATTTCCTTTAAGACTCAGCTCAAGAGCTACATTTTTAAGAGGCTATTCCAAGACCCCACAGAGGCTTGCTATTGCCTCCTTCCTGGGAAAATACCTTATATCTAATTTTATGTGTTTTGTATAAAATACGCCAACTATTTAATTTTAAATGCAAAAATCATAAACATATAAAGACCTTTCCTATTAAGGAAATTATTAAATGCATTTGTATAAAACCAAGAGTCATATTTTTTTAATGGAGAAGCACTGGACAGTTTCTCTGTACAATCAGGAGTGAAAAAATAACAACAAACAGCAGCTAACATTTATATAGCATTTAGTATGTGTCAGATATTATGCTAAATGCTTTCAATTATTATATCATTTGTTCCTCCCAACAACCCTGAGAGGCAAGTGATATTTTTATCCTTATTTTACAGATGAGGAAACTGAGGCAAACTGAGGTTAATGACTTGCCTAGAGCTACATATTTATTAATGTCTGAGGCCAGATTTAAACTTTCTGACTCTGGGACCAGCACTCTACCTGCTTTGTGACCTAGGTGGACCTTTTTACCACTATTATTTGACTTAATATTTGAAATACTATTTGAAGCATAAGACAGGAAAAAAAAATATAGGCAATAAGAAATGTTAAAGAAGAGGCTTTGCTGAGCATGTGGTTGATAATTTAGAAAATCCTAGAGAATGAACAAAAGAAATGAAATTGTAAATTCATCAAAAAAAAGCAGTATGTCTATTAATCAACCAAGAGCATTTATCAAGATTCTGTTATGTGCTACACTGAAGATACAGAGACAAGCAGAACAGTTTCTGTCTTCTAGAAGGTTACATTCTTTTAAAATATCTTTGTGATATCTTTTTTTTTATTTCCCAATGTATCTCTTTCCCCCATGCCATGTAGTTATCTCTTAGAACTACACATTTTTTAAAAGGGGGAAGGAAGTTCAGCAAAATTAACATGTCAGAAAAAAAGTCTGACATTTTGTGTTTCACATTCATAGTTCCCCACTTCTTCAAAGAAGTGTGATAGAACCAAGATAGGCAGAGTAAAGGCAGGGGCTCACCTGAGCACTCCTCTAAAACCCCACATATACCTTTTTTATTTTTTTTCATACTTTTTAAAAAAAATCACTCTATAAACAAATTCTAGAGAAGCACACGTCATAAAAAGAAGGAGTGAAACAAATTTCTAGCACAAGTCAACTTAGAAGGTCAGCAGGAAAGGTCTGTTGCACTAGACTGAGAGAGAAGTACAATCCAGTTAGCTCAGACCTGGCTCCAGTGATCCCAGAGCAGGCCTTGGGGTGACTGAATTGCTGACAGCTGTGGCGGTTTCCAGACCTCTTAACCCATAGACACTAGGGACAACTTAGAAGGTCAGCAGGAAGGCTCTGTCAAGCTTGGGTAGGAGTGGAGTTCAGTTCAATGCAAGCCCCAACAATATAGTGCAGCCCCAGAATGCCAGCAGCAGGCCTTGGGAGTGACTGAATCAGCAGCAGCAGTGGCAGTGCCTGCTTCTGAGGCTCCCAGCCCACAGACAGGAAGGGGGTCAAACAACTGTTCAGAAGGAGATTAGAGGGGGTCTCTTTGTTGTTTTTCCCATACTCAGACACAGGTCCCCTTTCTGGGTGACAGTCCCAGGGTGAGGAGGAGCACTAGAATAGCAGGACTCTCCTCTCCTCACACTTTCAGGGCAGAAAAGAGTGATCACGGTCGCTCACAGATAAGAGAACAAACCAGTAGAAAAAGTCAAAAACCAACTTCTCCTTAGGTCATACCACTTGGAAGAACTGAAAACTTAGAAATCCCTAGAAGTATCTCTGAAAAAAGTTTCACAAAACCCCTGAAGCTTGGGACAGTGCTCCCTTTACCCTAGAAGCATAGTCCTACTTTAACAAACCATTAAAAGTCAAGTAATAGGATGGGAGAATGAGCAAACAACAGAAAAAATAAACCTCTGACTAAAGAAAGTTATTAAGGCGACAAGGAAGATCAAAACATACAATCAGAAGAAGATAGTAAAGTCAAAGCTCTTACATCCAAAGTCCTCAAGAAAAATATGTACTGGTCTCAGGCCATGGAAGAACTCAAAAAGGATTTTGAAAATCAAGTAATAGATGTAGAGGAAAAACTAGGAAGAGAAATGGATGATGCAAAAAGATTATGAGAAAAGAGTCAACAGTTTGGTGAAGGAGACACACACACACACACACACACACACAAATACTGAAGAAAATAACACCTTAAAAAAAGATTAGGCCAAATGGCAAAAGTGTCCAAAAAGCCAATGAGGAGAAGTATATCTTAAAAACAGAATTAGCCAAATGGAAAAGGAAGTCCAAAAGCTCACTGAAGAAAATAATTGCTTAAAAATTAGAATGGAAGGGATGGTTAGGTGGCGCAGTACATAGAGCACCGTACCTGGAGTTAGGAGGGCCTGAGTTCAAATCCAGCCTCAGACACTTGACACAAATACTAGCCATGTGACTTTGGGCAAGTCACTTAACCCCAATTACCCTCCAAAAAAAAAAACCAAAAAAAATTAGAATGGAGCAAATGGAAGCCAATGACTTTATGAGAATTCAAGATATTATAAAACAGATCCAAAAGAATGGAAAAATAGGAGACATTATGAAATATCTCTTTGGAAAAACAACTGACCTGGAAATAGATCCAGGAGAGATACTTTAAAATTATTGGACTACCTGAAAGACACGACCAAACAAAGAGCGTAGATATCATCTTCCAAGAAATTATCAAGGAAAACTGCCCTGATATTCTAGAACCAGAGGATAAAAAAGAAAGTAAAAGAATCCACTGATTAGCTCCTGAAAGACATGCTAACTACCACTAATATTATAGCCATATTCCAGACATCCAAGTTCAAGGAGAAAATATTACAAGTACCAGAAAGAAATGATTTAAGTATTCTGGAGCAACAGTTAGGATAACACAAGATTTAGCAGCTTCTATATTGAAGGTTCAGAGGACTTGGAATATGATATTCTGTAGGGCAAATGAGCTAGGATTAAAATCAAGAATCATCTACCCAGGAAGAATAAATGTAATCTATGAAGGGGGAAATGGATATTCAATGAGATAGAGGACTGTCAAGCATTCTTGATGAAAAGACCAGAGCTTAATTGAATATTTGACTTTCAAATATAAGACTCAAGAAAAACATGAAAAGGTAAACAGGAAAGGGAAATCATAAGGGACTTATTAAAGTTGAACTGTTTACATTCCTACATGGCAAGGTGATATTTGTAACTCACAAAAACTTTCTCATTATTAGGGGAGTTACAGTATATATAAACAAAGTGAAGGTATGAAATCTAAAAAATAAAGTAAAGGTGTGAGAGAGGAATATGCTGGGAGAAAGGGAAAGGTAGAACGGGGTAAATTATCTCACATAAAAGAGCAAGGAAATTCTTTTACAGTAGAGGGGAAGAGGAAGCAGGTGAGGAGGAGTGAGTGAACTTTACTCTCATCAGAACTGGCTTAAAAGAGGGAATAAGATACAGAGTCAGTGGGGTATAGAAATCTATCTTACCCTATAGGAATGTAGAAGTGGAAGGGGATAAGGGAAAGGGTGGTGGTCATAAAAGGGAGGTTAGATTGGGGGAGGGCTAGTCAGAAACAAAACACTTTTGAGGAGGGACAGGGTGAAAGGAGAAAGAGAATAAAATAAATGGGGAGGATAGGATGGAGGGAAATACAGTTAGCAATAGTAACTGTGGAAAAATTTTGAAGCAAGTTCTCTGATACATGCCTCATTTCTCTAACATATAGAGAACCAACTTAAATTTAAATCATTCCCCAACTGATAAATGATCAAAAGATTTAATCAGTTCTCAAATGAAGTAATTAAAGCTATAACCATATGAAAAAATAATTCTAACTCACTATTGAATGGAGAAATGCAAATTAAAATAATTCTGAGGTATTACCTCATATCTATTAGATTGGCTAATAGGGCAGAAAAGGTAAATGGCAAATATTGGAGGGGATGTGGGAAAAATGAGACAATAATATACTGTTGGTGGAGTTGTGAACTAATTCAACCACTCGGTACAGCAATTTGGAATTCTGGCCAAAGAGCTATAAAACCATGCATACCTTTTGACCTAGCAATACCACGACTAGATCTGTATCCTAAAAGAGATGAAAAAAAGGAAAAGGACCTATATGTACAAAAACATTTATAGCAGCTCTTTTCTAGGGATAAAAAATTAGAAACTGAGGAAATGCCCATCAATTGGGGGATGGCTGAACAAGTTGTGATATGTAATTATGATGGAATATAATTGTACTATAAGAAATGATGATCAGGATGCTGTCAGAAAAACCTGGAAAGACTTGCATGGGTTGATGCAAAGTTAAATGTACTGGGTACAAAGTTATAGCAATATTGTAAGATGATCAGCTGTGAATGGCTAAGGTATCCTCAGCAATACAATGATTCACGACAACTTTGAAGGACTTAGAGTGGAAAATGCTATCTATCCCCAAAGAAAAGACTGATGGTGTCTGAATACAGACTGAAACATACTTTTTCTTTACTTTATTTTTCTGGAGGTGGTTTTTTTTTTTGGTCTATAATTTCTTTCACAATATTACTATTATGGATATGTTTTGCATGACTACACATATATAACTTATATGGAATTGCTTGCCTTCTCAATGAGGGGAGATAGGGACAGTAGAAAGGGAGAGAATTTGGAACTCAAAGTTTTTCAATGAAATGTTAAAAATTGTTTTTACCTGTAACTAGGTAAAAAAATAAATACTAAACAATTTTTAAAAGAGTTAAAAAAAAGTGTGACATGACTTTTCATCTCTTCTTTGGTGCCAAATTTAATCATTATAACTTCAGAGCATTCATTTTCCATTGTTTTTCTACTCTTGTTCTTTCCAGTTAAACTGTTGTAAATTTTTAGAGTTTTGGTTCTTCTTTTCTCAATTTGTATCAGTTCATATGCCTTCTCATGTTTCTCAATATTTATGATTTTCTTTGCTTCTTAGATGAGTAATATTGCATTGCATCTATGCGTGAAAAGTAGTTTAACCCTTCCCCAGTTGATGAGCACCTACTTTCTTTCCAGTTCATTGACATTACAAAACACGCCATTAATTTGTTTTTGTTTACAATATGATATTTTGTTTCATTCTATTTGATATGTACATGTGTATTTTTTCAAAATGAAGAACATTTTTCTGAATTTATTTACATGAACATTTCTTTTGTTACTTTTGTTATTGATAACATTGATTATGCTAATTGTTTTTCTAATATTATATCATCTTCATATCTGTAGCATAAATTTACCTTTATTATTATTTTAATTTTGACTATAATTATTTAGTTTTCTCTCAAAACCAATGGATAATGTTGATTCATAGATACTTACCTCTGCTTTAAACTTCCCTAGTTTTATTATTAGGGCTATACTGGGGTTTTTATATTTCATTTTTTCCCAAATACATGTACAATTTTTAAACTTTTTAAAAATTTTTGAGTTCCAAATCCTCTGCCTCCCTGCCTCTCTGACCACCTCATCAAAAAAGCAAGCAATTTTATATAGATTACACATGGTGCAGTCATGTTAAATATTCCATATGTCCACATTAGTCATGTTATGAAAGAAGGCACAGACCAAAACACACACGAAAATTAAAAAAAAAATAGTATGCTTTGATATGCACTCAAGCTCTATCAGTTCTTTCTCTGGAGGTGGATAGCACTTTTTATCATGAATCCTTCAGGAATTGTCTTAGATCATTTTATTACAGAGAATAGCTGTCATTCACAGCTGATTATAGTAGAACATTGCTCTTACTGTGAACAATATTCTCCTGGTTCTGTTCACTTTACTTTGCATCATTTCATGTAAGTTTTTTCCAGGTTTTTCTGAAAATATCCTTCTTTTAATTTCATATAGCAAAGTAGTATCCCATCACATTCATATACCACAGCTTGTTCAGCCAGTTCTCAATGCATGGGCATCCCTTCAATTTCCAATTCTTTGCCACCACAATATAGGTCCTTTTCCCTTTTCTTCTTAAATATCTTCAAAATATAGGCCTGGGAGTTGTATTGCTGGATAAAAAGATATGTACCTTTACAAACTTTGGGGCATAGTTCCAAATATAACTCAAGAATGGCTGACTCAGTTCACAATTCTACCACCAGGACATTAGTGCACTCATTTTCCCATATTCCACCCAACATTTGCCATTTTCCTTTTCCATCATATTAGCCTTTCTAATAGGTATAAGGTGGTAACTTAGAGTTGTTTTAATTTACATTTCTCTAATCTGTAATGATTTAGAGTATTTTTTCACATGACTACAGGTAAATTTGACATCTTCATCTGAAAATGTCCTGTTCATATCCTTCATCCATTTATCAATTGGGGAATGATTTATAGTCTATAAATTTTATTGAGTTCACTTAATATTTGACACATGAGGTCTTTGTCAGAAAAATTTACTATGAAAAATTTCCTCACCTTTCTGCTTTCTTTTTAATCTTGGCTGAATTAATTTTGTTTGTGCAAAACTTTTAAATTTTATGTAATCAGAATTATCTATTTAACATCTCATAATTCTCTCTATCTTCTATTTGGTCATAAATTCTTCCCTTATCCATAAATCTGACAGTTAAACTATTCTATGATACTCTACTTTGCTTATGGTATCACTCTCTATGTCTAAATCATGTACCAATTTTAACCTTATCTTGGCATACAGTGTGAGACATTAGTGTATACCTAGTTTCTCCCAAACTGTTTTCCAGTTTTTCCAGCAGTTTTTGTCAAATAGTGAGTTTTTCTACCCAAAGCTTGGAACTTTGGCTTTATCAAACACTAGATTACTATGGTCATTTAGTGCTGTATATTCTTTTTTTTTTCATTTTTCTTTTTTCTTTTTGGCCTTTATTAATTTGTTCATTTACTTTTAGTTTCCAAGATTCAGTTCCCAAGTTCTTACAGTTTCAAATTTTCTCCCTCTCTCTTCCCTCCCCCACACCCTAAGGCAGCAAACAATCAAGTTTCAAATGTGAAACAAATAGTTTCACATTAGACATTAGTCAGGTAATAAAGAAGGATTGTATAGGATGAAATGAACAATGGGAAAGAGGAAACAGAAACAAACAAGAAAAATAAAGAGAGCAGGTAATTTGCTTCAATCTGCATTCAAACTCTGTTCTTTCTAGTTCTTTCTCTGAATGTAGACATCTCTCTCCAGCACGAGTCTTTTGGAGTTTACTTATAGCCCTGCATTCCTGAGAAGATTCCAATCTATCAAAGTTGGCCATCACACATACATTGTATCTGTAATTGTGTACAAATTTTTCCTGGTTCTTCTCTTCTCACTCAGCATCAGTCTGTATAAGCCTCTCCAGGTAAATATGAAGTACATCTACTCTTCGTTTCTTATGGCGCAATATTATTCCATTACATTCCTATACCATAACTTGTTTAGCCATTCCCCAATTGATGAGCATCCCCTTAATTTCCAATACTTTGCCACCACAAAAAGAGCTGCTATAAATATTTTTGTATGTATGGGTCTTCCTCCTGCTTCTATGATCTCTTTGGGACACAACCCTAGAAGTAGTATTGCTGTATCAAAGGATATGAAATCACTTATAGCCCTTTGGGCATAGTTCCAGCTTGCTCTCCAGAATGGTTGGATCAGTTCACAACTCCACCAGCAATGTATTAGTGTTTCAATTTTTCCACATCTTCTCCAGCATTTATCATGTTCCTGTTTTGTCATCTTAGCCAATCTGACCAGTGAGATTTGGTACCTCAGAGTTGTTTTGATTTGTATTTCTCTAATCAATAGTGATTTAGAGCATTTTTCATATGCTTATAGATATCTTTAATTTCTTCCTCTGAGAACTGCTTCATATCCTTTGACCATTTATCAATTGGTGAATGACTTGTATTCTTACAGATTTGACTCAATTATTTGTATATTTTAGAAATGAGGCCTTTATCAAAGATGTTGGTTGTAAAAATTATTTCCCAATTTCCAACTTCCATCTTAATCTTCATTACATTGCCTTTGTTTGTAAAGAAGCTTTTCAATTTAATATAATCAAAGTTATCCATTTTGCATTTTATAATGCTCTTTAATTCTTGTTTGGTCATGAAGACTTCCCCTCTCCATAAATCTAACAGGTAAACCATTCCTTGCTTTCCCAGATTGCTTACAGTGTCATTCTTTATACCTGTATCATGCACCCATTTAGACTTTATTTTGGTATACGGTGTTAGATAATGGTCTATGCCCAGTTTCTGCCATACTATATTCCAGTTTTCCCAGCAGTTTTTGTCAAATAGTGAGTTCTTATCTTACCTAGGGTCTTTGGGTTTATCAAAGAGTAGATTATTATAGTCATTGACTCCTGGGTCTCGTGTACCCAATCTATTCCATTGACCCACTGCTGTATTCCTCAGCCAGTACCAAGTAATAGTATTGAGGCCTGCTGCTTTATAATACAGATTAAAATCTAGTATAGCTAGGCCACCTACCCTAGCATTTCTTTTCAATAATTCCCCTGATATTCTGGACCCTTTGTTCTTCCAAATGAATTTTGTTATTATTTTTTCTAGCTCTATAAAGTATTTTTTTTGGTAAATTGATTGGTATGGCACTAAATATGTAATTTAATTTAGGTAAAATTGTCATTTTTATTATATTAGCTCAACCCAGCCATGATCAATTGATGTTTATCCAATTAGATTGATTTGACTTTATTTGTGTGAAAAGTGTTTTGTAGTTGTGTTCATATAGGTCCTGGGTTTTTTTTGGCAGGTAGGTTCCCAAATATTTTATAATGTCTACAGTAACTTTACATGGAATTTCTCTTTCTATCTCTTGCTGTTGGATTTCATTAGATATACACAGGAATGCTGAGGATTTATGTGGGTTTATTTTATATCCTGCAACTTTGCCAAATATATTTGTTGTCTCAAGTAGTTTTTTATTTGATTCTTTAGGATTCTCTGAGTATATCATCATATCATCCACAAAATGTGATAACTTGGTCTCTTCTTTGCCTAATTTGATTCCTTTGATTTCTTTTTCTTCTCTAATTGATACTGCTAACATTTCTAGTACCAGATTGAATAAGAGGGGTTATAGTGGACATCCTTGTTTCACTCCCTGATCTTATTGGAAATGCTTCTAGCTTATCCCCATTACATATAATACTTACTTATGGCTTTAAATAGATGCTACTTATTATTTTGAGGAGGGCTCCATTTATTCCTATACTTTCTAGTGTTTTTAATAGGAATGGATGTTGTACTTTGTCTAAAGACTTTTCTGCATCTACTGAGATAATCATGTGGTTTCTGCTAGTTTTATTGTTGATATGATCAATTATACTGATGCTTTTCCCAATATTAAACCATACTTGTATTCCTGGAATAAATCCTACTGATCAAAGTGTATTATTCTTGTGATTAGTTGGTGTAGTCTTTTTGCTAATATTTTATTTAAAATTTTTGCATCTATATTCATGAGGAAAATTGGTCTATAATTTTCTTTTTCCATTTTATCTCTTTCTGATTTAGGTATCAGTACCATGTTTGTGTCATAAAAAGAATTTGGTAGGACTCCTTCTTCACCAATTTTCCCAAATAGCTTGTAGAGTATTGGAATCAATTGTTCTTTAAATGTTTGATAGAATTCTCTGGTAAATCTGTCTGGACCTGGAGATTATTTCCTAGGAATACTGCTGTATATTTTAGTCCACTCTATTTTTTAGCTGGTATCAGATCTTTTTTAAGAGTTTGAGATATGGTATGGTTAAGCAACCTTCACATTTTTTTTCTTTGATTAACTTGTTTTTATTTCCCTTTTGTTTTTCCTAATGAATTTTGCTATTTTTTCTGATATTATAAACTAATTTTTGGTTGTTTGGTATGGCATCTAATAAATAAATGAATTTAAGTAGAATTGTTATTTTATTGTATTGGTTTGACCTACACATGAGCAATTACTATTTTTCAGTTATTTAGGATTAATCTTATTTTTGTGAAAAGTGTCTTATAATTGTGCTTATATAGTTCCTGGGTTTCCCTGGCAAGTAGATTCTTAAGTCTTTTGTAATAAGTCTATAGTTATTTAAAATGAAATTTCTCTATGTCTTGCCGCTGGATTTTTTTGGTAATATATGGAAATGCTGGTGATTTTTGTAGGTTCTTTTTTACCCTGCAGCTTTGATAAAGTTATTCATTATTTCGAGTAGTTTTTTAGTTGATTCTATAAGGATTTTCGAAGTCATATCATCTGCAAATAGATATTTTTATTTCCTCATTGCCTAGACTAGTTCCTTCAACTTTTTGTTCTCTTATTAATATAACTAGCATTTCTAGTACAATATTGAATGAGAGCAGTGAAAATGGTCACCCTTACTTCATCTCTGATTTTATTGGTAAGGCTTCTAGCTTATCCCTACTATAGATAATCCTTGCTGATGATTTTAGATAGAGAATACCTAACATTTTGAAGAAAGCCCCATTTATGGGGCAGCTCAGTGGCTCAATGAATAGAGCACTGGTTCTGGAGTCAGGAAGACCCGAGTTAAAATGTGGCCTCAGACACTTAACTCTTACTAGCCATATGACCTTGGGCAAGTCCCTTAACCCCAATTGCTCCATCTTCTCCCCTCCAAGAAAAAAAGCTCCATTTATTTGTATATTTTCTTGTGTTTTAAATGGGAATGGTGCTGTATTTTGTCACAAAAAAATTCTGCATCTATTGAGATAATCATATGATTTCTATTTGTTTTGTTGCTGATATGGTCGCTTGTGCTGATGGTTTTCTTAAGGTTGAACCAGACCTACATTCATGGCATAAATCCCATTTGGTCATAGTGTATGATCTTTGTAATATATTGATGTAATCTTCTTGCTAGTAGTTTATTTTAAAATTTTGCATCAATATTCATTAGGTAATTTTGTCTATAATTTTCCTTCTCTGTTTTTGCTCTTCCTGTTTTAGGTGTCAGCATTGTATTTGATTCCTAAAATGAATTTTGTAGGACTCCTTTTTTTGCTTATTTTTCCAAATAGTTTATATAGTATTCGAAGTAATTATTCTTTAAATGTTTAGTAGCATATACTTGCGAATTCATCTTGTCTTAGGGACTCTTTCTTAGGGAATTCATTGATGATTTGTTCAATTTATTTTCCTAAGAGTTATTCTTTTAATCAGAGCAGTTTATATTTTTCTAAGTATTCATCCATTTCACTTAGATTTTTAGATTTATCAATATGTAATTGTGCAAAATAGTTCCTAATAATTGCTTTAATTTTATCTTCATTTGTGATGAATTAATTTTTTTCATTTTTGATACCAGTAATTTAGTTTCTTTCTTTCCTTTCTTAAATCAAATTAACCAATTGATTATCTATTTTATTTGTTTACCATAAAACCAGTTTCTAGTTTTATTTATTAGTTCAATGGTTTTCTAACTCTTGATTGTATTAATCTCTCTTTTCTTTTACATAATTTCCAATTTGATGTTTAATTGAGGATTTAAAATTTGTTCTTTTTGTAGTTTCTTTTTTAATTGAATGCCCAAGTCATATTTCTGCTCTTTATTTTATTAATGTAAGCATTTAGAGACATAAAATTTCCTTTCAATGTTACTTTGCCTACATCCCATAAATTTTCGTATATTTTTCTCATTGTTCTCATTCTTTCTCATGAAATTATTGATTGTTTTTGTGCTTTGTTCTTTGACCCCTTAATTCTTTAGGATTAGAATGCTTAGTTTGAAATTAATTTTTAATCTATGCTGCCACAGTCCTTTATTAAATGTAATTTTTATTGCATTATGATCTGAAAAGGATGTGTTGATATATTTTTCTTTTGTGCATTTGGTTTTGAGGTTTTTAATGGCCTAATACATGGTCAGTTTTTGTGTAGGTGCTCTACACTAGTGTTTATTTCCCCCTGTAACTCATTTATCCCTTCTTTTAAGAATCTGGATGTTATACCATTTGGTTCACATGTGTTTACTATAGATATGACTTCATTGCCTATTGTACCTTTTAGCAAAATATAGGGTTTTTTTCTGCTTATCTCTTTTAATTAGATCTATTCTTGTTTTTGCTCTGAGATCATGACTGTTACTTTTTTTCTTTTGTTTTTATTTTTTACTTCAGCCAAAGCATAATAGACTCTGCTACAGCTCCTTGTCTTGTGTGTGTGTGT
>NW_027186523.1:12778299-12940614 GCF_028583685.1 Petaurus breviceps papuanus
CTCTCTCTCTCTCTCTCTCTCTCTCTCTCTCTCTCTCTCTGTCTCTCACTCTGTCTCTCTCTCTGTCTCTCCCCTTTCACCCTATTCCTACACAAGAGTGTTTTGTGTACCATCAAGACCACCATCTTCCCTAATCCTCCCTCCCTTTTCTCTGCCCCAGTCTTCTCTTCACCCCTACCCTACCCTACCCTGCTTCCCTGGAATTTCAAATACATTTTTATGCCCAACTAAGTGTATGTGCTATTCCATCTTTGAGCCAATTCTGATAAGAGTAAGGTTAAAGCATTGTCCACCACTCCCCTATCTTAACCTTCACAGCAAAATCTCTTTAATGCTTCATTTATGTGAGATAATTCACCCTATCCCTCTCCCTTTTCCTTTCTCAGTACATTCCTTTCCACTCCTTAATTCAGTTTTTTGGATGTCATCCCATCATAGTCAACTCACAACTATGCCCTCTGTCTATCTATACCCCTTCTAACTGGTCTAATAATGAGAGGAGTTACACATATCATCTTCTCATGTACACAGTTGAATCTTATTGAACCTCTTATAGTTTCTATTTCCTATTTGCATTTTTATGCTTCTCCTGAGTCTTATATTTGAGAGTCACATTTTCTATTCTGCTCTGTTCTTTTCATTAGGAATACTTGAAAGTCTTCTTTTTCATTCAGTTCCTCTCCTCCTTTTTTGTCATGGATTCTACTCAGTTTTAAAGGGTAGATGAGTTTTGGCTGTAATCTAAGCTCCTTTATTATCTGAAATTTTCTTGCATTTATTATCTGAAATTTTCTTGCATTGTTCTCATTTCTCTTCCCAATTTTACCTCTACTTCTCTTATAAGTTTCTTAGGTTCCTCTATGGCCTGTAACCAGCTTGTATTTTCCTTTGAAGCTTTTGGTGCAGGAGTTCTGACTTCACTGTCTACCATGCTTTGATACTTTTTGTCCCCAAAATAGGAGTCTAATGTTGGATTCTTCTGTTTGCTTTGTTTCCTTTGCCTGGTCATGTTGCCACTCAATTACTTGACTTTTGGGCTTTTTGCCACAATAGGACTCTGCTAACAGACAGGGGAGCTCCGTACCAAATGCTGGGGTTTTCTCAGCTGCTGAAGTTATTAGTTGGGTGCGCTTGCTGAAGCCTTCACATATTCTGGCAAGAAGAACACATACCCCAGGACCTCCACCCTAGACTGCAATCCAGATCTGAGCAGGATAAAGCAAGAGCGATTACCCCTCAGACTGGTCGCTTGGTCCCCCTACACTCTGCAGGCCTGAAGCTGCCATGTGGATGTGGCTGCACCAGCAGCAGCTTCTTGTCCCAGGTGCAAAAGCCAAGGCACTCCCAACTACTGGGTCCCAAAGTCCGCACTGCACTGACCTCTCACTATGTCATTCACATCTATGTGTTGACAATTCTGGACCACCACAGCTGCTGGTGATCTGGAGTCCCTCCAGCCAGCGGCTAGTCAGACCCTCCCTGGGGCTAAAACTTCAGCGGCACAGAACTGGGCTCGGTTCCCAGAACACTGCGCTGGTCTATTCCTGCCCAGCTGCTAGGCTGTCCTCAGCAGGAGATTAGCTTCTCTGTGTCGTTTTGTGCAGCTCCAAAGTTTATTCAGAGTTCCCTTTTACATAATTGGGAAAGGTGGAAACCAGATCTGCGTGGAGGTCCAGCTTGTACTCTGTCGTCTTGTCTCTGCACCCCCCCCCCCCATTTTAGTTTTTTAAGGATTTATTTTCTTCAATGGGATTTTGTACCTCTTTCTTCCATTTGGACAATTCTGCTTTTTGAAGTGTTCTTCTCTTCAATGGATTTTTGTACTTCTTTTTCTGTTTGACTTATTTTATTTTTAGAGTGTTATATTCTTCAATATTTTTGTTCCTCCTTCACCAAGCTGTTAATGCTTTTCTCATTTTTCTTGCACCATTCTTATTACTTTTTTTCCAATTGTTCCCCTCTCTCTCATTTGATTTTTAAAATCCTTTTTAACATCTTCTAGGCCTTGAAACCAATTCACATTTTTCTTTGTTGCTTTGTATGTAGCTGTTTTGATTTCATTGTTTTCTGAGTTTCTGTTTTGATTTTCCCTGTCTCCATAGTAATTTTCTATCATTAGGCTCTTTTTGTTTTTGTTTGCTCATTTTTCAGTCTATTTATTGACTTTAAACTTTATGTTAAAGTTGGACTTTGCTTCCAGGATGGAGGGGGCATTGTCCCAAACTACAGGTTTTTCTTGTCACTGCTTTCAGAACTAGTTCTGGCAATCTGTAAGTTTTCAGTTCTTCCAAGGAGGTATTATGTGAAGAGGGATATGATCATTGGTCTTCTTGCCTATGCTCTGTCCCGTGAGTGGCCACAATCACTCTTTTCCACCCTGGAATTTTGACCAGGGTCCCTGATCCTGCTAGTGCTCTTCCTAGTACAACTCCTTACCCTGGGACTGTGACCCAGAACCATACATATGAGTAATGCAACAAAGACCCAGTGTCAGCAAAGGAACTCCTGTAATCTTCTAACCAGTTGTCCAATATCCCTGCAATCTATGGGCTGAGTGCTCCAGTGCCACCAATTCAGTTACCCCCAAGGACTGCTGCTGATGTGCTGGGTGGGACCTGTGTTGGACTGTGCTCTACTTTCCAAACTTTTAAGTTGCCCTGGGCTAAAAACTTGTTTCTCCCTATCCTTTTTGTTGGTTCTGCCACTCCAGAATTCATTTTGAGTTGTTATTTTAATATTATTTGGAGAGGAATTTGGGATATCTTAGGTGGGCTCCTACCTTTATTCTAGCACCTTAGTTCTACCATTAAGACTATATTTTTCACATAAAAGAAGTTAGTAGTATGCTTTTGTTCTAAATTATTTAGCATAATTTTATGTCATATTAGACTATTTATAGTCTATATATAGACATAATAGACTATTTTATCATATTTGTTTTTTTTCCTAGAAAATCAACAATTCTCAGCTCATCTATTTGTAATCTGATTAAAGATCAATTGTTTTAGTTTGTAGTAACATCATCTATTCTCCCACTTTTTTTTTTTAAAGTAATCGGGGTTAAGTAAGTTGCTCAAGGTTACACGGCCAGTTATTTCTGGGTGTGGTTCTAAGTATCTGAGCCCAGATTTGATCCCCAGGTCATCCCAACACTGGAGCTGGTGCTCTTACTCGCTGAGCCACCTGGCCACCCCTAAGCAATTGGGGTTAAGTAACTTGCTCAAGTTTACACGGCCAGGTGTTTCTGGGTGGGTGCTAAGTGTCTGAGCCCGGATTCGATCCCTAGGTCATCCCGACACTGGAGTCAGTGCTCTTACTCGCTGTGCTACCTGGCCACCCATATTCTCCCACTTTTTGTCTTTAGATTTTAGTCTGACATTATTCTTCCATCTCAGAATTTATTAGCTCTGAATCTCTCATTCTCTTTTCCATTATCTACTGCTTTAGAAAATTTCCTCATGATTTCTTCTAGGGAATCTACTCTCCTGTCTTTTAAAATTCTTATTTGTAGGACCTAATCCCTTTTCCTATTTCTTCCTATGACTATTCAATCAAACACTTAAACTTATGGAATTTTTATGGTAGTTTCACAATAACTTCTGACTTAGTATTTTTTTTTGTTTGTTTGAGGTTTTTTGAAGCATTATCTTTTGATTCTAGATTTTTTTAAACCTAACTGAATTTTATTCTTTAGTATTTATCCACTATGTAGGGATCATTTTTTTTCATTCTCTTTTGTATTTTATTTGAAGTTTTACTTGTGAAAAATTCTTTCCTTTCTCTTTTTTATTATTATTCTTCACTTGGCACATTTTTTACTCTTTTGAATTCAGTTTATCATAGAAATTATTTCTTTTTTAAGCCATCTTCCCAGAAACACACCCACCTACCCATATATCTACAGATTTAGAAAGATATAACATTTGGCAAACTATTTCTTGAAAGTATTCTCATGTAAAGATTTCATAATATTTCATGAACACAATTCTCCACAGAATCCACGTGATTCCATACTAGCAAGTTGGCTGTCTACATCTGAATATTTGCTCCTTTGAGTCACTGAAATCTAAGATTGAGTTTACTGCTATTATAAGAATATGTTACATATCTACACATAACTTCTTAAATACATTATCTCATACCAAAATGCATCTTTCTAAGTCTTGAACATGTTATCATGCAGTAGTTGAAGTACATGGAATAAAAAACCTAATGTATTTTCCACTTATGGCAAGAAATTTGTTTTCCTGATTAGTAATTTGCCTAAAAATCACCCAAAAGGAAATTTCAATGATAATAAAAACTAGTACCCATATGCTTACATTCTCATTTCTGGAGAAAAATAAAATCTTTATTTGAATGACTGTATAGACCTCTTGAAGGTATCCTTGATGAAGATATGGGAAGTAATAAGTAAGTGCTTGACCATGATAAAAAAAAAAGCAAGCCATATTTTATAGTTACAGAATTGGGTATATTTACTGGTTTCGATCATGTAAAAACTCATTTTATTAAGCAGAGAAAAATAGCTATCTCCAAAAGGTATGTCCCATGAATATGTTAAGATTCTCTTTCCTTAAAGGGTGCAACAATGGAGTTAACTTTGATGATCTGCTACTTATAAATATCAAATGAGGCATATAACATATCCTCACAAAGTATAGTTGCTACTCTCAGGGAGGACATAAAATACAAAGTCAAAATAGAAGAGGGATTCTTAATAAATGATGAGGAACTGCAGATGATCCTCTTGGCAGATGAAATTAGGATGATGGCATCAAGCCCCAATATTACAGAATCCGCTATCTGACTCACAATCACTCAAAAGGGTCCAACTTAACAATATAAAAAGAAAAAAATCAAATGGATAAAGAATATTTATTTCCCATTCTATATGCTCCAAAATAACTTATAATAAGAGAAATACAAATCAGAATAATCCTGAGATTCCAATGTGCCCACTGTCAGTTGGTAAAGATGTCAAAAGATGGGAACAGTCAATATTGAAGGTCAGGAATTAGTTTGATGTTTCTAAAACTATGAATTACTACAACCACTTTGAAATAGGTGTTCCTGACTCTGGGCTTGACATTCTAACTACTGTGCCATCTAGCTACCCCAGTACAACAATCATATATAAATGTTTTACAATTGTAAAGAATAAGCATGACCCAAAAATAATATATGAGAAGATATACAACTTTGGTTTTTTGCAGAGGTATCTGAGTGTGGGGCAACACACATCACAGCAGATTCTTTCAGTGTTTGGTAGGTTTTGGTGATTTTTCTCCACATTTTTTGTCAATTTTTTCTTTTTAAAAACAATTCTTTATTATAAAAGATGACTCCCTGGGAGATGTTAGGGGCAGTGATTCATGGGGTGATCTAGACAATGTATAGACAAGAGATATCATTGAACATTTTTAAAACAGTCCGCTTTAACAACATAAAAAGAGAAAATGAAATGGAGAAAACCTACTCTTCAGTCTATGGTGTGCAGTTGGGTAGACAGTCAAAGAAACTTGCCTTTATTCTCTGCCTTATCTTTTCACAATCCTTCCATCTTGATGTATTAACAGAAATATGACTAAAGTTTGAAGGCTTGATCATTAATCACATGCTTCAATACATGTTTCATTGTTCTAACATAGCCTTTGATACAGTGAACCCAAAGGAACAGTTGGCATACAACTTGCCCCCCCAAATGTTTCCAGATCCCCCTTCTTCCATCAATTTCAATAACCTCTTCTCTTTTTAGATTTACTCAGTCCATTTATATCAAACAATTTATATCACCCAATTCAGACCCTTATTGCTAAGATTAACTTGCCTTCAATTTATTTTTCCTCCTTTCAAGGAGTTCAGACTTGCCTCATAGCATGTATGGTACTTTACCACTTTTCTGTAAAACCATTACCCTACCAAAACCACTGCAATTCAACCTTCAATTTCAATTTATACTCAAATATTCTGGTTTCAAATGTCATCGATCTCTACTGCTGTGGCATATATCTTAACTATGTCTCAACCACATATAGTGTTGGTCATCTTACCTTCACCCATAACAATGTCATCTCTGTGATTTTGCACTATGAAATTCTCTTCTCTAATAATAACCCTTTGCTCTTTCATTCCACATAACTTCTTATAACCTTATAACACTTATTACCCTTACCTTAGGACCCAGTCCTTCCATTCCTCCCTGTTATTCTAATCCAACACCCCCACTCTGGTATCATATTCCTGACTTCAGTCTTGATAACAAAATTAATTGAATCAACTATACATTGTCCTTCAATCTTTTTTTTTTCTCTTAGGGATAAAAATGATACCTTTGACCCTTAACCTGGATATCCCCCATGAGTCTCTACTGGGTCCTCTTTTCTTCTTCCTCTTTATTCTTCTTTCCATTGGTGACCTCATTTTCTGTCATTGGTTCAGTTATCATATCTATACATATGACTGTCATATCTATATTTTAACCATAATCTTTCTTGTTACCTCCAATTCCAAATTAGTTGATTCTTAAATTCCATGTCTTCATCAGAACTCATTTCCTTCTTGTCTGAATTTTCCTCTTCTCCAAATTTTTCTATTCCTTTCTGTCATCCAGACAAAAAAATAATTTGAGATTTATCCCTGTTTTTTCTCTTTCCCTTATCTCTATATCCTCTTGGTTGTCAAGTGTTACTCATCCAGTCTCTGTAACATCTCTTACCTTTGCCCCCTTATCTCTACTCACAGGGATACCACTCTAATGGTATCCTCTAATGGTCCTAGTTACTCCTTACTTGGATTACTGAAAGTCTACAAGTTGACCTTGTTTCCAGTTTCTTCCTTCTCTAATCCATTCTCTGTATTAGTTGTTCTTAATGAATATATCATGAGCTTCACTTAGATATGCCATGAATTTCTTCCTTCCACTCCTAGACTTTGTAATACCCCAGTTCCCCCAACTTCCCTAAAGCTTGCCTTCTGGTGTTCTGAGATTTGTATTGGGAAGGTCATACTTACAGCCCAGACTGAGTCTGTGCAAAGCTACCTACTCCACTTAAAGTCCTGGGGAAATAAGGAAAGAAGAGAAGGAGGGGGAAGGGAAGGACAAATATAAGATCTTCAAAGCCTCTGCAATGTTTCTACAGGCTCAACTGGTCAGAAACCTTTCTTTGCTATCAAATGAACCCATCACTGTGTTAGCATGTATTCATGGCATAGAATGTTTCCTATGAGGGAAAAGAAAAAACAAGTTTGAAAATCACTGCTCTACAAGGTGGTCAAAATAGTCTTCCTGGCAGTGCCAAGATGGTGGAGTAAAAGCAGGGACTTGCTTGAGATCTCCCCTACACCCCTTTAAATACCTGTAAAAAATTATTCTGAACAAATTCTAGAGCAGCAGAACCCACAAAATGAGAGACTGAAACAAATTTCCAGCCCAAGACAACCTTGAAAATTGACAAGAAAAGTCTGTTGCACAAGTATGAAAGAAAAGCACAGTTCAGTGTGGGCTATGCAAGCACAGATAGGGTTCTAGAAAACTTGGAACAGGCCTCATGGCACTGAATCACTGAAAGTTGTGGTGGTTTCCAGACTTTTCAACCCACAAATGCCAAAGGCAACATAGAGAGTCAGTAGTAAAGCTCTGTTGGACCTGGGTGAGAGAGGAATGTGGTCTGGCCATGGCCCCAGCTCCAGCCTCAGGCCAGGATGGCAGCAGCAGTGGCAGTGGCTACATCCAAAACTTTTAACCCATAGAAGATGGGGGGGGAATGATCAACTTACTGGAGTGGAATTACAGGGATATATTTGCTGGCACTGAGGCAGGATTCTCTTGCTTTGTCCATACTTTGATCTGAGTTATAGTCCTGGAAGGTTGTCCTGGGGAAAGGAGGAGTCCTGGCATGGTGGAACTTGTGGCAGTGGTGGAGAGGTAATCCTTCTCATAGTTCCAAGACAGAACAGAGTGCTTGTGGTCACTCACAGACCAAAGCACAGAAAAGGAGAGGAGTAAACACCTCTCCTTTGATCATACAACCTTGAAAGAACTGAAAATTTACAGGTCCCTAGAAATATCTCAGAAAACAGATGCACAAAACCCCTGAAGCTTGGGAGAGTATACCTTCCACACTGGAAGCAGAGTCCTACCTTAGCAAAGAGCTAAAAAGTCAAGTAACTGTCTGGTAAAATGAGCAAACAAGAGGGAAAAAAAACAGACTATAGATTCTTACTTTGGTGACAAGGAAGATCAAAGCATATAACCAGAAGAAAAAAGTCAAAGCTCCTACATCCAAAGCCTCCAAGAAAAATAGGAATTGGTCAAAGCCCATTGAAGAACTCAAAAAGGATTTTGAAAATCAATTAAGAGAAGTAGAGGAAAAATTGGGAAAATATATGAGAGTGATGGAAGAAAATTATGAAAAATGAGTCAACAGCTTGCTAAAGAAGACCCCAAAAGTACTGAAGAAAATGACACCTTAAAAAATAGACTAACTGAAATGGCAAAAAGAGGTCCAAAAAGCCAATGAAGAATGCCTTAAAAGACAGAATTGGCCAAATGGAAAATGAGGTCCCAAAGCTCACTGAAAGAAATAACTCCTTATAAATTAGAATGGAACAAATGGAAGCTAATGACTCTATAAGAAATCAAGAAATTATAAAAAACAAAACCAAATGAATGAAAAAATAGAAAACAACATGAAATATCTCTTTGAAATAATAACTGACTGGGAAAATAGATCCAAGAGAGACTCTTTAAAAATGATTGTACTACCTAAAAACCATGATCAAATAAAGATCCTAGACATCATCTTTCAAGAAATTATCAAGGAAAACTGTCCTGATATTCTAGAAGCACAGGGTAAAATGGAAATTGAAAGAATCCACTGATTACCTCCTGAAAGAGATCCCCAAATGAAAGCTGCTGGGAATGTTATAGCCAAATTCCAGCCATCCCAGGTCAAGGAGAAAATATTGCAAGCAGCTAGAAAGAAACAATTCAAGTTTTGTGGAGACACAGAATAACACAAGATTTAGTAGTTTCTATATTAAGGTATTAGAGGGCTTGGAATATGATATTCTGGAGGGCAAAGGAGCTAGGATTAAACCAAGAAACACCTACCCAGAAAAATTGAGTATAATTCTTCAGGGGAAAAAATGGATATTCAATAAAATAGAGGATTTTCAAGCATTCTTAGGAAAAGACCAGAGCTGCATAGAAAATTTGACTTTCAAATACAGGACTCAAGAGAAACATGAAAAGCCAAACAGGAAATAGAAATCATAAGGGACTTATTAAATCTGAACTATTTACATACCTACATTGAAAGATTATATTTGTAACTCATGAGACCTTTCTCCCTGCTAGGGTAGTTTGAGGGAAGATTGTGTGTGTGTGTGTGTGTGTGTGTGTGTAGACAGAGGGCACAGGATGAATTGAATATGAAGGGATGATATCTAAAAAAATAAAGTTAAGTTGTGAGAGGAATGTACTGGGAGAAGGAGAAAGGGAGAGATAAAATGGGAGAAAATTACCTCACATAAAAGAGGCAAGAAAAAACTTTTACAATGGGGGGGGGTGAGAGGGAATGAGTGAACTTTACTCTCATTGGATTTGGCTTAAGAAAGGAATAACATACACTCAACTGGTTATGAAAATCTGTCTTGCCCCATAGGAAAGTAGGGGGGAAGGGAATAAGAGGGGGGAATGATAGAAGGGAAGGCAAATTGGAGAAGGGGGGTAATTAGAAGCAAACACTTTTGAGGAGGGACAGGGCCAAAGGAGAGAATAGAATAAATGAGGTGTGGGATAGGATGGAGGGAAATATAATTAATCTTTTATGATACGACTGTTACAGAAGTGTTTTGCATGACTACACATATATAACCTATATCAAATTGCTAGCCTTCTCAATGAGAGTGTGTGGAGAGGGAGGAAGGGTAAGAATGTGAACTCAAATTTTAAAAACAAATGTTAAAAATTCTTTTTACGTGAAACTGGGAAATAAGATATACTGGCAATGGAATATAGAAATGATCTTGCCCTATAGGAAAACAGAATGGAAAGGAATAAGAAAAGGAGGTGATGGGTGATGGGAGGGCCAGTTAAGAGAAAGGGTAATAAGAATGTACCTTGTCTTGGGATGGGGGAAGGGGAGAGATGGGGAGAAAATTTGCAACTCAAAATCATGTGGAAGTGAATGTTGAAAACTAAAAATAAATCAATTGAAAGAAAAAAATTCCAAATTTAAAAAAAGAAGAAGAAAATAGTCTTTCTAATAATACAATGGATCAACTATGTCACTACTGTATTCAAAAACCTTCAGTGGATCTCCATTGCCCAAAAGATAAAAGAGAAACACTTCATCCTCAAATCAGATCCTTTTACAATTTGATTCCTACCCATCTTTCCACTACACTATTCTATGTCTTAATATTTTTCTGTATGTTGACTGTTGAAGTTTTTTTTCCCCAATTTTTATTTACTTAAAAACAAAACGAAAACAAAACACAGTGGGTTGTACCCTAAATGCAAAAAGTTGAACAAGTTTAACTAAAGAGAAATTCCTAACAGATTATCTACAAATGCATGGGTGGAGCTGTCCAACAAATGTTAGTCATTAATGCTAAGAGTTATGACTGATGAGACAGGGAAGGTGGAGTATCCGTGATGACTAATCCTTATAGAAAAATAGGCAAATGATTGGTCAGGGAGTCATAGGTTAAAGAAAAAAGGATATAAGCCAGAAAGGAAAGAGAGTTTATATCTTGGACCAAGAAAAATAAAAAATTTCCCTGACAAGCATTTGATAGAGAAGATAGGGGTAAGGTTAGCAAATTGAGTCACTGTCAGATAAGGTAAAAGTAACAATTTTATAATAACAGCAAACAAAAGAGAAATGATTGTGCTTATAAAATCCCTATGTGGAAAAGGTGATTTAATGAAGTGACCTCATATTCATCAGATCTAACCTTCAGATCATGATGGCTGGAGTGTTCAAGACTTCAAATTCCTTGACTTAAGCATCTTCTGGATTATAAGAGAGGGGAGTGTTTTCAGGGTTGTACAAAAGATTCTGCCCACCCCTCATTTTTTTCTTCCTTGATTGTCTAATCCACACTCTTACACAGAAAACTGAGGAATTTGGTGAAGAGTCCTGAAGTCTTATTTTTGTCTGTCAAAGAAAGAGAATGGAAAATCATATTCAAAAATTATATTTAGACTGTATATTCAAATACCATTTATTTTTTGTTTATTTCTCCCATGATCAAAAATATCAAAACTTAAAAATTGGCAAAGCCTCATGTTGGAGGTTTTGCTGTCATTTAAAAGCATGTAATACAAGAATGTTGGCTGTACATAGTTCACTGACTTTATTTTGAGAAAGGACCTTAGTTTCCCTGTTTTTCTACTCTTTCAGATGAAAAAAAAAGATTATTATGTGATCATAAAATTGCTTTTCTAGGCATCTATGAACAACTTTATTGTGAAATATTTCAGTGACTGCTTATTGTTCTTATAATAAAAAGAGAATAAACTATCAGTTGTTTCCATGGTAACTAATACATTTATATACTGAAAGGGGGCACAGAAATTTCTATATGCATTTCCTTCTTTTTGATATATGTCACTGTGTATGTACATACACATTCTTATACTGGAAAAAAGGGGAGCCAATGAGTACTAGGGGAAAGTGCCTGAATTCATTATATTTATTTTTATTCATGTCTTATCTCCCTAACTAGACAGTAAGCTCCAGGAAGACAGGAACTATATCTCTTTTTTCTCTAATTCCCACAGAAATTAGAACAAAGTAGATATTGCATAATAGTTTCTTGAATGAATGAACAAACGAATTAAAATAACAAACAAACACCAAACTTCTATCATTTCTTCTGAAGATTAGGTAGATATTCGTGTTTTTGTGGGATGGGTGTTCAAATTTTCTAATGAGAGCATTTAGTGGGCATCTATCTGCATGTGGTTAATACTGTTCTGGGCTCAGTACCAAATGAATTAAGCTAATATGATTCATGTCCTATTAAGACTTTTGTATCTAAGAGAACCCATCTCTCACTCAACTGGGTATATAACTGACATACAAACTGAAGAAACATCAGGCATCTAAGATATTTGCAAAATTGTTCTCTCATATATTGAGAGTTATGTAGAAGGCTGCATTGTTAGGAGTTGAATAGAGAGGAAATCAAAGGATTGGCATTTCAAGAGGGAGTTGAGGTCAATTGCTGGAAGGAGAGAAATCATCACTTTTTTTTTCAAGTGTTTTGAGGAAGGTTTTATATGTATTGTCTACCTGCTATCATCTCTAGACTATTATTCCTTTACTACAACCTCTGATTTCTAACCTAGAGGACATTTTCCCATCTTTTTTAATGACTTTAGTACCTACCTCAAGGTAGCTCTCTCCCTTCTTTGAAGACTTTGGTATTCCTGTTGATAAGTCATCCATCTAACAACTCATCCACCCATTTCTTCAATTTGACCCATATCAATCACCTCTCTCTCCCCCCATACACAAGTAGTATTGTATCTTAGCTTTCACCATGGATTTAAAACATTTCCTGATCTTTAAAATTCCATTCTTAACCACAAACTCTCCTCCTTTCATTTCTTCCACTCTATTACTGAAGCTAGACCTATGCTCCGGGGAAGTGAGGATGGAGGAACGTATTGAGTAGCGGACTTGGAGTCAGGAAGACATTAAGTCACTTAAATCCAGCCTCAGAAGCTTACTAGCTTTATGAACCTAGACGTCACATAACTCTCTTTACCTCAGTTTACTCATCTGTAAAATGAGCTGGAGAAGGAAATGGCAAACATTCCAGTATCTTTGTCAAGAAAACCCCCAAAGGAGTCATAGTCAGACACAACTAAAAATGACTAAATAACAACAAAAACCCTTTGCTTTACCCTTATGATCAGTTGGATATTACATCAATCAATCAACAAGCATTTATTATGTATACATATATTATGTACTAAGCACTGCATCAGGTGCTGGAAATACAAATACAAGAATGAAGCAATTCCTATTTTCGATAGTTCACATTTTAACAAAGGGACACAAGTATGAATGTAAGTCTATATGGAATATGTATAAATGAATAAATACAAAGTAAGCAAATAAACGTGCTCTGACCTGGTTCTAATTTAGGCCAGTCCCCTGGCACTTTGAGTTTGATACAGGAATAAAATGACACACTTACAGTCATTCAACTGTTATCTAAAGGAGATTTGCTTAGCTCTATTACAAGTATATTAAACAAGGAGAGGCATTGAGGAGCTCTTGAATTGATTCAGCTAATCAAAGCTGCCATAGTGATTTACTAGCCAAGTATCAGAAAGCCCCATCAGCTCCTTGTGACTGTTTTATATATTCTAAGATCTTTGTCTTCTGAGTAAACCATATTTCAAATAACATAACAATAACTCTTAAGGAAAAACTAATCTAATCTGAAGGAGCAGCTAGGCAGTATACTGTCTATAGTGCCAGGCCTAGAGTCAGGAAGATTTCCTGAATTCAAGTCTGACTTCAGACATTTACTAGCTGTGTGACTCTGGGCAAGTCACTTAAACCTGTTTGTCTCAGTTTCCTAACCTATAAAATGAGATGGAGAAGTAAATGGCAAACCACTCTGGTTTCTTTGGGATCATGGAAAGTTGGATAGAATTAAGAAATGATTGAACATCAATGAGAGCCCTTCTAGCTTTAAATCTCTGTCATAGACTTCAGAGACACCATACTCTTCTGCTTTTATTCTTACCATTCTAATTATTCAGAACTTTTTTCTTTACATGGAATTTAAATTTACTCCAAAGATAACTAGGTAGTATTGTGGACAAGTACTTGGTCTGGGGTGAGGAAGACCTGAGTTCAAGTACTGCCTCAAATACTTAATAGCTATTTGTAAGTCACTTAACTTCTGCTTGCTTCAGTTTCCTTAACTATCCAATATGGTTACTAACAAATTCCATCTTGAGGGGTTGTTGTGAAGATCAAATGAGGTGATATTTGTAGTGTTACCACAGTACCTGTCACATAGTATGCTATATAAATATTTCCCTTGCCTCTTCCCATCTCTGAAACTTCTATACATTGGTCTCAGATTAGTTTTCTAGGGGCAAACTGAACTAATATGAGAACTTGTCTATATTAGAACATTGTGTTGTTGTTTGTCCTTTGTTTTAAAAAGGGGCCATGACATCAGTGAGTTCATTCTATGACACAGAAGTGAATTGGATTTAAGTGAGGAAGGGCTATGTAAAGTCATCAGCCTCACTTTCTCCTCCAGAGCCATCTGGGTCCAGTGGCAAGATATAGATCAGGACAACTGGAAATAGCCCTGTATGCAGTAGGAGACCTTGGCCTTTTTTTTTAAAGTTTTTACTTTTTGAATGGGGGAATACAGGGCAATTGGGTTAAGTGACTTGCCCAAGGTCACACAGCTAGTTTTTGTGTTAAGTGTCTGAGGCTGGATTTGAACTCAGGTCCTCCTGACTCCAGGGCTGGTGCTCTATTGACTGCACCACCTAGCCACCCTTAGCATCCTCAATTCTTTTAGTCAGTTCAGTGCTGACATGATTTAGAACATAGCCTTACTCTTCCAGGTTTCCTGCAGCTTATCAATGTCCTACCTAATACAAGATGCCTAGAATTGAGTAAAATATTCCATATGTACTCCTAACAGAGCAGAAAAAAGTAAAGCTATCACCACAGCCTCTTGTTACAACCTAAGATTTCACTTTAATTCATATTGAGCTTGTGGTCCACTAACATTGCCAGGTCTTTCCCAGATAAACACCTGCCTAGACATACCTCCTCATATTGTGCTTCTGATGTTGATCATTTCAACCCAAATTTAAGAGCTTACATTTATTTTTATTCAAGTCTTTGCATTAGATGTGGGATCACAATTCTGTCATCTAATGTGTTCCTTATCCCTTCCATCTTTCCATCACTAGCAAATTTGATAAATGTATCATTTGTGCCTTCATTCAAGTCATAAACATTAATGTTCAGTGACATGAGTAAAAGCAAATATCCCTGGGACACTCACTAGGCTTCTACCTCCAAGATCACACAAACCCCATTAATGACTGTTCTCTGGACCTGACTATTCAAATATTCCCAGTCCTACTTGGTATTAGTACATAGGATATTGTGTTTCCTGTGTATTTCCACCTCGTCTAAGACGAAATCCACAAGAAACTCTGGGAAACAATTTACTAAAATCTCAGTAAGCTGTATACGCAACTTCAAAAAAAGGAAATGAGATTGGTCTGTCATGACCTGTACTTGATGGAATCTCACTGGCCCACTATATTTTGCATAAAGTCGGCCCCCATTACCCTCATTTGTATGTTCATGTTTCAAGGAAAGGATGAAACTAATGCAATTCCAAAATGAATTCGTTGGCAGAAAGAAAACTCCAGTTACCTCAATAATTGAGGTTCTCCCTCATTAGTTCATCAGGCTTATGGACTATGCTCATGGTTTGTTCATGAACTCTACATCTATTTCCTCCTGATGTTCACATATCACTTATATGGTGCCATAGCAATTCCTCCTTTTCCATTGCTTTGAGAGTCATTGTTGCTTTACTTTATGTCTTTTTGCTTTTTGGAGGGCAATTGGGGCTAAGTGACTTGCCCAAAGTCACATGGCTACTAATTGTGTCAAGTGTCTGAGGCTGGATTTGAACTCAGGTCCTCCTGACTCCAGGGCTGGTGCTCTATTCACTGTGCCACCTAGCCACCCCGCCCACTCACTTCTAAAACACATTTAATCAGCTTCTTTTACTACCAATCAAATCAAACTGTTCTTTCCAAAGTTACCTACCAAATTTTATTGTTGTTGTTTGTTTCTTTTTATTATTATCATTATTATTTTTATAAACTTAACAATCATCAGGAAACACAAACATTTCAATACACAAAGTACAAAAAAAGACAATTTTATATAAAATTGTGAATTTCTGCTAAGTACATTTAGATTTGAAGTGCATATTCAATTTAACAAGGGACTAACAAAATTACCCTAGAAGTTTTTCCTTCTAAAATTTTCTATACATTTTTAATGTTTTAAAGACTTTTTTTAATTTTGCATTTCTCCACTTCTAACTTATTTCCCCAATAAAAGCTTTTACTTGTAGCCAATAGAGTCAAGCAAAACAGATCGACATACTGACCACTTATAAATTACCATTTTATAAATTTGACATTTATAAAATTAAATGTCTCATTTTGCATCTTTGTCCCTCACCTCTCTATCAAGAGGCAGGAGGCATCCTTCATCACTAGTCCTTGAAAGTCATAACTGGTGATTGCACTTAGCAGGATCTGAAGTCTTTCCAACTTTTTTTCTTTTGCATTGTGGCAGTCATCGTATATTTTCCTCCTGGTTCTACTTATTTCACTTTGCATTGGTTCAGGTAAGTGAAAATGAAAGAAATAATGTAATCGCAGAGCCAACAATGTTATAATAAAAAATGAAGTAGTTTATCTCATCAAATAAATGCCTTTGTTTTGAACTAATTATACTCCTTGTGTCACTAGTAAAAGTAAATATAGTAAATATATGAGGATTCATGAATTATACTTTTTAAAATAGATATAGATCCACAGAGAAACCTGAGTCTAGGTAAACTTGTGCTAGGGTTCCTATGTGCGAGAGGAATGTTTCCCAGGTACTATACAGACCTACATTGCCATATCCTTCTGGTTCGTCTCCCTACCTCAAGTCTCTCCTCAGTCCAATCCATCTTCCATTCCACTGTCAAACTGATCTTCATAGAGTACAGATGTGATCATGTCAATTCCATATCCCATTCAATAAACTCTAGGATCAAATGTAAAAACTTCTTAACTGTTAAAGCCCTTCATAAGCCTGGCCCTTTCCTACCTTTCCCATCTTTCTTACAGCCTTACTACCTTCTATGATCCAGTGACATTGACCTTCTTGCTGTTCTTCAATCATGATATTCAACATCCTAGTCCTGCAATTTTTTTCATACCTAGAATTCTTTACATCCACATCTCTGCCTCTTGGCTTCCTTGGATTCCTTTGAGTCCCAGTTAAAATCTTACCTTCTCTAATAACCTTTTCCTGATTTTCCTTAATGTTATTGACTTCCTTCTAAGCTTTCTCTTATCTATCCTTTATTTATCTTGTTTATTCATAGTTCTTAGCATATTATCTCCCCAATTAGATTTTGAGTTCTTTTCTGAGTATAGACTACTTTATTTATTTACTTTTGCCTTTTCTATATGCTCTTAGCATAGTACTTGACATGTAGCAGGCACTTAATAAATGCTTTATTGACTCAATTTGACATTCATTTATGTGTATATTTGTGTACATATACATATATGTATCTATAAATGTATATACTGTGTGTGTGTATATATGTATATAATGTGTGTTTGTTTATATATACTATTTCTTGAGGTCTAGAGCATGAGAGGTCTTCTGCCATAAAGGACTTACAGGTCCCTCCTTTTCATAAATCCTTCCTTTGCCTGTTTCCTGCTAATTAAGGAAGGGGACAGGCAGCTATTTTTATGCTCTCCCCTTAACATCTATCTGTCCCTCATAAAAACTTTCAGATCTGTAGCATAACTCATCAGTACAATAGTTTGTTGTTGTTTTTTTAGGAAAGTAAAGGATGTCTTATCTTCTTGTTTCATTTTTTTATTCATTATGAGAACTACGCACATGTACATATGTGTATGCATGCATACATGCATGTATGTATTCTCATTGACTCTTCTTTTTGTCTTTTTTCTCATTCATTTGCTTCCATTCTTTAGTTCTACCCATCACCATGGAGCAGACACACTTTAGTTTTAGAGTTACTCAAACTGGAAGAGAGGGGTAATTGCTTATGAAGTGTCAGAAATACAACTTCTAGCCACTTCTCTCCTCTTCCATTCTCTTCTTTACTCTCCTCCCTGAACAAATTTTAGATCATCTATCTCTGCCCTGCCTTTTTCTCAATATTTTCTTCCATTAGTGGCATTTAGGCTTGTAAATCTAAATGATGATAGTGACTAGACTATCTGATTTTGAGTCAGGAAAACTTGGTTTCAAATCCTATTTCTGATATTTACTAACTTTAGCCATAAGTGGGTCACTTAATCTCTCAGAGCCACAGTTTGTGCATCTGAACAGTGAGGATAATAGTACGCACCTCAAGGGGTTGTTATAAGGTCATTGTAAGTTCTCATTTGGGATCATGTCTACAAAGTGCCTTGCAAACTTTACATCATTCTATAACTATCAGTTACATTTTTTGAATGGAAATTAGGGGAATGGAAAGTTGTAAAAGAGAATGAAAGAAGAATGTTAAAAAGTGAAGCCAATGGATTTAGTAGAGTGGACAGAAGAGGTCCTGGTTGGTAATAGAAAAATTGACCCTGTGTAGAAAGACACTCACATTGGGAAAGAAGACATCAGCAGTAGTTTATGGACTCAAAGAGGTGGTAAATCTTATACTTCAAACTTCTTGTTGAAGGAAGAGAGGAGTACAGTAGAACAAACATTGAATTTTGAGTCAGAATGGGGTTCAAATCTTGTTTTTATCATTTACTATCTGTGTGACCTTGGGCAATTACCTCTCTAGACTTCACTTTACATAACTGTAAAATGCAGGGATTGGATGAGATGATTTCCAAGGCTCCTTCCACTTCTATTTCTGTGACCTAAGAAACCATAGAGATGAGACCAAAGATTTGCATAGGACTTAGAAGGTTAATGAAAAACTTTATATGGATTAAAGTTTTAGATGGTACTCTTGGTCAAGGGAGAAAGAAAAAAAACTAGAAATTTATACAAATTGTCCCTCATATTACTATCTGATTTTTAATAGGAACAGAGTTCATATGAGGTCTATATTTCCCAGAATTTAAGTGATCTTTTTTTTTCTAAACTTGGTTAGAAACAAAACTGAATAAAGAGAAAAATGCTTCAAATTCTCCCCCACCTCCCTCCTCAAAAACCACATATAAACGTGGTTTTGTGTAGCACAGAAGACAAGGGATTTTATTTGAGGTAGCCTAGTAATTTTTTTTTCTGTTTGGGGATTTTTTTTATTTTTTTTAACAAGATAATTAGGGTTAAGTGACTTGCCCATGGTCACACAGCTAGTAAATGTCAAATGTTTGAGCTCATATTTGAACTCAGGTTCTTCTGACTCCAAGGTCAGTGTTCTATTCACTGAGCTATGTAGCTGCCCTGAACAACCTAATAATTGAGGTAAATTTGCTGTTGCCCCAGGTGGCAGGTTGGAGAGCCAACTTTGGTGTTGGGAAACTCTGGAAATATATTCCTTCTTCCAAAACATGCTTGGCCTGAGTGACTCCAGGGAAGGAATTTAACCTCCCAGTTCCCCAGGTAACATTCTAAGATGACAAGTCCTAAAAGAGTTATTGATTTGCATTGGTAGAGGGAGTATCTTTTTAAGGAAATCAGTAACCAAAGAAATCACAAGACAAGATTTAATTCCCACCTCAAAAAAAAAAAGCTTATATAGTAGATCCAATTCAATATCAAGAAATTCAATTCATATAAACAAGTGTTTATACCTATAAACCATGATTCACAAGAAGCTTGGTAGAGTCAATAAAGATCCAGCCTCAGAGCCAAAAAGATTTGGGTTTGAGTCTTGCCTCTGACATAGATCCTACCTATATGACCCTTAATAAGCCATTTAAATAATAGCAATAATAATAACTAGTGTTTGGGGTTTGCAAAGCACTTTACCTATCATTCTTTTGATCCTCACAACAACCCAACTTTGCAAGGTATGTGCTTTTATTATCCCCATTTTACAGTGGAGGAAGTTGAGGCTGAATTAGGTGACTTGACCAGGAACACATAGCTGAATAGGAAATGAACTTGAGTCATCTGACTCCAAGTCCAGCACTCAATGCAATGTAACCCATAGGTATATTTAGCCTCTCGGTGCTCTTAGCCAACATTGTAATTTTCAGAGTAGGTTTCTATCTGCATTAGTAAAGGGAGTCAGTGTTCCCATTAATATTTAGGAGTTCCCTATATAATAAAGTCATAAGTCTGGAAGTTACACACAGATATGTCTGAAGACTGCAAATATATACATATACACATACACATACACATATACATACATACATACACACAAGAAGTGGAACACACACAACACCTTCACAAGTAAACTAACAAAAGGTATACAAAATTAACAAAAAAGCAATTTCAAGATGGAATAAGTCCCTCTGATTAAAGGCCCAGGAAAGACCTCCTGTAGGTATGTAGGTGGTGGCCAAGTTAGTCCTCTGCTGTCTAAGGTTTCATCCTAGGGGAAAATTTACAGGTAAGAGCTCTAGCTGCATATGTCAGAAGCCCGCAAGCTACAGGGTTAGTTTTGTTATAGAAATGTGCACCAGTTGAGACATTTTCAGAAATGTGTTGCCTGTCCCTACCAATAAAACAACGCATTATTCTGAAGGGTTTACAAATGGTTTGAACTGCAACCAGCTGGCTGCTGCAGAACAGGGTATGTTGCACCTGCTAGTAACCTCAGGAGAAAGTGCTGATGAGGTGTTTTTCTTTTTTTAATAGATTATCAGTCTGTTGTACCACTATTAACATTGGCAAGGCCAATATGCCACTATGGGTATTTCCTCTGACCCCAAGAGGTTAAAAGATGAGATTCAGCATATTTGAGATGCTTAAAATATGCTTTCACTAATACAAGTCATTGTTCCCCAGTTACGAAGTCAGACTGAAAATATTTTCTTAAGTCCCCATCTCTGATAAAGAATCTATTCAGGACTTACCTTCTCCAGCATCCTCTCCTGTTTAATGTTACAACTCTGTGATGGACTATTTCTCTATTTATAGCCCAGACAATTCAGCTGCCAGGCAGGTGGTTCTATTGAAAGATAAACAAACTTGTAACAAACCCCCACTGCTTCGTAAATGACCAACTGTGCTGACATGGCGACTGCAGGAGACTTAACCTACCCTGGGATGTTGGTCATTTACTACAGAGTCAGGATCCCCACAGTTTCCTTGGCCAAGGAACAGCTGGGGCTCTCGGCATTTTTGTCTTCTAACAAAAAAATCAGAATCAATAGCTATACAGTCTGTTTAAAAGGATCACGGTGATTTTTTTTCATTTAATATATGGAACACCAAAATATCAGCTTTACTTCCTTTGCCTAATGGGCTTATTGATCTCCAAGAAGCTTTTAGACTGCTTTGTGGAAATGTCTTCTCTTTGAAAATGTAATTTGGTGTGGTCAGAATGGCCCCAGGTGTCCTGAGATGTGTGTTTCTGCATCTTCATCTGCCATTGTTCCTTTGGCTGGCTGGGCCCCATCGCTCTTGCTAAGATCTTATGGGCTTTTGCCTGAAAAGAGTGGGTAGGAAATGAAAGAAACTTTTTTTCCTGCCATGGAATCGTAGAGGCACTTTTGAAATCTCTATCCTTCCTTGGTCCATCGGCCTTCCTTATTACCTAGCAGATGAAATGTTCCTTGTTACAGTAAGGCTATGTTGTAGTCAACAATCAGTTCTTCCCAAAGAGGAAGTTATGTTGCAGGAAAAAGAGAACAGAACAAGGAGACAGGAAAACTGGGTTGTTTTAATTCTGACTCTACCCTTTTCTGTGTGTGACCTTAGAAAAGTTGTTTCTCTGGGTCTATGTCCTTATTCAATTAAATTCAATAGAATTAAATTTAGTAAGTTTTTATTAAATGTCTATTACATTCCAAGAGGGTTGCAGTAGTACATAGAGAACTGGCCTCAAAACCAGAAAGCCCTAGGCTCAGGTCCCATCTCTGAAACATACTGTTTATGTTGATCCTAGATAATTATTTAACCACTTAGTGCTACATGAATTGCAAAGGGGAGGGATGGGAGTACAAAGTCTAAATAGGAGACTAGTTATGTCAGCAGTCCAGATGAGATTTGGTGAGGGCCTTTGTGAGAATTGAGGTTGTATGGGCATTGCATACATAGGATTGAATTCTTATAAATAGCCATAAAATTCACGAAGGGTCATGGGGGCATTAAGGCACAGGGGATCATAGGATTTAGAGCTGGGAGGGGGCTTTAAGATCATTAAGTCTAAGCCCCTCATTTTAAAGATGAGGGAAATGAAACCCACAGAGACACAGTGGTTTGTGTCCAAGATTGCACAGCTATTTAGGAGTAATGCTGGGATTTGAACCAGATCTTTTGACTCCAAATTCAATACTATTTTCTTTACAGTGTAGTCAGTTTCTGGATATAATTCAATAAAGACACAAAAAGAGCCTCAAACAATATGTGGGAAGACTGAAATTGAAGATATACCTTAAATTTGTCAGAGTATTTAATATTTCCTAGCCAGGGTCTTAAACATCGGAAGGATGGCTTAGGTTCAGTTATGCTTTAATGTATGAGGATGCGATGGATGACCTCCCAATGTCCTTTCTAGCTTTAGAGTTCTTTGGAAGACAAGATCAAAAAGCATGTGTTCTCTAAGAAAAGATTAAATAGCTTTTATATTCTATAATTTCCAGATGTTAATATCATACACTGATTTATAGTCCCATGATTGCAATGAAACTCAAAAACGTGAGGTAAAGGAAAACTCTGTCTTCTCCTGCAAGCCATTGAATCTCTTACCCTTACCCTTATCCTTCCACATAACTCCTCTTATGGTCAACAGCCCTTCCCTCTCTAAAATAAACAAACAGGGGGCAGCTAGGTGGTGCAGTAAATAGAGCACTAGGTGGTACAGTCAGGAGGATTTGGGTTCAAATTTGACCTCAGACTTTTAACACTTACTAGCCATGTGACCTTGGGCAAGTAACTTAACCTCAATTGCCCTGCCTTTTCCCCTTCAAAAAAAAAACAGCAAAAAGATAAAATAAACAAACAAAATCTTCTGTTTCCCCGTGCACTATTGATGGGGTGCCAGCATTTATTCCCACCTTTCTTTTGGTATAATATGAGATCCAAATAGCTCTAAGGATTAACGATTTAATCTGAAGTTACATATGATTCAGCAACTCAGCTGTTGGGCTATGCCAATGATCTCTTTGGCAAGCCTCTCCGGGCAATGATGCATATTGTTGATAAAAAATGAACAATTGGAACCCTGTCTCTTGCCCCCCAGCCTTACCATTCTAGCATCTCTAGTTGATATTATTAGTCATTATTCATAGGAATCAAACATCACTATTTTTAAAGAAAAATCGTCTAATGTCAGAGGGAAGAGATTAATTCATACGGTTTCATAATTCATAAGACTACATCTCCGTCAAGGAATAATACTTTATGGAAGAGAGCTGCTATTTGCCACTCCTTTCTGCCTACAGAGGATCTTGCCTCAACTTTATTGAGAAAATAGAAGCCCAGGAGCGGCTAGGTGGTGCAGTGAATAGAGCACCATCCCTGGAGTCAGCAGGACCTGAGATCAAGTCTGGTCTCAGACACTTAACTCAAAAACTAACCATGTGACCTTGGGCAAGTCACTTAACCCCAATTGTCCTCCAAAAAAAAAATAGAAGCCCTTCACTACAAGCTCCTTCTCCTCCCCTTGACATCATTAGTATTCTCCCTGGTTTTATGACATCTTCCCAGAAGAGATGGTCCTTCTACTCACCAAGGCCAACCCTTCTTTCTTATACCCTTTAATGCTCCTGCAATCAAACTTCCTCTTTCTCTAATCTTCAAGCTCTAGCTTTTATACTTATTCCTTCTCTGTTGCCTATAAATATTAGCTTCCCTCTCATCATTAAACAGCCTTCACTTGACTCTCTTAGGTCCTCAAGATATTTCATCCTATATCTTTCTCATCTTTCACAATCTCCTAGCAAAATCTGCATTGCTTCTACTGCTCATCTCACCCACTCCTAAATCCTTTGCCATCTAGCATCTGATCTTATTATTCAGCTGTACCTTTTCTCTCCAAAGTTTTGTTGTCCTTGAGTTGTTTCAGTAGTGTCCGACTCTTTGTAACCCCATTTTTTTTTTTATTGTCCAACTGGAGTTGTTTTTCATTTTCTTCTCCAGCTCATTTTACAAATGAGGAAACAGGGTTAAGCAACTTGCCCAGAGTCACAAAACTAGAGAGTATCTGAAGCTAGATTTGAACTCAGGAAGCTAAGTTTTCCTGATTTAAGGCCTCATACTCTATCCACTGTACCACCTATCTGCCTTTCTCTCCCAAGTTAACAAAATCTATATCAGATCTCTTCTTTCCCTATAGGTTGCCTTACAATACTGATTAGGGCTTTCCCTTGGCTGGCTGCGCAGAGCCTGCACGATGCATGGAGTCACGGTGAAGGATGTGAACCAGCAGGAGTTCGTGCGGGCCCTGGCCGCCTTCCTGGAAAAGTCAGGGAAGCTGAAAGTCCCCAAATGGGTGGACACGGTCAAGCTGGCCAAGCATAAGGAGCTGGCTCCCTATGATGAGAACTGGTTCTACACGCAGGCAGCCTCCACCGCCTGGCACCTGTACCTCCGCGGCAGCGCCGGCATGGGCTCCGTGATCAAGATCCACACGGGGTCATGCCCAGCCACTTCAGCTGGGGCTCCAAGAGCGTAGCCCAGAGGGTCCTGCAGGCCCTGGAGGGGCTCAAGATGGTGGAGAAGGACCAGGACGGGGCTGGAAACTGACACCTCTGGGACAGAGAGACCTGGACAGAATTGCCGGACAGGTGGCAGCTGCCAACAAGAAACATTAGGGCAAATCACACCAGATTCATTAATAAATTGCCTTGTTCTTAAAAAAAAAAACAATACTGATCAGGAAGCTTGAAGCTATAGCTAGAACTTGAGTGAAGGGATATTAACAGTGTAGATGGCAGTCTAGCTGCGGATGTAGCCATTTCAGATAAGAAGATAGTCTGTCCCCTCGAAGCTGTAGCCTATGCCCTCATAAGAATTTCATGAGGAGGTAGGGACCACAGTGATGGGAAGAGATGTAGGGTGATGGCAGAGTTCAGGAGATAACCACAAAGAAAAGATGATTGGTGGGAGAAAATTCATTTCATGGAAATTAGTGCCCTAGGACACAGCTGCAGTCACTGAGCCCTTGTTGAGCCTCTCCTTAGAAGCCAGGTAATGATTAATTGGATTTTGTCTTTCCAACTTTATCACCTCAGGATTAAAGTCAGAAAGTGAATGAAGTTTTTTAGGGGGTTCTAAATATGTAATCTGAAAGCTAGAATAATTTTTTTTTTGCTTTTTTTTCTTCCATTAGTAAAGATCCTTTCACTTTCAGAGCCCCTGGCTGAGTTTTTTTGAAAGTACTACTTTAGAAAATTTCCAACAGAATTAATAGGATGTGAAGTAACCAGTGATTCCTTGTCCATGCATTTTACTGTTTTTCTTTTTCTGGCTCTACTAGTCACTAAAAATTACTCACCCTCTAAGCCCGGAGAAAAAGAAATCTAACACCAGGTATTGTCCAGAAAGTATTCTGTGATCCTCCAATAGTACAGTCACTACTTTGGTGTTATTATAAAATGAGAGCCATAACTGCTCCAAAGTGTTATACAATGAAAAATATTTATCATTTTCTTCTTTCCTTGAAAACATAAATATACTATTTTACTACCTTTTTGTTTTTAATTTCTGAAATGAAGAATCATTTTTCCATGTTGTACCTAATACATATGTTGTATGTGATGACTGAACTGGTGGAGGGTAGAATATGAAGGCAATTTCAGCACTGTTTGTTTAGGCCAGAACATCTCTGATTTTATATGTAAGTGTAACTTAAACAAATCAATTCCAACTGATTAAACTCACTTTCCATGGGTAATGTACCATGGACATTCTCTTTCCTCTGGCACTTTTCCCAAAGATCACACGAAGAGCATTAGATGGTTGGTTTTGCATGTCATTCTGACATTCACACAATCAAAAAGAAGCACTCTGCTAAATTGCCCAGGCTTCCAAGTTCAAAGGCATATCATGTACGCTAGACAAAACCAAAGGAAATGAAGACAGTGTCAGATGGGTCATTGATATCCAAATCCAACATACAACTAAAGGCACAGTTTAGGAAGCTATTTTGAATTCTTCTTATGCTCCCTTTCTACTCACAGGGCTTAGATCCTCGGGGAAGGATGGAAACTCTATGATCCTGTTAGTTGGTAAATGTAATTTGAAGTTACAAGTGGATTAGAAGAAGCCTAGTGATCCTTAGATAAGAAAGGTGAGGTTTGGGGGAGTTAGTATCTCATGAGGCAGAATTTAAAAGGTCAGAGTATCTTCCCCAAATGAAGCTCCAGATAAGAGGCAGAAGGGAAGCACTAGCTCAGAGGAATTCTATAGGGAAGGTAGGATTCAACCTAAATAAATCAATGGACCAATTCTAAACACTAGAAGTGCTATAGAAAGCAAGAACAAAAGGTCTGGGCATTAGAAATGGGAGCTGGGGTTTTCTATGGCAAGGAAAGTTTTGATTATTTAGGAAAGGAAGAAACAAACCTTTTATTGGCTCAGTTAACTTAGGAAGGGATTGCTGTACAGACAGCTTTGGGATTTTGAGTAGTTTTCTTTCATTAGTGTGGACAACCAAAAGAGTCAGGAATTCTTAAAAATTGAATTTGGGATATATTCCGATATGTATATTTTAGTGTGGGGGTGTTTTTAGTGTTCTGGGAGTGCACAGCATCTGAAACAAAATAGTTAAGCCACGGCAAGATAATCTGTTCTGATTCCACATCCAGTCCCTCTTTCCAACAATTCTTTGAATTGTATATTTAAGTTTGTAAAGCACATTGAAGATATTTGTATCTAAAACTTTCATATTACAGATCAGGAAACTGAGATATTGTACTTCAATGAAAAATACACTGCTCTAGAGTTAGAGGCCCTGAGTTCAAATCATGATGCTCTGGCTTGTTACCTGTTCGATTCGGGACAAGTTTATTTAACCTCCATAATCCAGTTCACTCATTTGTACAATGAAGAAGTAGTACTAGGTGTTGGATAAATCCATTTTAGCTCTAAAACCTTGATCTTATGTGTCCTAATGAAGTAAAGTGACATTGTACGGGAAGTGGCAGAGCCAGGATTTGGCTCTAGATCTTCAGACTCCAAATCCATCGTTCTTTCTACCATAAAAGTTCTAGTAAAACTCAACAAAGAGCAAAGAGCAAACATTCATTCATTTATCTGTCATGGGGACTTCCAGGTCATTGAACCAATAAGATGGAAGACTTGACACTTTCTTCAATGCTCATTATCCCTCAAACTTTTGCAAATAGGAATTATGCTCAAGACATAAAGCAGTTTCAGTTGTCTCTGATACCGAGTGTTTAGGATACCAAGAACCCTAGCAAAGTAAAAACTCAATGAACTAATAGCAGGAGAGAAAATTTTCTTTCCCCAGCACACTCACCCAGCAACTCCTATCCCATCATACATCAATTTCTAACAGTATTACTCAAGTCAACCTACAAGTGTTCAACAGAACTCAACTTTACTCTCCCTAGCTAGTGAATCAAAACCAAAAGGCAAAAACTTATTCTGGATGAGGCAACAGCTGTAGTAGCATTCTGTGGGAAAATGCCCAGAAAATGAAATTCTTAAAACTAAGAAACAAAAGTAAGTGGAAAAGAGAGTGAGAACAACTTTACTTGACTAAACAGAAGGAAAAAAAAAGAGGAGAAAATTTAAATAACTAGATAAAAGGAAGAAAGAAAAACTAATAAGTTACACAAAACTCCAAAGCTAAAGGAAGAGGTAACAAATAAGGGGTGAGGGGAGAGACTTGAGAGTAACAGGCAGAGAGTTGTTAGGAATAAGTTTGTCTTAAAATAGATTGAGTCAAAATAGCTTAAGAGACAAAGTACTGTGTTAATAAAGAGGAAATTCTAATTTAGAAAAAAAAAACAATCAAATATTAGAGGCAAATGGAAGAAAATATAAACCAAAAGCATATCATCTAAATGGTTTAGACAATCTAATAAAAAAAAGTTATTAGAAAAGAAAACAAAACCCTGTAATCTGTTGCTTATAAGAAAAACACCTAAAAAACAAAGATATACAAAGAGTAAAAATGAAGGGCTGGAATAAAATTTACTGTGCATAAGGTGAATCCAGAAAAACCAGAGTTATAATTATGTTATTAGACAAAGTAAATACTTATACCTAAATTACATATATATATATATATATATATATATATATATAAATGCATATGGATACATATATATACACACACATACCCATATAAAATCTCTTTCTTTCTCTCTCTCTCTCTCCCTCTGTTCCTCTCTCTCTATCTCTCTTCCTCTGTCTGTCTCTCTCTCTCCCTCCATATAGACATCCATGAGTGTATATATACACACATACATTTGCACGTATGTATGCATAATCCAGGGCATAGGGTCATCTTCTTACAGCATTGAAATAACAATGGGATTTGGCAGCCACCTGGCTGTCTGAGCAGAATACTTTTTTTTAGCATTTTTCCCCAATTACATGTAAAAACAATTTTTGACATTAATTATTTTTTAATTTTTGAGTTCAAAATTCTTTCCCTCCCTTTCTTACCTCCCTCATCCCTGAGAAAGTAAGTAATTTGATATTGGCTATATATGTGGAATCATACAAAACATGTTTCCATATTCCATATTAGGCATGTTATAAAAGAAAACACAGGTGCCCCCCCCCAATGAAGAAAGTAAAAAATAATATGCTTTAACCTATATTCAGACTCAATCAGTTCTTTCTCTAGAGATAGATGTAGCAGCAAGCACCCCAGCGTCCCCAGAGTGGCTGCCAACACAGGTTCTTAGATCTACTTTGCTAAAAGAAAGCAACTCAAAATGGGTTAACAAGCTTACTTTAATCAATCAAACATATATCATTTACCTAGTTCAGGGGGAAAAAGGTTAGCACCCCGAACTTCAGAATATACAGAGGTTACAAGCATAAGTTACAAGAATATTTCAGTAGACAGGCTTCCAAACTGTCCAACCATTACATACATCCATACCTAATCACAGTTACCAGAGAAGGAAGCATCAACATCTGGGTTTTCAAAGCCGGGGAGCTCTCAACAATGGCTTCCCACCGTCTCATCTGGTCAAATCACACAACACTTCTCAAAGTGATCCCCAAAGCAAAGCCTCACATCAGGGCTTATATAGCCTTCTCCTGGCTCAGAGAATGTAACAACCTTCTTGACCCACTGACCAATCACAAAGTATCTTCTGAGAAACAAGCTTCCCACCACAGGCTCCAGGTGTACTTAACCTAGGGGCAGAGAAGATCTTAAAAATTTACATTCCTATAATATTATTGTTGTAAAATTCTGTTGACACCAGTTATTCCTAATGTATTTTTGCCAAGTAAGGGACATGAAAGATCTTGGGGCTGAGTGTAAAGGTTATAGGATTTAAAGATCTTCCATGCCCCATTGGACTTGCTGATGTAGCAGAAAGGGGTGGGGCAAGAGGAAGCAGAAGCCAAGCTACAGTTCCTGTGGTGACAGCAGAGGCAGCAGCAGCAGTAGGGTAGCAGCCAAGGTAGAAGTGGAGGTGTGAACCCCCTTTTTTTTTTTTGAGCCAGCAGAATTTCTGCTGAGGACTGCCAGGGACTGGAACTATGGGGGCCAGAGCTGCTGAGAGGACACTTCCTGGATGTTGAGTAGTTGCTGTGAGTGGGGAGAGGAGGACCTTTGCCTGTGGTAGCCTGTTCTGTTTTAAAGGCTTGAGAATGTGAGTGCTTACTACATTAAATACATGTGCCAATTTTGCAACTACTGTGATGGTTTTCACTTTCTGGTTTTGGGACTCAGTTTTCTGGTATTTTAAAAAATGTTCTAGCTTTAACCCCCATGTATAGAGCCTGATATATTTTGTGAATAATAACCACATCAGCATATTTATAGTTGCCGTAGGCATTGTGAATATTGCATTGCTTATACAATAGAGAACTTTTTTTCATTTTTCATCATAAGTCCTTTGGAATTCTCATGGATTATTGTATTGATCAGAGTTGCTAAGTCTTTCATAATTCATCATCATTCAATACTGCTGTTACAGTATATAATGTTCTCCTAGTTCCGCTTACTTCACTTTGTTCAGGTAAGTCTTTTGAGGTTTTTCTGAAATCATTCTACTCCTAGTTTCTTATATCACAATAGCATTTCATTACAATCACAAACCAAATCATGTACAGGCCTTCCCAAATTAATGAAAATCCTTCCAGTTTCCAATTCTGTGCTACCACAAGAAGAGCTGCTACAAATGCCTTTGTAATATAGGTTGCTTTCCCTTTAAAAAACATTCTCTTAAGGATAAAGACCTAGTAGTGGGATTGCTAGATAAATGAGTATCTAAAGTTTTATAAACTTTGGGGCATAGTTTCAAATTACTCTCCACAATGGTAGAATCAGTCTACAACTCCACCAACAGTGCATCATGTCCCAAATTTCCCACAACCTCCCCAACATTTGCCATTTTCCTTTTCTGTTATATTAGCCAATTTGATAAGCATGAAATGGTTCCTCAGAGTTGTTTTAATTTGCATTTCTCTAATCAATAGTGATTTAGAGAATTTCCTCATATGGTTATAAATAGCTTTGATTTATCTGAAAACTGCCTGTTTATGTCATTTGACCATTTATCAGTTGGGGATTGATTTGTATTCTTATAAAACTGACTCCATTCTCCATATATTTGAGAAATGAGGCATTTATCAGAATCACTTGCTGAAAAAAAATCCCAATTTTTTGCTTTACTTCTAATCTTGGTTACATTGGTTTTGCTTGTGCAAAAGAAATACATGATCAAAATTATCCATTTTGTATCTCATAATGCTCTCTTTCTCCTGTTTAGTGATGAATTCTTCCCTTAGCCATAGATATAAAAGGTAAATTATTCCTTTTCTTCAAATTTGTTTATGGTATCATCCTTTACATTTAAATCATGTACTCATTCTGAATTATTTTGGTATATAGTATAAGATGTTGGCATATATCTGGTTTCTGCCATACTATTTTCTAGTTTTCAACAGTTTTTCCCAAATAGTGAATTCTTGTCTCAAAAGCTTGGGTCTTTGGTCTCATCAAAAATTAGATTACTATGGTCATTTTACTATGTATTGTGTACCTAACATATTCCACTGATCCACTAATCTATTTCTTAGCCCATACCAGATTGTTTCTAGGATGCCCATTATTATGACTTTTAAAGGTACACCCAAGCAGCTTTCCAGAGTATTGCTGCTGTGAACAGCTTTCAAGGTTCTGATTACATACTACAGTGAGCTCTCTATTTAATAACAAATCAGAGCAAAACATTCATAGAAAATCAAAATATAGCATTCACAATGTTACAGCTTATCAAAGAAATGGCCCCACATAGTTTTCACCAAAGTGGTCACATAGTTTTAAACAAAGTACATTCATTTAGTCAATCACAAAATCCTTAATTCAATCACAAAGTACAAAAGGCAAAGTTCTCCACCCCTAGGTCATGGTAAATCATAATATTCTCAGTCAGTATAGAGTATCCAAGTATAGTCTTCTTTTAGTTTGACTCGAGGCTGGCTGTCAGCTTCCATGGTTCCTCTTCCATGGTCCCAACTCCAACTGTCACCTGGGTTCAAAAGCAGGCAATTCCCAGTTCCTTGTCCAGTTCTTCATCCAGTTCCTGTTCCATAGTGAAGTTCCCAGTGTTCAGTCCACCTCAAGTCCTTCACAGTTCCTGTTTCTGGGAAGACAAAGCTTGACAGAACCACAATAATATTCATGCACATTGCTGGCAACATCATCAATTCACTATCTGCTTGTGAAATTAACTCAAACCCACCAACAAGGTCGGAGAACTCACACGGATCATCAACATAGAAACCAACACAGACCCACAAACAAGGTCCAAGAGGTCAGCACAAATCCTCAGTAAAGTCCCAGGACCTCCAAAACCCTCCTTCAGGACTTGTACATATACAACCAGAAAATCAGCTTTCAGGGCTTCCAGTAAGGTCCCAGGGCTTCTGTACAAAGTATCACAAACAAACATAAACACAGACAGAGCAGACAAAGAGAGTGCCAAGATACCACAAGTTTTCTCCTTCTTGACTCTGCCACCACAAGAGATTTCTCAGTTTTTCTGTCTCTAGCCCTGGTGCTCTCCTTATAAATTCATTAGCTCCTTTTCAGGAGTTCTCAAGTGCTAGGGTTCACAGTTGTGGGGTTCACACATTCTGTTTCTTAACAGAGTTGATACAAAGCTCAAAAGAAACTTGAACTGAAACAAGGTGTTAATTCAATAGCTGAAACAAGGTGTGAACTACTTCTGTGTTTGCCATTATACTACTATTATTCAATATTTCACCAGAAAAGTTAGCTATAGCAATAAGAGAAGAGAAACCAATTGAAGGAATTAGAATAGGAAAATAAGGAAACAAAACTATTATTCTTTGCAAATGATATTATGTTATACTTAGAGAATTGAAGAGAATAATTAAAAACTACTTGAAATAATTAACAACTTTGGCAAAGTTGAAGAATATAAAATATACCTTCATAAATTGTCATTTCTACATATTACCAACAAAATCCTGCAGCAAGAGATAGGGAAAGTCCATTTAAAATAAATGTAGACAATATAATGTAAATATGTAAATAAAGACTAAAATGTCTCTACCCTTTTTTCACAGATTCCATTACTAGCTTTATATAGCCTAAAGAGTCCATTCATAAGAAGAATGTTCTATGTACCTAAATATTTATAGGAGCATTTTTTGTTATAGCAAAGAATCTGAACCAAAATAGACATCCATTAAGTGAAGAATGGCTAGAGAAACTATTCTATAACAATGTAATCAGGGGTTTACTGGAGGCAGCTTGTACCCACTCAAGAGAGAGCTAAGATTTTAAATTTAACAATTTCAGTGAGTAGAGCACCCGCCCTGGAGTCAGGAGGACCTGAGTTCAAATCCACCTCAGACACTTAGCACAAAAGTAGCTGTGTGACCTTGGGAAAGTCACTTAACCCCAATTGCCCTACCTCCTGCCCTCCAAAAAGCAAAAAGAAAATCTAAAAAAAAAATTTTACAATTACATTTAATTTAATTTGATTTAGCAATTGTTAAATTTACTGTGTGAGAATTTACACCTGGGAAATCATCAAATCCTACAAAACAGGAGTTGATTTTTTTTTATTGTCTAAAATTTAAAAAGTGATGGAGAAAATTTTAACAATACAGATGAAATTTAAAAGTGTGCATGTTGGGGGAGGGGAGCTAGGTGGTGCAGTGAATAGAGCACTGGTCTAGAGTCAGGAGGACCTGAGTTCAAATCCAGCCTCAGACACTTAACACTTACTAGCTGTGTGACCTTGGGCAAGTCACTTAACCCCGACTGCCCTGCCCTCCTCCCTCTAAAAAAAGCTTTAAAAAAGGATGCATGTATAAATTTTCCCCCTTCACAGAGCAACTTGCTGAACACTTGTTAGCACACTCCTGAATGTAGTGAAATATCACTGGATAGTAAAGAATGGTGAATGTGATGAATAAAATATAGAGAACCATTAAAAAGAGTTGCATGAACTGATTCAGAATAAAATAAGCAGAGTCAATAAAATAATACACACAGTAACTGCAACAATGTAAAAGTAAAAAATTAACCACATACACACAAATAAAAAATGACTGGTTTCAAAATTATAAAGAACAATAATAACTTGAAAGAAGAGATATGAGAAGATAATTCTACTACACAACTTTTTATATGTGGAAGGTCTATAAGTGTTATGCATTGCATATATTTTCAGACATTTTTGTTATATTAATGTCATTTTTTCTCTTTTTCTCGGTTATTCAGTTTATCTAAAATACCAGCTCAGCTATCAGCTCTGTCAGTGACTAGTCTTCCCAGATCATACTCCCTGCTTCATAGCATTGCTGTGAGGAAAGTGCATTGTAATACTTAAAACAATATATGAATGTGAGTTGTTATTATTTTATGAGACCATACATTTTAGGAAAAACTTAATTCAGGGGATTCTGTGAGCCAATACTTACACTTGATATTGTAGGCAAAGGATAAAGACAATCTTAAGAAGGATCATGGAAGAGAGTTCTATCTAATAATGGCATACTTTATAGATGAAAGATACTAATGTGACTACTCCAGTTTGTTTTTAGGTGATAAGGCCAATATCCAGAACAATGTGAAAGAGCTTATTCAAATAATCCATAAGTAAACTGTGCTTAAAAATTGAATAAAGCAAGATAAAGAAGTTTACAATCAATTACATTTGAATATATATGCATATATATATATATATATACTTACTCATCTTTCTATATCTTTGTAGTCATATTTTCTCTTGAGTTTCGTAGTTTTCTTTTTTATTTTTAGCACAAGAGAGTTACTGGAAACTAGGTACAATTAACTGGATAATATTCTACCAGTACTTAACTCACTGCATGGCACATAGTGGGTGCTTAATAAAAGCTTGTTGACTTGACTTGTCTACTTGAAACTGTATGCATCAACAAAATCAACATTACTATGATATTTGAATGATAAAAGTTGTACCATAAGGAGAAAATTAGAAAACAACCAAATCAGGTAACGTTTACAGCTGTGACTAGGAGAAAATTGTTAATCAAATAAAGGATAGAGATAATCACACAAGACCAAATAGATAATATTAATTATGTGATAATGGAAAGCTTTAGCATGAAGAGAATCTGTGGAACTAGTTTAAGAAGGAAAGCTATTAAGAAAAAAAAAGCTTTGCATTAAATATCTCTAATGGGAGTAGTATGTACACATATATGCATTATATAGAGAGGTTTTACATATAGTTTTATATATGCATATATGTATTAAAATGGGCACATATGCACAATATATCATGGATTAAAGCTATTTTGGGAAGTTTCCTTCATGGTATTTCAGGATATCAAAAATAATTTTAAAACATTCAGGGAGAACATATAAGCCAGATATGCTAGTTAGAATAATTATGTTCATTCTTTGAATAACCTGGAAAACTATTCATTTAATCCTATTATTTGACCTCTGAATGAAGGGATTTCTTAAACCAGATTTTCCCTGTCCATCATCAGAACACTTTAGGGAGCCATCATGATCATGGTATAGTGGAAGGAACACTAAATTTGAAGTCTAGAGATCTTAGTTTCATGCCAGTTCTTACCCTTAAAACCTGTCAGATTGTTGCCAAGTCATTTCACTTGAATCTCATTTTCATCATCTGTAAAATGGGGGTAGTATTTGCACTCACTGTCTCATTGGATTATTTTATGTAAAAGGCCATACCAATTACAAAATTCTTATGAATTGATTTTGTATTATTGTTTGAAAAGCTGATCCAATTTCTAGGAGTTGTTCGCTTCACTGTTAATTAGAGAGTAGGATAACCAATAATTTTTATGTTCCTTTAAGAAAAAAAAAGTCAAATCAGGTATGATAAAGTAATTTCTGAACTTCTAACATAAGTATAAAGGTTTTATTGTGTTACCAAAATTAAACAAGCCAAACACACACAACCTAGCTTCTTGCTAATATACACTGAGAGAGAAAGTTAGATCACCTTTTTTTAAGTTGCCTTACCAATTGCATCAAATGGTTAGAGCAGGGTCCTCAAACTTTGTCTCAGGGTGACTTTATATTTTTAAAATTACTTAGGACCCCAAATGTCTTTTATTTATGTAGATTATATCTATTCATATTTACCACATAAGAAGTAAAAACTGATGAATTTTTAAAATATTTAGTAATTCATTTGAAAATAATAATATACTAATTAGATACTAACATAACATTTTATGGAAAACAACCATGATTTCCCAAACAAAAAAAAAAAAAACAGCAAGAAGAATAGCATTGTTTTACATCATTTTCATTGAATCTCTTACATGTTTGGCTTAATGGAAGACAAGCTAGATTCTCATATCTACTTCTGTATTCAGTCTGTTATGATATGTTACTTTGGTGAAATATATGTAGAAAATGAGGCCTCAGATAAGTATATGGAAAAGGGAGAAGCATTTTAATAGGCAAATGGTATCTTAGTATCATTGTGCAAATAGTTGTACCTATTCTGTGGAACCCCTGACAGGGTCTCATGGACTCCTGCGGGGCAAACAGACCACACTTTGAAAATCACTCGGTTAAAGTAACTTCCAGAAAAATCACAGGAGTTAATGTAACATGGAATGTCCCAGTTCCCAGGATAAGGCCATTTAATTAGTATTGCTTTAAGAGTTACTTTCTCTGACCTTAAGGCTTTTGTTGTTGTTTTTATTTTTGTTTTGTTTTTTCCCATTTGCGGCTTTCTTGAACAGCTATTACACCATCCTAACAAGAATGTACAGAAAATCAATAAACCAAAAAGTTCAGTACAGTATAATATGACTTAACTTGAAAATATTGTGCAATGTGGTATTACAAGAGAAGCTAATCCTAGCTGGTTTTTTTCTTATTGTTACAATCTCTTTTAATACTTTATAGTCCTGAGATAATGTACCTTTTGTTTCAAAGTAAAGTCATTTCTAAAGCAAAGAACGGTCCCAAGAGAGCATGATCTCAAGCCTTGTCATTTTTAAAAGCAAATTAAATGTCAGGTAAGGTGGGTGGTGTTTTTTTTTTTCCTTCCTCGAAGTTAGCAAATGGTTTTTCACAGTGAATTCTCAATGTGTGAAATCAAGAATTAATGCCTAAATGGAACAATAAATACAAAGCCGAGCTTTTTCTCATCAGGAAATGCTATACAGGTTACGTATTGTTAAGATCATTCTTAAGTACTGCAATTTACAAATTCCATGTCTGGTTTTCTTTGAAAAGGATATTTTCCCCTCTGTAAATGATTTTTTGGCATATGCTAGAGAGTGCCATTGTTCATAACTTTTCTCCAAAGAGTGCATACTTGCCATTTTCATAAGTGTTTACAATACTCTGTGAATTACTCCAAATCCAGGTGGGTTCAGAATTGCCCACTCCTCTCTCCCCTCCAGAACTCTGCACACACGTGCACAAACAAGCACATGCACACATACACACAATGCAATGTATATAAAATCTTTGATTATGCTATTAATCATTGCTAACACATTTACAAATAAAGGAGCTGAATAATAAATATAGTGCTTATTAGGAGCCAAATAGTGTGCTAAGTATTTTTCAAATATTATTTCATTTAAGCCTCAAAACCCTGTGAAGTAGGCGCTATAATTATCCCTATTTTATGGCTGTGGAAGCTGATGTGAAGTTAAGTGATTTGCCCTAACAAGTATCTAAGGCTGGATTTGAACTTATTTTCCTGCCTCCAGGTGCAACATTCTCTCCAGTCTACCAACTAGCTGCCTCTGTGATAAGCTGTACCTATGCTTACCTGGTCTAAGATTCAGACATTTGTTAAGGACTGTCATGATCTGCTTGGGAAAAGACACTAAGATTAATAACATGGCCATCTGGATTGTGAACATGAATTGGAATTCCCACTTGGAAGATATAGGTCAAAAATACATAGGACTAAAAACTTTGTGCGTGTGCATGGCGGGGCGTAGGGAGTGTTTCATGTCAGTATGGGGAGAGAACAATATCAAATTGGATAGTTAGCTGAGTGCCTGTGGCAAACTTAATAGCGGGCCAAGCTTGGAGTGTGAAAAAGCTGGATTTGAATCCTGCCTCTAACACATGCTATGTGTCCACAGGTAACTCACTTAACATCTCAGTGTCTCTAGGCGATGCTCTAAGACTACATAAGTTATAAAATGCTAGGTAACAATTTCCCATTTTATATCAGATCTTCCTTCTTTTTCTTCATATGCTGGAATGTTCACATTTCTTAGGTTTATCTTACAAAAACTATTTTTAAATCTTATAAGCTAGGAACAGGTTGATTATCTATATCAGTGTGCTATTGCAGGAGCTTTCTAAGAGGCTTCTCTGCCTCAAGTCACTCTCCATAAACTGAGTTGATAAGACACTATAGGTTCAAGTACTCTTAGAAAAGAGATTTTTCTAAAACCTTAGGCAAGTCTGTTAAACATGGATGCAACTATGGCCGATTATCCTTTTGCTTCTGTCACTAAAACCACAGGCTTCCAATAGACCTCTGTAGGAAATCAATCATCACTACAAACAAGGTATCACTAACCACAGCCAATTCCAGTCAGTTGAGCACATGAAAGCCAGTCCCAATCCCTCCCACCCCCACACCCAAATGCAAATAGATGACAAAGTAAGATTCTCTTTTCCTTTTTTGTTTTTTTTTAAGCAATCAGGGTTAAGTAACTTGCTCAAGGTTACACAGCCAGTTATTTCTGGTGTGGTGCTAAGTATCTGAGCCCAGATTTGATCCCCAGGTCATCCCGGCACTGTAGCCAGTGCTCTTTCTTGCTGAGCCACCTGGTCGCCCCAACTCTTTTCCTTTTTTATAGCCCAATCCCACTCTTACTTAGACCAAACTGCTCTCTGGGAGCAGCAGCCAAGCTGAATTTGCCATGAAAATGTAGAAGGGCTAGGAAACCTGGACCTTCTGCCACCTGCCTGCATCCCACACTCCAAGCCAAACTTCCCTATATCACAAATCAAGACTCTTAATTTTGGTTATGATCCTTCTTCAAGGTAAATATCAATTTAGAACCTTAGGATCAGGGAACGGATTTTGGAGACTGCTAACCAAATGTCTTATTAGGTTTCTGAGTCATTAAAAAAAATCCAGAATGCACCCTTTACCCCAAGGCTGGGTTTGGGAGACACTAAGACAGCATTAGTCAGTAGAAAGAGTACTGGATTTGGAGTCAGAAGTACATAGGTTTATATCCCCTCCCTGAAACTGTCTGTGATCCTGAATACATCCTACATGTAAAATAGAGATAATAACAGAAGCCTCACAGCATTCTTGTCAGGATCAAAGATGCTAATGTCCATTGAAAACTTTAAAGTCTTAGATAAATGTTAGCTATTATTATTATTCCCACGAGTACCCATATAGTGCTTCCTCCAAATGTCTGAGGACAGGAGGGAATATTCGAGGACAACTTGCTTGCAAAGGATCTGCAGATAACAATCATAAAGTTTTATTTCCCCTGGTATCCATCCATTCACTTGATCCCAGGCCAGGTGCCATGATTTTCCCCTTCCATATCCTGGCCTAAACTGGATCCTTTGTTAATTTTGGTCAATTTGGCCAAGGGACTCAGATGTTTGCTTTGGATTTAATTATCATCTCTATGTTGATGATTCTTAGATCTACTTATCCAGTCCTGACCTCTCTGCTAACCTCTAATTTGGCATCTCCAGTTGCCCATCTCTAACTGGATGTAGACATCTTAAATTCAACAAGTCCAAAATCAAACTAATTATCTTTTCCCTTAAACCCTCCCCCTTCCACACTTCCTTATTACTATTGAGGTATCACCATTCTCACATTCCCCCTAGCATGCAACCTAGGCATCATCTTTCCTCCTCACTCTCATCTCCCATATCCAATCTTTGCCAAGGCATATTAACTTCACCTTTGCAAAATCTCTGGATTGTCCCTTCCCTCTTTCCCCCACCATCCCACCATGCTATCATCATCACGGGGTAGGCCCTCATTACCTCATGCCTAGACTATTACAACAGCTTGCTGACTGTTTTGCCTGCCACAATTTTCTCCACACTCCATTCAATCCTCTATTCAGTCATCAAAGTGATTTTCCTAAAGCACTAGTCTGACCATATAACTCCCATACTCAATAAATTCCAGGGACTCCCTATCAACTCTACAATTAAACATGTAATGCTATGTTTGGCAATTAAAGCCCTTCATAGCATAACCCTCCTAACCTCTACTTTTACAATCTTCTCACAACTTACACCACTCTCCCCAACATACTCTCCAATCCTGTGACATTAGCCCCTTTGCCATTCCACAATTAAGACATTCAAACTCTCAGCTCTAGGCAATTTTTTCTGGATGTCTCCCATTACTGGAAAGCTCTTCTTCATCTTTTCCTCCTGGTTTTCCTAGCTTCCTTCAAGTCCCAGCCAAAAATTCCACCTTCTACATAAATCCTTTCCCAACCCTTCTTATGTCTAGTAGTTTTCTTTGTTGATTATTTCTCGATTTATCCTGCAGGTAACTTGGTCATAAATATTTGTTTCAACCTTGTCTCTTCCATTTGATTGTGATATCCTTGAGGGCAGTGGTTATCTTTTGTTTTTCTTTGTATTCTGAAGCATTAGTATATTTCTTGGAATGTAATAGGCAATTACTAAATGTTTATGGATTGATTGACTATATCAGCCTGAATAATGATCAAGAAATTCAATGAGAAACTACAGTATTTGACTTCTTCCAACTTAGAACTCTTCAAGAGGTCACCCAGAAATTCCAGAAAGAAAAGAAAATAATTTAAATCTAAGGTGGGGGGTTGTAATAAGAATGTAAATTTTAAAGATCTTCCCTGCCCCTAGGCTAATGTGCACCTGAAGCCTGGGGTGGGGGAGGCTTGTTTTTCAGTAGATACTTCTTGATTGGCCAGTGAGTCAATAAGGTTGTTACATTCTCTGAGCCAGGAGAAGGCTATATAAGCCCTGATGTGTAGCTTTGTTTTGGGACTCACTTTGAGAAGTGTTCTGTGATTTGATCTGGATTCTGGGAAGCCGTTGTTGAGAGTCCCCCGGCTTTGAAAAACCCAGAATGTGGAAACCCAGATGTTGACTGGGTATGGATGTAATTGTTGGACAGTTTGGAAATCTGTCTACTTGATGTTTCTGTCTTGATAATTATGCCTGTATACTTTGAGGTTCAGGGTGCTGACCTTTTCTCCTGAACAAGGTAAACGATATATGTCTGACTGATTAAAGTAAGCTTGTTAACCCATTTTGAGTTGCTTTCCTTTAACAAAGCAGATCAAAGAACCTGTGGTAGCTGCAAACCCTGAGGACGCTTGGGGTGCTTGCTGCTACAGGGGTGGGGTAGGAGAAACTGTCATATTGCCTCTTAGACAACTGCAGAATTGATTGAATAAATTGTAGTAAATGAATGCAATGGAAAATTACTTTGCCATAAGAAATAATGAAAGGCAATTTCAGAGAATCTTGGGTAGTATGAACTGACAGATTGAAATATGCAGAACTAGAACAATTTCTAAAAGGAAATCAATATTGTAAAGAAGCCAACTTTGAAAGACCTAATGAATCCTCTTAATATAATAACTAACCATATCTCCAGTGTACCTGTGATGAAGGAAGTTACCCACCTTCTGAGAAAGAGGTTGTTGACCCATTGTATAGGATGAAACACATTTTAGAACATGTTCATTTTGCTTGAACATGCCTATTGTAAAGGTTTTTTTCCCCCCTCTTTCTCCATTGATAGGAGGAGATCCAGAGTTAACAACAGTGATGCCTGGAAAAGGGGAGGGGTTACTTGAAATGTATTTGTTTTGTTTTGGTTTTTTAATGCACAGAAGAAAACAGAAGAAAAATTAGAAAGAAGCATGGGCAAGCAGGATAGTTTTGAAAAGAGCATGTAGAATTGATTATATACCATTTAAAATAAAGTGGTATGGAATAGATGTTCATAGTTTCACAGAGAATCATCTTTTTTTATATTCTCTTATGCATGTGGGAGTGTCTTTTTCTGATTTTTAAACTTAGAATAAAATTGAAATTCAAGAGAAAAAGTTGTAATCCCAACATATAACCTGGTTATGCTATGTACTTCCCCAAAGACTCCTTCAAGAAATCAGAATCTCACTGTTTCTATTACTCTATCTAAAGAAACTTCCAGATAAAATTAACTCTGTAGGGGGAATAATTAAAAGTAACATCTGGGAATTACTTTCCTTAACTTGGTTTTGGGACCTATAGCTTCACTGGTATGAAGAATTGTTAATATAAAGACTCCCTCTGCCAAAGCCAATCAACAACTACACTGTAATTTAGGCTTAGAGTTTTCTGGGAGCATTTAGAGGTTAAATGACTTGTCTATGGCCATATAACTGGCATAAATCAGATGAAGAACTTTCAGTCATCTTACCAACTCCTGAACTGGCCCTTTAGCTGCTAAACCACACTTAGTCTTTGTTGATTTCTACCTATATGGCTTTGGGAAAGTAATTTAATATCCCTGGGACTCAATTTCCTTATCTGTAAAATGAAAGATTTAAATTGGAAGGGCTACAAGATCTATGATCCTATCATCTTTAACTTGTCATAGCATATGATTGCTGATTTATCAGTTCTTTCACTCTGAAATCAGGAGGACATCCATTACATATACATACTTCTAAATACTGAGAAGGCAAGCACATTTTTATCCACTGTTCACCCACATCTTATTTCCTCTTTCTTAGGTAACTCTCCAGAATAATTTCACTTCACTGGGATCCTAATGTCAAATTCCTTTTCAGGGAAGCAATTTTCTGCCAATTAATGCACATAACATATCAATGTGACCATCTCAAGGTCACACAAAAGAAATCTATAAGCATCCTGTAAACAAAAAATTATCAGATCTTTCATATAAATGACTTTTTATTCCCTTTATTCCTATTTATTCAACATTTCTCACTGAAAAATTCATATGTGCCTCAGTTTTTATTCATATAGCAATATTCTCCCTCATTGCAATCTTTCAATTTAATAAAATAAATGTTTACTTATATACCAGCAATATGTAGATATATATGTATATATGCACAGATATTCAAATAAACATATTTTATACATTACATATTTTATTTAAATCTATTAAATAATTTCAAGACTAAATTAGTTATCACTGACATAAGTCTAAATACATATTTATATTTGACATATACTAGTGGTTTTCTGAATGCATCCATCATGGATTATTGAACATAAGGGCAAAAGATGCAGGACAGTAATTCCACATTAATGATTTGGACAGATATATACAATACAGTGGAACTTTAAATGATGGTGAAATATATAAATATATACATATAAGTCAATTACTCATATGTTTATTTAACATGCCATATCAGTGATAGTACTTCCAATATGCCATTGAAAACTAATCTCTAAATGATAAAAGAGGTCCAAATAGAATTAAATCACATGCAAAATCAACTTCTATGGTATCATAATTTGTAACCCACCAATTCATTTCAACAGACATATAAGTGCTTACTATGTGTATGGCACTATTCTAGTTGCTGAGTATATGAAGACAATGATTAAAGCATTCCTTTTCTCAAAACATCTACATTCCACTAAAGGAATACATCTATATAAATATGTAAAAACAACCTATAAAAATGATATATCAAATCTGTATTGAACAAAATAGTACATGAACAAATTCAATAAATGACCAGAATGCAAAAAAAAAAAACAAATTTATGTAACTCTTACAATTATTTAGGTATACAAATTTATTTTTTCACATGACCAGACAAGAGAATATAAGTGAGCTGAACCTTTGCAACCCCTAACCCAATCTCCTCAGCACCCAATTCAAAGAATAAACAGCTTTCCAAACTAATTCTATGGTCATTCCTTTCCCAGTTTTTCACTCTGGCCCACTGGGATTTAATGCAGGCTTCACCCAGTGCTTTCACTGAGAATTGAACTGCTTCCTTTCTCCTTAAGAGACAAGAACCTAAAATGCTTCCTAACTTCTGACATTCTCTTGCACTTAGCAATTGCTTTTGGATGCTGGAGGAAAGCCTGAGTGGTCTCTTGGTTCCCCACCTTACTTTTCTATTCCTTACTATTGGGCTCTCTCCTCTGTGCTCAGTAACTCTTTACCACGACTAAGTGAAGGACTGCTAAAAAAAAAATATCCTTATGTGTAGTAGTACATCAAGTTCAAGTTCATTTCCACCTTTCCAATTTCCCAGTTAGACAATTGCATCTTTGTGTAGTTAGATAGTTCAGTCAAGTCAGCAATTAATTATTGTTTACCATACCAGGCATTTTGCTAAGAGCTAGGAATATAAATATAAGGATAAACAAAGATAGTCCCTACCCTCAAATAACTTACATTCTAATGGAGAAAGACAATATATAAAGAAGAGTTGAAGAGAAGAGGGAGAGAAAGTACCAACAAAGGTACTTGGTAGAGAAAGTCCAGTCAGGAAAGAGCCCAAAAAGGAATAAAGAGGTGACTGGTCTGGGTATCTTCTTAAATAGAGGTTGCAGAAGGAACTAGCCAATCAGAAGAAGGAGCCCAAAGGCAGAGTGTACTTTTAATGTGAGAAGTACAGAAATAGAGTAAACTGTCAGAGTCAGGAGGCTTCTATGGAATGGTAGATAGATAGATAGATAGACAGACAGACAGACAGACTGGCAGACAAAGCATTTACTAAGCATTTGCTAATGTCAGGCACTGGGCTAAACCATGGTAATACAAATACAAACAAGCAAGATAGTCCCTAATGGGGAAAGATAACATATAAAAGGGAAGGGGAGATGGGAATGATGACCAGAGAGAAGGAAGGATTATGTGCAAATGGTGAGGAAATAGTCTGGATGCCTAGATAAAATCTCATCTATTTAATCCTAGCATGTCAAGATGAGAGATATGTTGTTTTTGATCAAGGAATCCACCTAGCTACAACATACTGATATTAAAAACAAAGCACAGACTAAGACTACATGTGAGCATCAGCAAGTCTAATTTTCCAAGAAAGACAGGTTATACAGATTTGGGGACATACTGCTTTACACATCATAAATTGGAGAGACTTGCCTAAGGCTTTTTTTCTTCTAACTTGGACTGTAGTTATATGGGCTTACCTTGTTTTATTGTGCTTCACTTTATTGCACTTTGCAGAGACTGCATTTTTTCCCCTCACAAATCAAAGGTTTGTAGCAACCCTATGTCAAGCAACAACTCATGCTCACATCATGGCTCTGTGTCACATTTTGCTAATTCTCACAATATTTTAAAATTTTTCATTATTAATAAATCTGTTATAGTAATCTGTGATCAGTGAACTTTGTTGCTACTATGTGTTATAATTGTTTTGCAGTTCCAGGAACCATGCCTATATGAGGTGGTAAACTTAATCAATAAATATTGTATGCTTCCCTGAGACACAACAATATTTAAATTAGGCCAACTAATAACCCTACAATGGCCTCTGAAGTGTTCAAGTGAAAGGAAGAGTCTACAAACTGTGATACAAGTGTAAGGAAGATGCTGAAAACTTCACTGTTGTCTTATTTTAAGAAATTGCCACAAGTATCCCAACCTTCAGCAACCACCACCCTGATCAGCTGTCCTCAATATCTATTGCAAAAAGATTATAAGTCACTGAAGGCTCAGATAATGGATAAATTTTTTTTAGCAATAAAGTATTTTTAATTAAAGTATGTACAGTTTTTAAAACATAATACTATTGCACACTTAATAGATTACAGTATAATATGAATATAGCTTTAAAATATATGCAATAGGAGACCGAAAAATTCAAGTGACTAATTTTTTTGAGATATTCACTTTATTGAGGAGGTCTGGAACCAAAACCACAATATCTCCAAGGTATGACTGTATCTTCCTAATGGGATAGTCTGTTCCCAAGAATCTTTTTCACAAGCTACACTTTAATATTCCTAATGCATAAATCTGATCTCAGAACTCCAAAGCTCAAAGATCTTCAGAAGGCTTCACTGTCTCTAGGATAAAGCGAATTCCATGTATTTCGAGAGGGCTTTAAGTTTTGAAAAAACACTCTCTTAATTTAGCCTCACAACAACCATGTAACAGATTTACCCACTTTTTTTGGGGGGGGGATGATTTTATTGATGTATGGAACAAAAAAAATTCTTCTACTAATGCAGACTGGCTACTATTCTGAATCTATTAGTCTTAGGATCTGAACCATGATCCAAAAATAGATTAGATAGATAAACTTCATTTCAATAACGATGTTTCTCATTTTATAAGTATCTTAGTATGATAGGCCCTATGTTTCCTAAATATTATATGGGTTTTCAATGAGAATGCTTTCCAGATTTATCATGGTTTATCCTATGGACCTGAAGCTATGAATTAACCAGTACTATAAAGGTATTCATTGATTTAAGGTGGAAAATGTTATTTTTTTTGTTGCTATATCATAAAAAGTAGTTGTAAAAAGTTGCTATATCATGAAAAAAGTATCATCAGATATTAGATAAGTTAACATTAAACCAGCAAGTGTTAAAAAAGATTAAATAAATTATGTTGTATAAAACATTATTATGTGTGTATATTTTATGTATAAGGAGGCATGCATATGTATGCATATATAATATAGATATACAGTATGTACATATACATGATATATAGGTAGACATAGATTATATATAGTTAAACATATAAATACATATATGCACATATATAATATTTGTGTGGTAGTTGTATATATGTATGTAATTGTATCTAATAATGCTAACACCAGATTTTAGAAGGATAACCTCATAACTTTGCAAGGAATATGTTGTAATAACAATTAATTCATAAATAAATGACACATATCTAAATGACATATATCTAAAAGATATGTTCCCCAGTGGAGCAATGGTGAAAGGAAATGAATAGAGAATTTACAAAGAAATAAAAAAGAAATTGTTAATAAGCACATAATCATATCCTCAAACCCCTTAATAATCAGAATATTACAAACTAAAAAAAATTGTTACCCCCAAGAATGACAAAAAATAATAATGCCTTAAAATTATAAAATCCAGTGTCTTGTGTATAATTGAGAAAGCACACTCTGATACATTAATAATGATGATATGGTCCTTTAAAATTCACAAACTGCTCTATATATAATATTTCATTTGGATCTTTGAGTTCCCCTTAGATTCATTTTTCAAAGGAAGAGCTAAAGCTCAGGAATGTCCAATGTCTTGTCTAACATATCAGAGAGAGTGCTTGGATCCACGTCTTCTTGGTTTTAAGTACAACACTCCTTTCACTAAACCACATTACCTCCTATATGTTATTGTCGGAACTGAATACATGTTGGAGAGTAATATGGCAAGGTGCAATAGTAAACATAAAACTAATTGTATCATTCAATCCAGTATTTTCATTGGCAGAATTCTCCCTATTCTAAAAGAATCATTTTTTAAAAAAGGAAAATATTGCTAGCTACTTTGTTTTCAGTAACAAAATCAACAACAAAAAACCTTGTAAATAGCTTATAGCTCTACTGATTGGAAATGACTGAATAAATTATAGGATATTATATTAATATGTAATTAATATAATTAAATTATATATGATCACATATATTATATATATATAATTAAATTAATATATAAACAATATAATTAAATTATATATATGATCATATATATTATATATAATGAATATATAAATAATATAATTAATAATACTTTAAATGATTAATCTGAAGCATCTAAGGCCATATAGAAAGATCTATGTTTGAGAAGAAGAGAAAGAAAGAAAAGGAGAAGGAGGAAATGGAAGAGAAAGAAGAGAAGGAATAAAAGGGGAGTACGGAGAAAAGTATGAGGAGAAAGAAAAGGGGAGAGAAAAGGAAGCAAGGGAGAAGAGGGAGAATGGGGATGGATAGAAGGCAAAGCCTGAGAAAAGAAGTAAACCATGCCAAATTTGATAAAGCTTTGACAAGCCTGGAAGGAGACAATCATGGAGAAAATCATGTTCTTTGCTTGCTTGTTTGTAGCTTTATTTGCCTTTGCTTTATAAAGGCTATGATTTGGAATAAGATTTTGCATGATTTTGCGTATCTGATTGAATGTTTTTGTTGATCATCTTGATCTTCATAATAAAAATGAGGATTTGAAAATGAAGGTAGGGTGGAATTCTGGCTTATGTGATCAAAAAGATTTTTCTAGCCCCCACTCTCAAAAATATACCGAGAGAGGAATTGGGCACTAGAGATAGAACAATTATATGTATCCACAGAAAAATAAAGCACGTGGTCCAAAAAGGTAATAAATTTAGAAATTAACTGTGGAACATATTTATCCACAATGCCCTCACTCAGTACCTCTCCCCTAACAGGTTCCACATTCTGTCAGGTCACACATACGAACTAAATGACATGTATTTAGGAACCCATTCAGAAACTTCTCCCTTGTTTCAGAGGCTCTGCTTATACACCCCATCCTACACCTTTTCCCTTTCATCCCCATACAGCCCAAAAGGTGGGAGTACATGGAATCAAAGAACAGATTACATGACAAATAATGGTAAAAATTATCATCAGTAGAGCAAGGGGGTAAAATAAGACCATACAATATGGGAATTAAGGAAATGTCTACCATGTAGCATTATTTCTATCTTTGTTACTACCTTCTTGAAATTATACTTCTAAGATGCTGTAGCAGCAAGCACCCCAGCATACCCAGGGTGGCTGCCAATACAGGTTCTTAGATCTGCTTTTCTAAAGGAAAGCAATTCAAAATGGATTAACAATCTTGCTTTAATCAAACATATGTCATTTACTTAGCTCTGGGGGAAAAAGTCAGCACCCCAAACTTCAGAGAATACAGAGGTTACAAGCAGACAAAAAATACAGAAAGAGAAACAGATCAGCAGACAGGCTTCCAGCTGCCTGACCATTACGTCCATACCTAGTCAGGTACCAGATAGGGAAGCATCAACATCTGGGTTTTCAAAGCCAGGGCGCTCAATGGCTGCCTAGAGTCTTATCTGATCATATCATACAACTCTTCTCAAAGTGAGCCCCAAAACAAAATCTCACATCAGGGTATAAATAGCCTTCTCCTGGCTCAGAGAATGTCACAACTCTCTTGACCCACTGCCCAAATACAAAGCACCAAGGCATGGACATTCCTGAAAAATAAGCCTCCCACCACAGGCTCCATGTGACCACATTCAGCCTATTAGGGGGTAAAGTATATTTTCAAATCAAGGAAAGTTCTCAGAGTTACTTAAGCCTATCAAAGGGCCTAGGGGCAGGGAAGATCTTAAATTCCCCTTCCCATAACAGATGGAGATTGAAACAAACTATTTGCTCTTTTTCTTGTTTTGTTTTGTTTCCTCTTTTCCACTGATCATCCCATAAGTTATAATCCTTCTTTACAACCTGACTAATGATTAATGTGAAGATATTAGTATATTCTATATTTGAGTGCATGCCACCATGATGGGAGGGGAGAGGAGAAGAGGGGGAAAAAATTTGAAACTCAACGGACTGTGGAACTGAATGTTGTAAAATACAAGTAAATTTTGAAAAATTATACTTCTAAGAGCAAGGAACAAGACAAATTTAAAAAGGGTGACATGGTAACTTCACAGTTTAGAAATTTTAATTCATTGAAGAACAAAAAGAAGCTAGGGAAAAACTAAGTAACCATGAACCTAATAAGACAAGTTCCAAATAGACAGAAGGGAAAGAGAAATGTAAAGGAAAAAAAAAGGTACAGATAAAAGAAATAATAACAAACAAAAGAATTTGGAAAGGATGATAAGGGGAGGATTTTGAATAAACAATTAAAAAAAAAAGAAGGAAAAATTAAATAACTAAATAGAAGTAAAAAAGACATTAATAAGTTATGTAAAACTATACAACCTGGGAAAGGTTGACAGAGAAGAGGTTATTTGAGATTGGAGAAAAAAGGAGGCTGTGACCTATGGAAATATATGGGCCTTAAATTAAATAAAGCAAAACTAATACAATAGGAAAAGCAGTGATATTAAAAAATCCTGAATCAGAGAAAAAATACCAGAGAAACAAGTAGAGGAAAAGATAAATCTAATTCTCATAAGTTTAAATATGAGTGTATTAAACAATACAATAAAATGAAAATGACTGACTGGTAGAAAACAAAAGTCCACATTCTGTAGCTTACAAGAAACACATCTAAAAAAAATAAAGCTATACAGAAAATAAAAATGAGAAGCCAGAACAAAATTTGCAATGGACCAGGTAAATAAAAAAGCTGTATATTCAACAAGGAAATTGCAATATACTGAAAACCTGACAATAAGATAATGTCAATATTATACTTAACTACTTTAAAAGGTCATCTCATCTAAATCCATAAGGAAAAAAGATAACAAGAACAAGGACACATAGTACCACAATAATAGTGAAACAATTCAATGTTCCTCTCTCAGACTTGGACAAATATAACCAAATATATATATAGGAAAATACAGAATTGAAAAAAATTGCTGTGGAATTTAGGGCTTACAAAATACTAACTTCTGAATTGGACTGCTAAAGGATAAACATATTTCTCCACATCTCCAATGGACCATTTACCAAATTTGGTCACTGATTGCAGTAGATGAATATATAGAAATGAATTGGATATAGATGTATTATATATACATATGGAAGTAGAAATAGTAAACTGTAGCAGTAAGCACCCATGCACACCCAGAGTGGCTGCTACCACAGGTTCTTAGATCTGCTTTTCTAAAGGAAAGCAACTCAAAATGGGTTAACGATCTGGCTTTAATCAAACATATGTCATTTACCTAAATCAGGGGGAAAAGGTCAGAACCCCAAACTTCAGAGAATACAAACAAGTTACAAGCAGTCAGAGAAACAGATAAGCAATAGGCTTCCAACTGTCGGACTATTACATCCTTACCTAGTCAGTTACCAGAGAGGGAAGCACCAACATCTGGGTTTTCAATGGCTTCCCAGAGTCTTGTCTGGTCAAATCATACAACTCTTCTCAAAGTGAGCCCCAAAGCAAAACCTCACATCAGGGTATATATAGGCTTCTCCTGGCTCAGAGAATGTCACAACCCTCTTGACCCACTGCCCATCACAAAGTATCAAGGTGTGGGCCTTCCTGAAAAACAAGCCTCCCTCTTCAGGCTCCAGGTGACCACATTCAGCCTATTAGTGGGCAAAGTATATTTTCTTTTATTTATTTATTTGTTTGTTTGGAGGGCAATTGGGGTCAAGTGACTTGCCCAAAGTCACACAGCTAGTAAGTTTGTCTAGTGTCTGAGGTCAGATTTGAACTCAGGTCCTCCTGACTCCATGGGCTGTGCTCTATTCACTGGCAGAGTGTATTTCTAAATCTGGGAAGGTTCTCTGAGTCACTTAAGCCTATTAAAGGGCCTAGGGGCAGGGAAGATCTTTAGATTCCCATTCCCATAACATAAACACATTTTTTTAAAAAATACAATAAGACAATATAAGTAGAAATCAGTTTGATGAACACAAACAAGAGAAAAAGAAACACAAAAACCAAAGAAAATTTAATGATTAAATCTTAATAATGACGGTGTTAAAGAAGAACTTGTATAAATAATTAATAATTATGTGAGACAATGATAGAAACAAAGCACTATACCAAAATATCTGGGATGCATTTAATTCAGTTTGCAGTAAAAAAAATTATCACTCAAATATGCATTATCAAAATGGAAAAATAATATACTATATAGGTATTTTAAATAGATATTCAATAAATAAACATAATTAGAGCATTTAAATATTAAAAGTGAAATAGAAAAATGTAAAACTTAATGAATATATATAGGAATGTTAAATAAAACTAAAAACTTTTTATGAAAAGCCTAACAAAATTATCAAACCTCTACCCAACCTCATTAAAAAGAGGGAAGAGAATTAAGTTAGCTAAGTAGCAAATGAATAAGGTGAAATCACAACAAAACCAGAATAAATTTTTAAAATTATCAGAACCTATTAAGTACAGTTATATGCCAACAAAAAATAGATAACAAAAATTAAGAGAAATACCCTCAGGTATATAAAATACCCATACTAACAGAACACTAAATAGAGAGTTTCATTATTCTAAATCAGAAAAGAAAATAGAAGTAATTATAAAGGAACTACCAAGGTGGGGAGCAGAGTTTTAGGGGGAAACATATCTTGGTCTTGATAGATTCACAAGAGAATTCTAATAAAACTATTACAGAACAATTAATTGATATTCTACAAAATTGATTGATAAAAATCTCTTCACCAAATTCCTTCTTTGAGACATAGTCCTAACTCCCGAACAAAAGAAAGCTAAAACAAAAGACAAAAAGATATCAATATCATTAATGGATATTGATTCAAAAAATTTAAACAAATTCTGTCAGACTATAGTAATTCTCCCAAGAAATCATTTATTATGAAAAATTATTATGAAGTCATTTATTATGAAGAATTGTTCAACATTTGAAAAGTAAATATTTTAAGCATATTAAAACAAAACATTCATAAAACACATAATTATCTCAGTAGATGAAGGAAAAGACTTTGACATAGTATAACATTCATTTCTGTTAAAACATCTTTAAAACATAGTTATAGAAATTTTTTTTTAACTTCATGAAGAGTGTCATTTTCAATAGGGACTCCCTGGAAATTTTATCAATAAGTTCAAGAGTAAAGCAAGGATGCCCATTCTTCTCCCTGTTCTTTTATATACTTTTGGAAGTGCTGAGTGTAGAAATAAGGATGAAATTAATTAGGGTCATAAAAGTAGGTAAAGATCAGATAAAATTCTACCTATTTGCTGCTGATATCATGGCTTAATTAGAAATAGGTATGCAAGAGCTGTTAGATCTTGTGTTATCCTGATTCTGTTTCCACAATACTAAAATTGTTTCTTCCTGACTGCTTGTAATATTTTCTCCTTGGCCTGGGAATTCTGGATTTTGGCTATAATATTTCCAGGAGTTTTCTTTTGGGGATCTTTTTCAAGAAGCAATTGGTGAATTCTTTCAATTTCTATTTTGCCCTCTGATTCTAGGATAATACAGCAGTTTTCCTTGATAATTTATTTAAAGATGATGACTAGGCTCTTTTTTTTATCATGGCTTTCAGGTAGTTCAACAATTTTTAAATTATCTCTCCTAGATCAATTTTCCAGGTCAGTGGTTTTATCCAATGAGATATTTTCCCATTGCCTTCTATTTTTTCATTCATTTGTATCTGTTTTATAGTATCTTGATTTCTCTTAAAGTCATCAGCTTCCATTTGCTCCAATCTCATTTTGAAGGAATTATGTTCTTCAGTGAGCTTTAGAAATTCCTTTTCAATCTGGCCAATTTTACTTTTTTATGGCTTTCTTCTCCTTATTGGCTTTTTGGATCTCTTTTACCGTTTGAGTTAGACTGATTTTTAAGGTGTTCTTTTCTTCAGTATTTTTTGGTGTCTCCTTATGCAAATTGTTGACTCATTTTTTCATGAATTTCTTGCATCATTTTCATTTCTCTTCCCAATTTTTCCTCTACTTCTCTTATTTGATTTTCAAAATCCTTCTTGAGCTCCTCCATGGCCTGTGACCAGATCATATTTTTCTTAGAGGCTTTTGATGCTGGAGTTTTGACTTTGTTCTCTCCTTCTGGTTCTATGTTTTGATTCTCTTTGTCATAAAAAAAGGCTCTATAGTTTGATTTCACTTCCTCTGTTTTCTCATCTTGCCAGTCAATTACTTGATTTTTGAGCTCTTTGCCATGGCAGAACTCTGCTTCCAAAGTGGACAGTGTTGTGTCCCAAATTTCTGGGGTTTTGTGCAGCTTTTGTCAGAGCTTTTTCTAGGCACCTGCTTCAGAACTTTGAGTAAGACTGTCTCTCCATAGCCTCAACAAGCTCTACTATGCCAGCGTTCCTCACCCCAGGACCTCCACCCAAGACTGTAAACCACATCCAAGGAGGGCAAAGCAAGAGAATCCTGCCTCAGCACCAGCAAAGGGAGTTCTGCAATTATCCTCTGGACAGTCACTTTGTCCCTCCATAATCTGTCGGAACTGTGCTCAGGAGACAGCCACTGCAACAGCTACAGACTTTGCCACTTCTGCTGCTCTGGGGGCAGGGGCCAGACTGTGCTCTTCTCTCACCCAGGATCAACACAGTTCCCACACTGACCTTTACATTCTCTTTGGTATTTATGGGTTGAGAAGTCTGGAAATCTCCACAGCTGCCTGTGATTCACTCCCCTGAAGTCTGCTCCACCAGCCTATGCCCTGGGACTGTGCCAGCGCAGCCCATGCAGGACTGCGCTCTGCTCCTAAGCCAGTGTAAGAGACCCTTCATGTTCTACCTTCCAGGTTGCCTTCAGTAGGAGATTTGTTTCTCTCTGTCACTTTGTTGGTTCTGTAGCACTAAAATTTTTTTAGAGTCATTTTTTACAAGTATTGGAGGTGGTTGGAGTGGAAGTTCCTGTTTTTACTCTGCCATCTTGGCTCCAGCCCAGATTGTTATATTTTCACCATTATAGATTACAGGGGAAACATAACCTATATATATATATATATATGGAAAAGGTAAAATAGAAAAATCTCAACTACACAAGATGAAAAAAGCTTTTTTAAAAAATTAAATCAATTTTACTAGGATCAGGAAATGTCCCTAGGAAAGATTTTGAATGCTGGTAAAATTTTCCAAATCCTGAGATGAGGGAGTGAGCCAAAAAGGAATTTTAGGGTGATCCTTCTCCTATTTCATCCAATATTAATGAAGCTAGAGCTTTGGTTTTGGGTCATAGGTTATAGAAATCTGTGCAAGTTACTACAGAAATCTACCACTCTTTATCCTATCATATTTTAAGAGAAAAACTACAACAAAATTTAAGTATCTACTCATGAATGAGGGAAATATGGTGTAAAATGTGGAGTTTAGATCATTAATTACATGGCAAAATACTATGCTATAAACATAGCTTGAATTTCTGTGACATTTGAGATTTTTAATTGGAATATTCCTGGCAGAATAGCCACTTACAGGGATGAGCTAAATTCTGAATGCACTTTATTTTCTTTTGTAAATCAAGGGAAGACTATAGGTTTGGTATGAAAGAAGAAATTAGGTTTGGATGCCAATCTTTGTTGAAAATTATTATTTCTCTTTGGCAACCCAACAGCAGATGTTACTATAGGTGTTTCTAGGTACATGGCCATGATTAATACATTTTCTTTTATTCAGTTATATGCCTGACATGTTTTGCCAAATGACGTTGCTTATATCTTTGGGATAGCTTCAAGCTTGCTTACAAAAACATGTTTTTTGGCTCTCAGACATTGAAAATGAAAAGAAAAAGAAAATCAAAGCAGTTCCATGCTTATCTTTGGTTTTATTTCCCATTGCCTATTTGGATACCAAACGACTCACATAGCAAGGTATTGGAGGGAACTATTGCATTTTAAAACCTCTGATAATAAACTGGCTGTTTTCCTTAGATGATCAACTCGACTCAAAGTGAAAAAAATACTATTTTGCTTATTGAAATTTTAAAAGGACTAAAAAGAACACAGTTCAAAGCAATAGAGAATTTGCATTGAATTTGGATGCTGTTCTTCTGAACATTTTCAAGAATCTTTATCCTTGTTAACTGAGAAACATACAGATCTCTGGAGGATTAGGACAATGGATGAAGAATTAATTTCAAGGCTTCTTTGTTGACTTTAAAAAAAACCTCATCGCTCCTCCCTTAATGATCAGGATGTCCACCTACTCTAACAAAGCTTGTTTAAATATCCAGAAGTCCTTTTATTTCCTCCTCCAGCTCTTGGTTCCACAAATGTGAAGTTAAGTATGCCTTGGTCTGACTGCGTGTAGGGTTGTGACCATATCTCTCAGTGTATCCACAGCACTTCAAGACAGGTAAAAATGGTAAAATGGTATGCGTGATGTCTTTGGATTTGTGTATAGACTGGATTTAAGTGAGGCAAAGTTGTATGAAATCCTCCCTAGCTCTCTCTTTCAAAGTCATCACATTCCAGTGCAGGGCAGAGTCAATGGCTCATGGTGCAGTGAATGACCTTGGTGTCTCCAATGTCTAACCAAGCTCCATGCTCTCCACAGCTCCTGCTTCAGCTGCCTTCATAGCCTTTGGAACAAATTGTTCCCATCTGCCTATTCCACCACCAGGGGAAGTCTTCACATGCTTGGGGTAGACACCCCCTTAATTCACTGACAGGTTTGAGACCCCTTGGTTTCCCTCAGCCTGGTTTATCGAGGCTGCCAAAGCAGTTTTACAGGGTGTGGCTACTGTGCATGCTTGGAGCCACAAGTAAGAGTAAAGTGGATCAAGTGGACAGCAAAGATAGAAAGTAATCCTGAAAAGGGCTTGGCAGCCCTCACACCAGAGGTACTAGTTTTAGCCATGAAGATGGAAGAAGAAAGAGAAGCGCTAATACCATTGTGTGCCACATGTAAGCAAATGCAATTCAGCATTCCCACTCAAAGACTCTATCAGGAAAAAGCCATACTCTACTCTGGCAGTAGATCACTCTTTTTAAAAGTCACTAATCAATAATTATAAAATGGCATAAAAATATACATCAGATATATGTATCATTGATATTTAAATATTTACATAAACATGTTCAGATAAAATACTTATAAATATTAAAGGACTGAATAAATTTATAAACTTGACACCTTAATAAAATATGGTTTAAGCTATTTGTTATTCATTTAATGTGGCTCTATATATTTATCATTATTAACAATTTTTTTGTTATAAAAAGTAAATGGAATCCGGCCTCAGAATGACATGGAGGATAGATTTCAAAAACTTCAGAGAAGGAAACATAGGATGCTATGTACCAAAATTATTTTGGAGAATTTAACCCAATCAGCATGAGAAGCTCTCAACAATTAAATTCTAAAGATACAAAGAAATAATTTTAATGATGAGGAAATTATTTAAAAAGATTAATGCACCTGCATAAAAATTCATATAAAAAGTTTTGTTTTTACAACGGTATACCTCCCCCCAAAATGGAAGTAAGAGTATGTAAAGAAGGATGGATTTTTTTAATGTAGTAAGATCCTATAAAAATGGCATCAGAAATAAGATGACACAGAATTATATGAGCCTGTCTAGGAACTCTAAGGATAGGAGTAAAAGGGCACGCATCTTACTGTTTTACTATAACATAGGAAAAGGAAGATTCAATTCTAGGGTTAGGATTAGAGTTAGGGATAATGAACAAATTAATCCAATGAACAAATAGGGTTAAGTTTAGAACTAGAATGTTGTTTGTTGGTTTGATCTTTTTTTTCTTTAGCAAGGTTAGGGTTAATGTTAGCAAGTAGAATTAAGATTATTTCTCAGGAATATGGTTAGGATCAGTTATAGTTAGAGAAAAATCTTAGAAAAGGATGTTTATAAAATGATTAGACTGGTGAATTAGAGCAATGTTGCTGATATGGGTTGCCCAAACACCCAACTCTTCTCTCCTTCTAACTTAGCCAGTTCTCAATTCTACCACAGTTCTTTCAACTGATCTTCATAAAGTATGAACTTAGAGGGGTGTTGGCTAGACAACAATGGACCTTTATTTTGCCTATCTGATCTTTGTCAAGGAGAATTACCTTTGGTCTGGAAATTCAAAAGTAAAAATATTCTATAGAAAGGGAGGCAATAAGAGAGTCTCTGACTTCTTTTGAAGTGTTCCAAGTCACTAGCCTAAGATAAATTATATCCCAGTGTGCTGAACAACTGGGTGTTATTCTTTAGCCTGTGCCAGTGTTTTGAAAGAACATAGAAAATAGAAGTATACAATTGGATTAAGGTAAATACTCTCCCAATTTTTAACACAACAAACAAATACAGAAATGCAGTGTGTGTGTGTGTGTGTGTGTGTGTGTGTGTGTGTGGTCTCCAAACCATTGAGCATAAATTCTATTCTTTTAATTCATTCAATTATAGAGGCAGCTGCTGGTGCAATGGTTAGAGTGCTGTGTCTAGAAACAGGAAGATGAGTTCAAATTTGCCCCCAGAAACTTACTGTGACTTTGGGGAAGTCACTTAAGGTCTGGTTGACTCAGTTTCCTCAAATGGAAAATGGGGATAGTATTAGCATCTACCTCCTAGAGTTGTAAGGAGCAAATGAGATATTTGTAAAAATTCTTAGTACAGTGCTTGGCACATAATAGGGAATATGTAAATGCTTATTCCCTTCCTCCTTCCTGGAAATATTACATGATTTATCTAAACAAAAATGTTTTGATCAAATGGAATCATCGTTGTTTCAGCATACCCAGGTCATGGAAGACTGCCCTCATTTATTTACAGAAAGGTTATTGGGCTGGTGAATCAAGGTTAATGTTGCAGATATAGGTTTCCCAAATGACCAACTCTTCTATCCTCCTAACTTAGCCAGTGCTCCACTTTTTTCAATAGATCTTCACAAGGCATGAACTAAGATCATTCATTAAACTAGTTGGCATAAATTTTAGACACTCTCAATATTATAAATATGTTTTCTAAAGCATATTAGATGGCCTGCATGGCCCCTTCCAACTCATATTCAGTAATTTACTTTGCAGACTGCAACAGAGAAGCACAAATATATTTCTTTCAAACAAAAGAGTATGGATGCAAACCCAGCACTTTTGATAGCAAATCAAATGTTCTTTGTACTACACAGTTGTTATAGGAATGGGAATCTAAGATCTTCCCTGCCCTAGGCCCTTATATAGGCTTAAATGACTCTGAGAACCTTCCTTGATTTGAAAATATACTCTACCCCCCTAATAGGCTGAATGTGGTCACATGGAGCCTCTGGTGGGAGGCTTGTTTTTCAGGAATGGCCACACTTGTTACTTTGTGATTGGGCAGTGGGTCAAGGGGGTTGTTACATTCTCTGAGCCAGGAGAAGACTATATATACCCCGATGTGAGGTTTTGCTTTGGGGCTCATTTTGAGAAGAGTTATATGATTTGACCAGATGAGACTGTGGTCAGCTGTTGAACCCCCAGGCTTTGTAAACCCAGATGTTGGTGCTTCCCTCTCTGGTAACTGACTAGGTATGGATGTAATGGTCAGACAGCTGGAAATCTGTCTGTTGATCTGTTTCTCTGTCTGCTTGTAACTTGTTTGTATTCTCTGAAGTTTGGGGTGCTGAACTTTTCCCCTGAACTAGCTAAATGACATATGTTTGATTAAAGCAAGATTGTTAACCCATTTTGAGTTGCTTTCCTTTAGAAAAGCATATCTAAGAACCTGTGTTGGCAGCCACCCTGGGGATGCTAGGGTGCTTGCTGCTACAAATGGCATAGTCAGAAGGATCTGCTGACTAAGAGGAAAGTATAGGGGCTGGGATAATTGTTTGTTTCCCAGTTGTGGTAGCTGTGACTCTGTGGAGCCATGGAACAGGAGAGAAGAATGGCCTGCATGCTGACTTTGCTGAGCTGAGAGCAGGAATGGTGAGCTGCCTGCATCAGGACTGGGGCAGAAGCCAGGAGCAGCTGGTTCCTGCAGGATGAGGAAGAACCCAGGAGTTCTGAATTCAGGGACAGGACAAGAGAAAGACTGTGCAGCAATGCAAGAGCACTGTTTTCTTGTTGCATTCCACAGTTTGGGACCCAGGGGGAGGATGGATTTATGCCTATGGTGGGTGGGGTGAAGTGACATGGACCCCCAAGGACCCCACTCTGTTGCTTTGTTGCCCAGCCACCCCTCACGACTTGGAAGCAGGGGCTGGAGCAGTGTTAAGACTGGGACTTGGCTCATCAGAGCCTGCACCTGAATGTACTTTGTGTTTAAGGACCTGTGGCCACTTTGGTAAAGAATTGTTACCTTATGTATCTTGCAAATGTGATGTCTGTATTTTGTGAGGATTATGTTGTACTTAGATGTTAATGCTCATTCAGATGTAAATTGCCTATGTAATGGGCATGAAGGGTCTTGGGGTCAAATTCGTAGCATCAAGAACCGTAGCATCCCCAGGATGGCTGCCAACACAGGTTCTTAGATCTGCTTTTCTAAAGGATAGCAACTCAAAATGGGTTAACAATATTGCTTTAATCAAACATATATCATTTACCTAGTTCAGGGGAAAAAGGTCAGCACTCCAAACTTCAGAGAATACAAACAAGTTACAAGCAGTCAGAGAAAAAGATCAGCAGACAGGCTTCTAGCTATCTGACCATTACATTCATACCTAGTTAGTTATCAGAGAGAGAAGCACCAACATCTGGGTTTTCAAAACCTAGGGGCTCAACAGCTGCCCAGAGTCTCATGTGGTCAAATCAGACAACTCTTCTCAAAGTGAGCCCCAAAGCAAAACCTCACATTGGGGTATATATAGCCTTCTCCTGGCTCAGAGAATGCAACAACCCCCTTGACCCACTGCCCAATCACAAAGTAACAAGGTGTGGGCATTCCTGAAAAACAAGCCTCCCATCAGAGGCTCCATGTGACCACATTCAGCCTATTAGGGGGGTAGAGTATATTTTCAAATCAGGTAAGGTTCTCAGTGTCACTTAAGCCTATCAAAGGGCCTACGGGTAGAGAAGACCTTAGATTCCCATTCCCATAACAATTGTGTTGTAAAGGACAGATTGGATGGGAAAAGAGAGTGAAAACAGAATCAAGCTGTTAGGATAACAACTACACTGTAAGTAGATTATAGTGAAAATGTATAATAAAGTTGTTAGTGAGAATAGAAGTGAATGGATGGTTATGAGAAAGCACTACATAAATTGAATAAACAGGATTTGACAATTAATTAGAAAGAGAGGCCATTGTAGGAAAATAAGAGAATAAGGCAGGAAACTACCTGTCTCTCCCAAATTCCCCCACAAATAACTTAAAATAATTCCTCAAAGAAAATTTTAGTGTGACAGAAATAATTAAAAGTCGGGGTAAGGCAGTTTTACAGCTTAAAATCACTTGGGAGGATTTTAGGAAAGATATGAGGTTGCTGGTCTGAGCTGATTGAAGTACAAATACCTCTAAGCAGCTATTGCTGAGTCAACCAACTTCAAGCCCTGGGGGCAGCTATGTCTGCTACAGCCTTAGCTTGGGTATGCCATATGGATTGGGTGGCTCATCAAAAGAAGGAGAGGGCCCTTCACTAGTGTGTAGCCCTTGCTTTACTGACCAGACAGGATCCCAAGTTATGCCTACAGGCCAGGAGGTGTGAACACACACTGGAGAGTGGGGTCATAGAGGGGTGGAAACCTGCTATTTGTGTCACTCACAAAGCAGATTCCCTGGTTTTGGCTGGAGGGAAAGCTGATTCTTGCAGCCACTTGAGGGGCTGCAAAGAACAAAGAGTGATGACAGCAGTGGTGGGGAGCCTGGTCCCAGTTCAGATGTGGAGAGGAGTACCTGAGGTCACTTAAAGACCAAGGTGTGAGCCTAAGGAGCAGTGACTGTACCTAGCCTTAAAGACTATGGAACAATAGAAGAACCAAGAGGTCAAAGGCCCCCAGAGAGCTCAGAAAACAACAGCATTAAGAACCTAAACCCAGAGATATTCTTCTCCACATCCTGGGAGCAGAGTATAACTCATGAGAAAAAAAAAATAAGAGTAATGCAAATAAAGTAAGAAAATCATGAAAAGGAAGTCAATCAATTAGAAAAAGGAGATCCGAAAATTTACCGAAGAAAATAATTTCTTAAAAATTAGAATTGGGCAAGGGGAAGCTAGTAACTTCATAAGACAACAAGAAATATTATAATTAAATTAAAAGAATTAAAAAAAAGGAACAGTACCTAGTAATGCACTTCCAACTCCAGACCCCACACTGAACCACCATGCTTCAGCCCGAACCCCAGGACCACGTGGAAACAGAGCCACATTTGCAACAAGAAGCTGTGGTCTGGGGAAGGAGGTAGAAAGCTTAGTGAGATCATTCCCTCACAGTCCTCGTTTCTGCCTCACAACCTGGAGCTACACACCCCAAGCCACCCTCTGCGAAGCCCCACCCCTTTGCCCCCTTTACACCCTTTACCACCCCTCATTAGAGAATAGAGAGGACGAGTGAAGTCCAGCCAGCCTCTAGCCTCCAAGCAGGAGAAAGACGGGTCTGAGAAGAGAGGGCAGGGCTGACCCCCGAAAACAATCTCCAAAGCACAGCAAGGCAACAATTCCCAAGAGACCTGGGGTAAGATAAAGGGGAGCAAGAAAAAGGGGACTGTGAAAGGCTGGAAAAATGCCTCTGAGCAGGAGGCAACCAAGAGGTAGCCCCAAAAAACTGGAGAAAGAAGAGGAAGAAGGGATATCCCAGGAGTCTTGCACAGAGGAGCAGTAACCAAGTCTGCTTGTATCTCAACACCTCCTTCCCCTTGATGACAAGGATGATGACAAGTGTTGTGGCCCTTTCATTCTGGAGCTAGACAGAAAAATGCTGATTTTTAAATATCCTTTTTTTCTTCCCCCATCATTCCTTTCCCTCAGTCTGTCCTTCTTGGTTTTGCCGGTCAGAGAAATAATAGCTCTACCTGGGAAAAATGCCTCCCCATTCACACATGGTATTGTTCACATTAACACTGGCCATCCTAAATGGGATTGTGCTCCCCCAACCTTCCACATACATCTTTTCTGCCCCCCGCCATGGAACCAGGGATCCTGGTTTCCCATCCCCCTTCTCTACCACCATCCATCCATCCATCCCTCCATCTATCCCTCCATCCATCCATCCAAGGACCCACCCTTTCCCAGGATTGGGATTTCTTTTGTATTCTTCCTTCCCTGGACAGAACTAATCTTTTGGCTTAGCTGCTGCCAACAGCTGTTTCTTTTTCTCTGCCCCCCCAATGGTACCAGGGTTCCTGTTTTGCCATCTACCCCCTTCTAGCACCCCAAACTCAAAAATATCTTTTTGTTTTGTTTTGGTTTTTTGGAAGGCAATTGGGGTTAAGTGACTTGCCCAAAGTCACACAGCTAGAAATTGTGTCAAGTGTCTGAGGCTGGATTTGAACTCAGGTTCTCCTAACTCCAGGGCTGGTGCTCTTTTCACTGCACCACCTAACCACCCCCTCAAAAGGATTTTAGAGGGAAGAATAGATGTGTGAGCATCTTGATCCTAAGAGTTCAGTTTCAATAGAATTGTGTCTGGGGTTATTCTGTACCCCCACCACCCTTTCTTTCTACCTTCTGCCCAGTAAGATTGGTCCCAAGTGTCAAGATGGAAGCAGACATTTTACTGGGAGTAGAAGGGTCCCTGCCCCTAGGTTAAGTATACCTGGAGCCTGTGGTGGGAGGCTTGTTTCTCAGGAGATACTTTGTGATTGGGCAGTGGGTCAAGAAGGTTGTTACAGTCTCTGAGTCAGGAGAAGGCTATATAAGCCCTTATGTGAGACTTTGCTTTGGGGCTTACTTTGAGAAGTGTTATGTGATTTCACCAGATGAGACTCTGGGCAGCCATTGTTGAGAGACACTACCTCCCCCCAGCTTTGAAAAACACAGATGTTGATGCTTCGCTCTCTGGTAACTGTGATTTGGCATGGTTGTAATGGTTGGACAGTTTGGAATCCTGTCTGCTTGAAATATTTCTGTCTGTATACCCTGAAGTTTGGGTGCTGACCTTTTTCCCCTGAACTAGGTAAATGATATGTATGATTGATTAAAGCAAGATTGTTAACCCATTTTGAGTTGCTTTTCTTTAGAAAAGCAGATCTAAGAACCTGTGTTGGCAGCCATCCTGGGGATGCTGGGGTGCTTGCTGCTACAAAGGGAGGGCAATATCCACACTTTCCACTTCCCCCACCCCTTCTCTGAACTTTGACATTTCTTGAGCTTCAAACTGGAATGGGGCTGGGCTGGAGTCTAGGGTCAGACACCAATTGAGAAGTAGCTAAAGAAAGGGAAAGGATCTGATTCATATGTTTCCTTTCTTCTCAGAAGATCTAGGGAGAAGGGGGCCTTGACAATTCTATTAATTTCCCCCAATCCTGAACTGGCCTTCCTTGGCCTGTGATTTTTGCCTTTGGAATGCATATTTTGCAAGGATTTTTTTTCCTCCCCAACCCCTCTTACTGCATTCCTCCTTTCAGAATGCCACCCCCCTCCCTCCAGGAACTGGGTGAAAAAAAGAAAAAAAATAGAAGTGAATGTGAAAGATCTCATTGGGAAAACAACTTACCTGGAGAAAAGATTGAGGAGAGGTAGTATAAGAATTGCTGGAAGAACTGAAAGTTATGATAAAAAAAAGTAGAGTTTAGACACTGTACTACAGTAATTTGTTAAGGAAAATACCCTGAAATTCTTGAACTAGAAATTTAAAAAATCCACTGATCACCACCTGAAAAATATTTCCAAATGAAAACTCAAAGGAAAGTTTCAGAGCTTGCAAGTGAAGGCAAAAATATTACAAGCAAACAGAAATAATTTAAATATTGTGGAGCTACAGTCAGGCTAACACAAGATTTAGCAGCTTCTACATTAAAGGACCAAAGGACATTGAAAATAATAATCCAGAAAATAAAGTAGCTAAGTTTGTAACCAAAAAGCTAACCAGAAAAAGCTAAGTGTAATCTTGCAAGGAAAAAATGAATATTTAATCAACTAAAGGACTTCCAAGAATTCTTGAGGAAAAGACCAGAACTGAACAGAAAATTTGACTTATAAGAATCAGGAGAAACATAAGGAAGGTAAGCATGAAAGATCAATTATAAGGGATTTAATAAGATTACACTGTTTACTTTTTACATGGGAAAAGTATATTTGTGACTCTTAAGAGTATCATTGTTCCTAGAATAGTTTGAAAAAGTATGCATAGATAAAAATCTTAGGATTGAATAGATTATGATGGGACGATACTAAAAAATAAAATTGTGTAGGGAGAGGGAAAATGGAGAAAACTATCTCATACAAAAGAGATGTGAATGGAAGAATTGTTAAAGTAGAGGGGAGGTTAGGGTGGAGGGTAGGTAGTGCAGGAATCTCATTCTAATTGCAATTGGCTTAAAGAGGGAATAATGTATTTATTTAGTAGGGTATACAAATCTTGAGTTACTGAGAAATAGGAGGGTAAGGGTATAGGATAAGGAGGGACTTTTAGAAGGGTGTCTGGGTGAGGGAGACTGATCAGAAATAAGTTAGATTTCTGAGGAAGAATAAGGTAAGAAGAGAGAGAAGGATAAAGAGTGAGGAAAAATAGGATGGATGGAAATACAAGACTAGTAATTATAATTTTGAATGTGAATGGGATGAATTCATTCATAAAATGGAAACAGGTAGCAAAATAGAATAAAAACCAGAACCCAACAATATGTTGTTTAAAAAATATATATTTAAAATTGAAAGACACATGTAGGGTATAAATAAAGGCCTGGAGTAGAGCTTATTAAGATTCAACTGATCAAAACAAAACAAATCAAAACAGGAAAAGCAATAATGATCTTTAAAAAGGTAAAATTGATTCAATTAAGAGATAATCCTGAAAACTGCATTGTGTTCAAAGATGCCATAGATAATGAAATAATGCTACACATATATGCAACAAAATCCATAGCTTTCATATTTTTAAAGAAAAAGGAAAATGAATCATAGGTGGAAAGAGATAGCAAAACTATAATAATGGGAAAGATGGCAGAGTGTGTCAGAAAATTCCAGAGTCTCAAAGAGTTTCACCCACAAAAGAGACAAAATAGCACCTTAAGCAAACAAAGTGGGGATGAGGGTAAAAATAAGTAAGAATAGGGGCACAACAGGGGTCTTCCTGGGACAATTTGAGAAGATCAGAAGAAAAATCCCAGGAAGAGGTTTGGTCCCTGTGAAGAGTAAACACTTCCAGACTAGGGTCTGCTTTTATAACCAGCAGCCAGCCATTTAAACAAGTGGTAAGCCCCAGGGTTAGTTGGTTTGAGAGGTTGCCTCCACCCCAGCAAGGGAGGGCAAGGCAGAAATAAAGTAGGGGAGTCAGGAGGGATAGGAAATAAGAGATATACAAAATATAAAATAAAGATCAGGAGTAGAATTTATTAGGAAAAAACAGGTAGTAATCATGATGTCTGACAAAGGTAAGTTAAGATTAAATCAAAAGAGAAAAATAGGGAAACTATACTATATCAGATATATTAATCAATATTGTTTTAGACTATTTGAAATAATAGAATAAGTTTGGAATATTTCTGTGGTGTAGGAAATGAGTTGGTGGACTTATGCAGGAAGATATTATCCACCCTCAGAGACACAGAAGACAAACAAATATAGTATAGTCTTACATAGATCATATGAATGTATATGTCTATATATGAGCATGATTATAGATATTTATGTGTATGTATGTTTATATGTGTATATGTGTGTGCATATATTCTTGTGTGTATATGTATGTGTGTGTATATATATATGTGTGTGTGTGTGTGTATATATATATATATATATATATATATATATATATATATATGCTTGTATAAACGTGTGTGTATATCTGCACTTAATTGTAGCCTTCTTGGGGGAGGGCAGAGGAAGGGGAAAAAAGAACAAACTAAAAAATGAAAAGCAGAGAACAAAAGAAAACTTACAAAGAAGCAAAGAAAAGGTGGACAGCTTTGAACACAACTGCAGTATTTATTTTATAGTCTTTCTTGAAATGGAAATTTATTACTGTATACTTTGAATCCTCTCTTACCTTCTGCTGTGCAAATGAAAATTCTTTTTTTTTCTTTTTTTTATTTAAGTCTTCATATTTAAGTTTAAAATGTTTCTTTTTCTTTTCTTACTGTGTATTTAAGTTTGGGGAAAAAAGGAATAGAATGGTGCACCAGTAGAATATGATAGATATACAATATAATGTAGCAAAGTATTTTAGTAACCCTGTATTTGATAACTAAAGATTTAAGCTTTCAGGACAAGATTTCACTAGTAAAAATCTGTGAGGGAACTGGAAAGCAGTCTGGCAGAAACTAGTTGTAGATCAGTTTCTTACACAATTTACCAAGATAAGATACCATGAAACCATAAGATACCAAAATATCATGGATACATGACCTAGACATTATGTCATATTGTAAATATAATTTATATATATATTTATTTATTTATTTCATATATACATATAATATATAATTTATCTATAATATAAATAAAAATAAAATATTATAAATAAAATAGAAGAATGTGAATCATATTACCTATCAGAATGATAGAAGAATTTATTAATGAGAAATAGGATATAGAAATACCAAACATCGTGAGTAGTAAAAAGGATAATTTTGATTACATTAAATTAAAAAGAGGTTGTATAAATAAAACCAATGAAGCCAAGATAAGGAGAGCAGAAAATTTGGGGGAAATTTTTTTAGACAGTTTCTTGGATAAAGGGATGACAACTCAAATATATAAGTTATTCCCCAATTGACAAATGGTCAAAGAATATAAAAAGGCAGTTTAGAGAGAAATAAATCAAAGATATAGATAGATAGATAGATAGATAGATAGATAGATAGATAGATAGATAGATAGATAGATAGATAGATGATAGATAGATAGACAGATACATAGATAGATACATAGACAGATACAAATATGAAAAAATGCTCTAAATCATCATTGATTAGAGAAATATAAATTTAAAAAATTTTGAGACATCATCTCACAACTATCAGACTGACTAAAATGATAAAAAGGAAAAATTTCAAATGTTGAAGGGTAAGTAGAAAAACTGGGAAACTAATACACTTTAGTGGAACCATAAATTGGTTCTGCCATTTTGGAGAACAATCTGGAATTATGCCCAAAGGGTTATAAAACTGTGTATACACTTTGACCTGGCAATGCTACTATTAGGTCTGTTTCCCAAGGTGATCAAGGAAAAAAGAAAAGAACATATATTTCTAAAATATTTATAGCAGCTCCCTTTGCGGTGGCAAAGAAATGGAAATTGAGGGAATGCCTATCAATTGAGAAATGTCTGAATAAGTTGTTGTATATGATTTTAATGGAATACTACTGTGCAGTAAGAAATGATGAGCAGCTTGATTTTATGAAAACATGTAAAGACTTGCATGAAATAATGAAGAGTGAAATGAGCATAACTAAGAGAACATTGTATATAAAAACATCAATATTGTCCAGAGAGTAAACATGAATGGCTATGTCATACTGTTACATGGATGTTCAAATCAACTATAAAGAACCTTCGAAGGAAGGTGCTGTCCACCTCCAGAGAAAGAACTGGTATATAGAATTAATTATTATAGAGCTTCATATCTATAGAGGTAGCTGTGTGTGTGTGTGTGTGTGTGTGTTAGCTTTAACTAGTGTAGAGTCGAGAGGGGGGAGGTGAACAACTTAGAGCTAAAATGTAACAAAAAAGAGAAAATATTTTTTTTAAAAAGGGAAAAAAAGACAACTAATTGCATATGAAAAGTAAAAGAAGAAAAAGTCAGGATTCTTAGCTTCCTTCATAGCATAGCTGAGGTGGCTATAGGAGACAGCCCTCCCCACTGTAGCCTTCATTGCTAGTGCTCTCTCTACCCTAAAATTATATTGTATTCACTTTGTATATATTTTGTAAATATTTGCTGTATTGGTATATATAATACTTTGCCACAGTAAAATGTAAGATCCTTAAAGGCAGGTTTCACTTTTATCTGTAGGTCCCCAAATTTTATATGGTGCTTGATTTATGGTGAACACTTAACAAACATTTTTTGAATTGAATTAGACTTGAATGAAAAAATACTAAGATTAAGAGTGTTGTGAAAGAATGGAATATTAACAGTCATTATCATCACTACGAACAAGTTTGTATTGTGGACCACCTTGATGTATGGTGACCATTCATACAATTAAGTAGTCTTTTGATGCTGTGATCAGCCTTGTAATCTATCATCTAGTAGGTAAGGCTAGAACACCATTGGGTCAGTAACCACACAGGCAAGGCCTGTAGATCCTCTCCTCTCTACAACTGTGTGGTCTTTATGGCCCTACCCTGGTTCTAAATATGAAGCCTGAACTTTGATGCCTCCCTTTCTTCTGCTTTGGAGCCATTGTGTCTCAGGTCAAGTTTAGGATCCCCACATTAAGAATCCTTGCTCTAGATTATCTCTCCACTCTGATTAATTCAGTTCTAGTGACTTATGAGAGCAGACCTAAAACCATTCTCTTGATAGCCATAATAGCTGAATGATTCATGTTCATGGACAATCAGCAACTGGGTCATAAGAAACTTTGCATATATGGAAATAAAAGGACATACAAAGGGAAGGAAGTACTAACAGTGACTGCATGTCATAAAGTTGATAGTCTCAGAAACTGGATCATAGCACTGCTTCCTCTCACATTTCTGCCTTTTTTTTAACTTCAGAATCTTGGATTATAATTAATCATAAAGAGTGAAAATATAGTGTGTGTAGAAAAGTGTGTGTTGCACATACTAATTAGATACCCTCACTATCTCTTGGCCTGAACTCGAGGGTGGAGAAATAAAGATCAAGCAAACCCTACAATCTTATACAATGTTATTACAGTTTATAACAACAAGCATCAGTGGAGGATGGGTGGCCCTGGAGCAGGTGAGAGTCTCAGGAGATCGTTATCTGGCTGGCAGTCCTTTAAGAAGACTATCAGTGGCAAAGATCTAACAAGACTGTAGAATTCAAAGCAAAGTGTTTAGATCATTACTCGAAAAATTTTGAAAAATGCTGCAAGGTGCAGAGGCAAGAATTACAAAGGTCCCATTTCTAGGCTTCTTCTGATCCCCTGCAGAGTTCTTATTGATTTCAAAGAATGTTCCATGCTTGGATCAGTTCTGTAGGGCATGGGGCTAGGCAAGAAATGAGCCAAAGAAAAGAAGACAAAAAGGGTGAACAGGAAAATGAAAAGTTCTATAGGCCAAATTTAGTATAAGAGAAAGTTCCTTGCTTTTGACTTGTGTTCATATGCTTCTATATTACATACATATCTTATATCTGTAATATGTTTATGCCATATGCAACATGGCATGTTCTCTACATATATTTTACATGAACATATGTAGGCATGATTTTATTCCAGAATAAATTAGCCTAAAAAAACTTTTGGAAGAAGTTATTGGGAAACATAACTGCATGTCCTAGTTTTTTTGCTGATCATGTTAGCTGCTGACAATCATAGGACCCTCTAAGGTTTATATAGGGCTTTGAATATTTAACCTTGCTTTTTTTTTCCTTTTAACAACACCGTGGGGTAAATGATGTAGGTATTCTCATCCTCTCTTTACAGACAAAGAAACTGAGGTTAAGTGATGTGCACTGTCTCAGGTCACTTCTGACTTCGGGGCAAAGGTTCTATACAACATGGCCTCTGTATCATCAGTGGGGTCACAGATTAGACAATTGTGGCTCAGTTTTTCTCTCAATAAAGAGAGGAAATTATTAATTTGAGGGAATTTATATTTTTAAAAAGCATCTTCCATACCTAGAGCTTATAGCAATACCCGTCTGCTCAGTCAATATTCCCTCCTTTGCCATTCTTTACCCTGTCTTCGCTAAGCTTAAGTAAAAATCCCACAGGGTCTCTAGTGTTGATTTCTTCCACATCTTTCCACACTCACCCTTCTATAATGTTTGCTCAAAACTACATTCTTTGGAAGATTATCATGGGATTTCAAACTCTGTATTATTGGAAACAAACATAGGCAAAGATATCATTTGAATCTCTCCCTCAGTCTTCCCTTCAGAATTATTGTTGATCTTCCAGAACTGTGAGTGTTTGAATATTATCCCCTCTTTGTGTGAATATTATCACTATTATGAATTTTCAGAGCTGACAATGGTAATGATTGAGGCAGGTAGGTGGCCCAGTGGATAGAGCTCTGGAACTGGAGTCAGGACGACCTGAGTTCAAATCCAGCCTCAGACACTTATTAGTTGGGTGAATCCAGATAGGTTACTTCTTTGTCTGCCTTAGTTTCCTATGATAGCACTTACCTATCAGGGTTGTCATAGAGATAAAATATTTAAGTACTTTGTGAATCTTAAAAGACAACATAAGTTTATTTATTATTATTATTTTCAATTTAATAGACTTAATGAATAAAATCTGCATGTATACAGGAATGAAAAGATCCACATACTACCAGTAATCCCTTTAATTTGTGTATGAGATATTTCAGCTTTTGGTTTCTAGGCATTTCTTAAAGACCCTAAAAATGTTAACTCAGCAGTTACTTAGAGCATCCATACTTTCCAAACTTTTAATCATAAGTGTCTACCCTATTGTTTATAAAGATACAGCAGGAGAAAATAAGACAGAACACTGGACTTTTGACAGAAGCAAACCACTGGTGAAGAGGGAAAGGGCGAAAGGAGAAAAGGGACAAATAGGAGGAAAGCTAGGAGGGAGGGAAATATACCATTAGTAATCACTTTTATTTTTTTTCTGCTTTATTTTTGGAGGGCATTTGGGGTTAAGTGACTTGCCCAAAGTCACCCAGCTAGTAAATATGTCAAGTGTCTGAGGCCAAATTTGAACTCAGGTCTTCCTGACTCCAGGGCTGGTGCTCTATTCACTGCAACACCTAGCTGCCCCTTACCATTAGTAATCATAACCGTGAATATGAATAGGATGAACTCTCCCATAAAATGGAAGCAGAAAGCAGAGGGGATCAAATACCAGAATCCTATAATATGTTGTTTACAAGAAACACACTTAAAGCAGAGAGACATACACAGACGAAGGGTAAGGGACTGGAGCAGAATCTATTATGCTTCAGCTGAAGTAAAAGAAAAAATAAAGCAGGGGTAGCAATCTTAATCTCAGAGTAAAAGCAAAAATAAACCTAATTAAAAGTTATAAGGAAGGAAACTCCATCTTGCTGAAAGGTACCATAGACAATGAAGCAATATCAATGCTAAACATAAATGCACCAAGTTGAATAGCATCCATATTCTTAAAGAGGAAGTTAAATGAGTTATAGAAAGAAATGGAGAGCAAAAACATACTTGTGGGGTGAACCTTAACTGTTCCTTCTCATAATTCAATAAATCCAAACCAAAAATATATAAGAAAAAAATGAGATAAATAGAATATTAGAAAAGTTAGATATGACAGGCTTTTGGAGAAAACTAATGTATCTTTTTCTCAGAAGCACGTTGCCTACACAAAACTTGGCCATGTAATAGGGCATAAAAATCTCAAAATCAAATGCAAAAAGGCAGAAATAGTAAATGTATTCTTTTGGGTCACAATACAATAAAAATTGCATTCAACAAAGGACAGAGGAAATATAGATTAAAATTATTTGGAAACTAAATTATCTAATCTGAAACAATAAGTGAGTCAAAGAACAAATCATAAAAACAATAATTTCATTAAAAAGAATGACAATAATGAGACAACACATCACAATTTATGGGATACAGTCAAAGCAGTACTTATGGAAAATTTATTTATCTGAATTCTTACATCAACAAAATGAAAAAAAAAAGATCAATGAATTGGGTGTGCAACTAACATAACTGGAAAAAGAACAAGCTAAAAATCCTCAATTGAGCACCAAATTGGGAATCCTGAAAATCAAAGGTGAGATAAATAAGATTGAAAGTAAAAAATAAATAAATAAAAATTATTGAGGTAATAAACTAGGTATTGTTGGCATTTGAATTGAGGACCCATTCAGCTCAATTACTTAATAAATTTGTAACCCTGGGAAAATAATTTGATCACTTTGTTCTTAAATTTCTTCATCTATAAAATGGGAATGACAGTACCCATGCTGCCTATCTCAAAGGATTAATTGAAATGTCAAATACGAGCATGGATTAACAAATCTATTATAAATGTAAAACATACATCAATATGAGTCTCATCTTCCTGAGTTCAAATCTGGCCTCAGACACTAGCTGTATGACCTAGGTAAGTCACTTAACCCTGTTTGCTTTAATTTTCTAATATGCTAAATGAGCTGGAGGTGGAAATGGCAAACCACTCCAGTATCTTTGCCAAGAAAACCCCAAATGGGGTCATGAAGAGTCAAACATGACTGTACAACAACTGCTTGATTAGACAGTGAGGTCTAACCAATTTCCAGCTCTTCAGAGATGTGGGAGATACAGTTCTTATTGAGGTATGGGTTAGACTGGATGGATCCTGAGATCCTTTCTATCCCTGAGAATCAATAAATCAATAATTCCACTGCAAGATGTTTGGCCATGCTCCCCTTCTGCTTTGCCTGTGAGCATCAACTATACCCTAGAAACTCCAGATTATCTGATTAACTAGATCACTCACTGTGTTATAAAATTCTGTCCTAACTCTTCTAGTCAGTCTTCTCTTCTACTAAGCTTATCAGTGAAAATTGCCAGACCCAAAGCATAGTGCAAACAGGACACTAACATTTTAATCCAAAACAAATGACTGCGCCACCAGAAGTCTTGGGAAGAGTTTCAAAGGTCTAAGAAATAGTCATATTCTTGAAATATAAGAAATAGAATATATTCTTGAAGTCTTTTTCTGGCTAACATCAATGGGGACAGCATTTTTATGCCAATTTTCATTTGCAAAACAAACTGACAAGCAATTCCATGTTCAACTACTTAGACAAACACTGTCATCTTATTCGCCAAAGTCCATTTTTTTTTTATCAATATAAATACACTCACAAAAAATTAGCTGAGCATTTAGGGTGGTTTAAATTAATTTTTTTTCCAGATTTCTGCCCCTGTAATTGAAAATTTTCACTGCACATGTAAGTGACTGTATTGTTGTAAGTTTTAAATAGTGAACTGGATTAATGCCCTGCTGTAAAAATACCACTAATGATTAAATGAACAACACCTGTGTATAGGCCACAAAGATGATGAATGAGTGATTAAAAAATAAACAAACAAAAAACATTTGATGGGGGGTGTAACAGAGCCAAGATGGTAGAGAAAAGCCAGGTAGTTGCTTAAGCTCTCTCCAGTTTTCTCTTGGAAACAACATTAAATCAAGCTTCTAAATGGATTTTGAAGTGACAAAACCCTCCCCCCCCCTAAAAAAAAAAGAGGGAATGAAACAATTTTCTACCTTAAGATAACTTAGAAAGACTTCAGGAAAGGTATGTCTCACTTGGGTAAAAGGGGAGTCCAGCACAGAGGGTGTCCAGGCAAGCTAGTGAGAAGCTCTTAGCCACAGCACAGATCAGCCACTGAGGCCCCTCAATACTAGCTCAGCAGGCTAGTGACACAGCAGACCAGCTGTGAGGCCTCCAGCCCCAGGGCAGAAGGAAAATTTCCAACCCTAAAACACCAGCACAATAAGTATAACCAGCACAGTGGGGAAGCTGCCAGCATGTGAGGCTCCAATGTAGAAAGCCAGTGACCAGGCCCTTAACTCCCTGTACAAGAAGCTTGTGACACTGTCCCCTGGGCCCCAGGAGCAGAGCTCAAGTTTTTAAAATGAGCAAAAAAACAATGAGCCCTGACCATAGAAAGCTACTATGGAAACAGGGAAGAACAAAATACAAATTCAGAAGAGGAAAACAATGTCAAAATACCTATATGTGAAGCTTCAAAGATAAATATGAATTGTTCTAAAACCCAAAAAGTCCTCTTGGAAGATCTCAGAAGAGATTTTTAAAAATCAAGTAAGAGAGGAAGAAGGAAAATTGGGAAAAGAAATGAGAGTTATGCAAAATTATGAAAAAAAAAGTCAACAGCTTGGAAAAGGAAGCACAAAAATTGAAGGAAGCAACTCCTTAAAAAATATAATTGGTCAAATTTTTAAAAAACACACTGAAGAAAACAGCTCCTTTAAAAGTAGAATTGGCCAAATGAAAAAGGAGTTTAAAAAGTTAACTGAAGAATATAATTCCTTAAAAATTAGAATTGGGCAAGTGGAAGTTAATGACTCTATGAGACATCAAGAATCAATCAAACAAAATCAAAATAATGAAAAAAATAGAAGAAAATGTTAAATACCTCATTGGAAAAACAACTGCTAGGGAAAATAGATCCAGGAGATTATTTTTATTCTCTCTTTTTTTTCGGGGGGGGTGTGGGGGGAAGGAAACAAGTAGGTAATCAGGTTGCACAAAAGTTGCCTAAAGTTACACAGCTAGTAAGTTTCAAGTATCTGAAACCAGATTTGAACTCAGGCCCTCCTGACTCCAGGGCCAGTACTCTATTCACTGCACTGCCAACCTGCCCCAAGGAGAGATAACTTAAAAATTATTGCACTGAATTATTGCCTGAAAACCATGATAAAAAAAAAAAAGAAACTCAGTAGCATCTTTCAAGAAATCATCAAGGAAAACTGCCCTGATATCCTAGAACCAAAAAATAAAATAGTCATTGAAAGAATCCACAAATCACCTCCTCAAAGAGATGCCAAAATGAAAATTCCAGGAAATATTGTCATCAAATTCCAGAATCATCAGGTCAAAGAGAAGTGACTGCTAGCAACCAGAAAGAAACAATTCAGATAACAAGGATTCACAGTCAGTATTACGCAGGATTTTGCAGCTTCTACATTAAAGGACTTGGAATATGATATTCTGAAAGGCAAAGGAGCTTGGATTACAACCAAGAATCAACTATACAGCAAAATTGAGCATAATCTTTCAGAGGAAAAGGTGGATATTGAATGAAATAGGAACTTTCCTGAAGAAAAGACCATAGATAAACAGAAAATTTGGTCATCAAATATAAGACTCAAGAGAAGCATAAAAAGGTAAACAAGAAATAAAAACATTTTATTCAATAAGATTAAACTGTTTATCTCCCTAAACAGGAAGATGTTACTTTTAACTCTTAAAAATTGTATCTTTTTCAGGGCAGTTAGTAGGAGTATATGTACACAGAGAGTGTGGGTATAAGTTTACTTTGATGTAATGATATAAAAACAATTAAGGGGTGCAAAAAAGGATTATACTGGAAGGAATGAGGCAGAATAGGATAAATTACATCACCAAAATTGGTAAAAATGCCTTTTGCAGTAGGGGGAAAGAAGGGGGGGGGTCAGCATTTTTTGAACATTACTCTAATTGGATTTGCCTCAAAGAGAAAATGACAAACACTCGGTTGGGTATAGAAACTTACCTTACCCTAGAGGGAATTAGGAGGGGGAAGGGCAAAGAAAAGGAAAGGGGAAAAATGGCAGAAGGGAGAGCAGAATTAGGAGGGGAAAGAAAATGGTAGAGGCAGACAGAAAGGAGGACAGATTGAGGGAAGGTGGTGGTTGGAAGAAAAACACTGCTGAGGAGGGTCAATCCTGATTTCAGACAAAACAAAAGCAAAAATAGACCTAATTCAAAGATATAAGGAAGGAAACTTCTTGCTAAATGCTAACATAAACAATGAAGTCATATCAATACTAAACATACATGCACCAAGAGATGTAACATCCAAATTCTTAGAGGAGAGGTTAAATGAATTACAGGAGGAAATAGCAAAACTATGCTACTGGGGGACCTCAACATCCCCTCACTAGATAAATCACAAAATAAACAAGAAAGAAGTTAAGGAGGTGAACAGAATTTTAGAAAAGTTAAGACATGATAGACTTCTGGAGAAAACTGAATGGGAATAGAAAGGAATATATCTTTTTTTTAGTGGTATATGACACCTACATAAAAATTGACAATGTAATAGAAGATAAAAACCTTACAATCAGATGCAAAAAAGGCAGAAATATTAAATGCATACTTTTCAGATCACGATGCAGTAAAAATTACGTGTTGTAAATGGCCATGGAAAGATAGTAAAAATTGATTGAAAATGAGATAATCTAATCGCAAAGAATAAGTGGGTGAAACAAGAAATCATAGAAACAATCAATAATTTCATCCAAGAGAATGACAGCAATGAGAGAATATATCAAAACTTATGAGATACAACCAAAGCAGTTCTTAGGGGAAATTTTATATTTCTGAGTATTTACATGAATAAAATAGAGAATGAGGAGATCAGTGGTTTTGGCATGCAACTAAAAAAAGCTAGGAAAGAACAAATTGAGAATCCCCAAATAAAAACCAAATTAGAAATTCTGAAAATCAAAGGAGAGATAAATAAAATTAAAGTAAAAAATGGTTGAACTAAAAATAAAACTAAGAACTAGTTTTATGAAAAAATAAAATAGATAAACCTTAGATTAATTTTATTTTTGAAAAAGAAGAAAACCAAATTACCAGTATCAAGAAATGAAAAGTGTGAATTCACCACCAATAAAGAGGAAATTAAAACAATAATCAGGAGCTATTTTAACCAACTGTGTGCCAATAAATCTGACAATCTAAGTGAAATGGATGAATATTTATAAAAATATAAGTTGCCCAAACTATATGAATAAGATTGCAAAACATTTTTTGACACATTTAAACTCAGATCTAAACAATTGGAAAAATACCAATTGCCTGTGGATAACTCAAGCTACTATAATAAAAATGACAATTCTCCCTAAATTAGTATACTTTATTCTGTGTCACACCAAACAAACTACCAAAAAATTATTTTATAGAACTAGAAAAAAATAACAAAATTCATCTGGAAAACAAAAGGTCAAAGATATTAATGGAATTAATGAAAAAATGCAAAGAGAGGTGGCCTAGTCATACATGATCTAAAACTATATTTTAAAGCAGCAATCATCAAAATTATTTGGTACTGCCTAAGAAATAGAGTGGTAGATCAGTGGAATAGGTTAGGTACAAGATACAGTAGACAATGACTATAGAAATCTACTGTTTAATAAGCCCAAAGACTCAAGCTGCTGAGAAAACTGGAAAATAGTATGGAAGAAACTAAGCATACACCAACATCTTACAATGTATACCAAGATAAGTTTGAAATGGATACATGAGTTAGACACAAAGGGTGACAGTATAAGCACATTTGGGACTCAAATATTACAGAAATGATTGCTGAAAATTATCTTTCCATGTAACTGGGAAAAAATAAAATACTATTGCAGGGGAAACATTTGTTAATATGCCAAGTGTTGTACTGTCTCACTGGGAATACCATTAAACAAGTGAAGCCAGTCCTTTCCTTTAAGGAGCTCACATTTGAAAAAGAGGAGGCAGAGCATAGAGAAGATAGGTGAGATAGGTGTCCAAGGAGTGGTATTTTGGTTTCAAAAGATATTGGGTGGCAAATTGATCCACAGAGGAGCAGAGAGCACCTTTTCCAGAGGCAGTAATAAAATTATTTTTGTTTTTGTTCAAGAATTAGAAATTGGGAGTAGGAGAGTGATAGAAGATATTTTAGTGACAGCAAAATAAATGAAGGGAACATTGCTAGGGAGTGAAATAATATAAGACTTGGGCCCAAATTAGATGTAGTGGGTGACTAAGGCAGTCACCAATCAGGATAGCAAGGGCCTAGGATGATAATGTCCAAGATGAAAGACTCTAAGTCTTCCAGGGTGTGGTTTCTGATGTGAGCGTCAAGGCAAGTGGCATAAAGAAAAGTGACTGATACTTGGTGATGTTAAAACACATAATACTTTTTTCCCAACCAAAGAGAATACTCTTCTCTCTTCTCTGGAGACAGCTGTTACATCTCTAGAACAGCTGGAGCTATGGAACCCTGTGGGCAATAAATGGGATAGCTTTGTGGACCATGTGTTACCCATAAGAGGCATTAGTTAGAATTACCTCCCCAAACAAAAAATATGTTGACAGCAAGAAATGCAAAAAAGGGTATGCAATTAGGGAAGCCATGGAAATCATTTGAGCCCTAGGCCTCAAATAAATTCAACCATTCCTAAAATATATGATCCTCTGGTAAAAACAAACATTTTAGCAAAGATTGATTATCAACAATGAAAATTAATGGGAATTGAGCTAACTCTCTCGCTTTCAGCTCCATAGAACATAATGCTTCCCTCAATCTAAGCTGATCACCTGAAATCTCTTCCCCATACTTATTAACTCCATTTTTGATACTCAACACCTTCCCAACTGGTTCAGTTGCCTCTCCACTCTGGAGGGCTAAAAGGGTGAAACATTAAACCCCTCCCAAAGTCTTGCTTTATAGAGGGCTCAGAACTTTCCAGGTAATTCTCCATCAGCAGCTCAGTTTGGTTTTGACTCCATGGAGCAGCATGCCCCCAAATAGGTAACTCTGAATGCCACCCTCCCCTCCCCTTTTGTGGGTTGTCTTCCTCCATTGGCTTGTAAGTTCCTTGAGGATAAGAACTTTCTTATTTGTATTCCCAGCAATTAGCACAGTAGGTCCTTAATAAATGTTTATTGGATTGAATTATTAAGCAAAGAATGGGCAATAGGAAAATTGAAAGGCAGGCTCAAACCCTTAAGTAACTTGCAAATTGTGAATATATGAGCACATATAAATAAATTGGTTATTAACAATAAAATGTGCTAAATTCATGGTTATGAAAACCAAAAGGCACAGAGGTTGAAAGAGGGAGGGATCACTAAAGACTATAGTAGTTTCAATGCATGAAAAATATGACCCAATTAGTATTACACTTTCTTGGATTATTTTCACCCACTACTACAAGTGATATACAGGTCGCTTAATGATCACTCACACTTACTTAAAACCTATGAGGTTGGGACGGCTAGGTGGTGTAGTGAATAGAGCACTGGTCCTGGAGTCAGGAGGACCTGAGTTCAAATTCAGCCTCAGACACTTGACACACTTACTAGCCATGTGACTTTAGGCAAGTCACTTAACCCCAATTGCCCTAAAAAAAAACCTATGAGGTGTAAAGAAAGCAGTAGTTTCATATTATAGTGTCTTGCCCACAATCACACAGCTACTTAGGAGCAAAACAAGAGATCAATTAGTGCAAGAAACACTGATTAAGAATTTACTGTGTGAGAAACTGTGCTAGGTTCTGGATTTAAGCTCTAAATGCACTGCTAGTTATATTTTTCCCCCCACTTCCATTTACCCTGATACATGTATAAGGGGGCAAAGCAAATTTCATCAGCTCATAAACATTCCTGGTACTAATAACTTTAACCTTTGTAGGAGCCATAAAAAGAACTGATATTTCATTCAAACCTTCTTCATGGCTACTAGACATAAAGTTCTTCAATTTTGAAAATGATAACATACCTAAAGGGACTGAATGTATTTCAAATCATTCTTATAAGTCATAGAATGGTTGTCATCTAGAGAGATTAAAACTTGTCAGAACATGAGTACTCTTGTCAATGACCTGAAGCTCAAAGTGGGAGGCATTTTGTGTGATTATAGATTACTCAAAGGAAATATTGAAAGAAAAATGGGCTTTGTAATGTGGGCATGTTAAAGGTGAGAGATATCTGTGGTGCATTTTGAGAAACAGTGTCTTTTCAGATAAGAAAATACTGGGAAGAAATTTCCATATGTTTATTTCTTTAAATAGTATTTTATTTTTTTACAATTATATATCAAGACAATTTTTAGAATTAATTTTTATAAACTTATAAGTTTCAAATTTTTTTCCCTCCCCTCCTCTGAAAATGGTAGGCATTTTGATATGTTATACATGTACCATCATGTAAGATGTATTTCCATATTGGTCACGATTGTGAAAAGAAAGATCAAAAAGAAAATAAGAATAAAGTAAATGAAAAAAAATATGCTTTGATCTGCATTCAGAGTCTGTCAGTTATTTATCTGGATGTGGATAGTATTTTCTGTCATGAGTCCTTTATACTTGTCTTTGATCATTGTGTTGCTGAGGAGAGCTAAGTCATTCATAATTGATTATCACACAATGTTGCTGATATCATGTACAATGTTTTTCTGGCTCTGCTCATTTCACTTTGCATCAGTTTTTACAAGTTTTTTCAGTTTTTTTCTGAAATCTGCCTGTTCATTACTTCTTGTGGAACAATAGTATTCCAGTACATTTATATACCATAGCTTGTTCAGGTATTCCCCAATTGATGGTCATCCCCACAGTTTCCAATATTTTTCCACCACAAAAGGGCTGCAATAAATATTTTTGTACATTTATGTCCTTTTCCCTTTATAATGATCTGTTTGGAATACAGACTTAGTAGTAGTATTGCTGGATCAAAGGGTATGCATGGTTTTATAGCCCTTTGGGCATAGTTCCAAATTGCTCTCCAGAATGGTTGGGTCATTCCACAATCCTACCAACAGTGCATTAGTGTTCTAGTTTTCCCAATTATTGTTTTCCCACATCTTCTCCAACCTTGATCATTTTCCTTTTCTGTCATATTAGCCAATCTGATAGGTATGAGATGGTACCTTAGAGTTGTTTTAATTTGCATTTCTCTAGTAAAAAGTGATTTAGAGCACTTCTTCATATGCCTATAGAGAGCTTTAGTTTCTTTATCTGAAAACGTCTTGTTTATATCCTTTGACCATTTATCAATTGGAGAATGGTTTATATTCTTATAAATTTGACTCAGTTTTCTACATATTTAAGAAATAAGGTCTTTATCACAGACATTTATGGTAAAGATTGTTACCCAGCTTTCTGCTTTACTTCTAATCATGGTTATATTGGTTTTGTTTGTGTAAAAGCTTTTTATTTAATATAATCAAAATAATCTTTTTTATATATCATAATGCTCTTTATCTCGTTTCATCATGAATTCTTTCCTTCTCCATAGATCTGGTACAGCATTCATTGTTCTTCTAATTTGTTTATGGTATCAACCTTTATATTTAAATCATGTACCCATTTTGACTTTATCTTGGTATAGTATGAGATGTTGGTCTTTACATGGTTTGTGTCCTATTATGTTCCAGTTTTCCCAGCAGTTTTTGTCAACCAGTGTATTCTTATCCCAAAGACTGAGGTCTTCTGGTTTCTTGAAGACTAAGTTATTATGATCATTTGCTACTGTATCTTGTGTACCTGATCTGTTCCACTAATTCATTATTCTATTTTATTTTTTTAGTTGGATTTATCAAGTGCTGAGTAAGGACAGTTGAGGTTCCCCAGTACTACAGTTTTGCTGTCTTTCTTTCTGTAACTCACTTGACTTCTCTTTTAAGAATCTAGATGCTATACCCCTTGGTACATGTATGTTTAATATTTATATTACTCCATTATTTATGGTACCTTTTAGCAAGACGTAGTTTCCTTCCTCATCTCTTAATTTGGCCCATTTTTGCTTTTGCTTTGTCTGAGATCAGGATCACTATGCCTGTTTTTTTTTAACTTCAGCTGAAGCATAATATATTCTGCTCCTGCTTCTTACCTTTGCTCTGTTTGTGTCTGTCTGCTTCAAGTGTGTTTCTTGTAAACAACCTATTGCAGGCACTCTGCTATCCACTTCTGTTTTCTGGGGAGAGTTCATCCCATTCACATTCACAATTATGAATACTAACTTGTTATTTCCCTCCATCCTATTCTTCTTCCTGTTTGTCCCCTCTCTCCTTTCACCCTTTCCCTCCTCACAGTGTTTTGCTTCTGTCTACCAATAGTCTGCCCACTCTTCTGTCAGATCTCCCCCCCCCCCTTGTTTAATCTTGTCCCTTCCTGTTTTCCTGTCAGGGAAAACAGATTTCTATATTCAAGTGATTTTGTATATTATTCCTTCTTTGACCCATTATTGATGAGAGTAAGGTGCAAATGATGTCCATTGCCCAACCTGCCATCTTTCCTTCTACTATAATAGTTTTTTGCACCTCTTCATGTGAAAAAATTTACCCCATTCTACTTCTCCCTTCCTTCTGTATTCAGTGTACTCCTCTTTCTCATGCTTTAATTTGGTTTATGCCACTCTCTCAAATTTACCTTATACCTGTACTCTCTGTCTATGTATATTATTTCTAGCTATACTATTAGTGGTATAATTTTTAAGAATTACTAGTATCATCTTCCCTAGCGATGTAGGGATGCAAACACTTCAACTCCATTGAATCCCTTATGTTTTATTTTCCCCTTTTTAAGCTTCTCATGTATCTTGATATTGGAGATCAATTTTTTGTTGTTCAATTCTGGTCTTCTTATGAAAACTTAAAATCCTTCTGTTTCATTGGATGACCATTTTTTACCCATTGAAGTATTAGGCTGAATTTTGTCATGTAGGTGATATTTGGTTGTAATCATAACTCCTGTGACTTCCTGAATATCATGTTCCATAAACTCTAGTCCTGTAATGTTGCACCTGACAAGTCCTGTGTAATCCTAATTCCTGATGTGATCAGTGAATTTTTTCAATGTCTATTTTACCCTCTGGTTCCAAGATATCAGGGTAGTAGTTTCCTTGATAATTTTTTGAGAGATGCTATCCAGGTCTTTCTTTTGGTTATGACTTTCAGGTCATCCAATTATTCTAACATTGTCTTTCCTGGATCTGTTTTCCAGGTAAGTTGTTTTCCAGTGAGGTATTTTATATTTTCTTCTATTTCTTCATTCTTTTGAATTTGTTTGATTGATTCTTGATGCCTTCCAGACAATTCTAACTTTTAAGGAGTTGTTTTTCTCAGTTAGCTTTTGTTCTTCTTTTACATTTGGACAATGGTACTTTTTAAGAGTTTTTTTCCCCCCAGTGGATTTTTGTATCCTCTTTTCCACTTGGCCAATTCTATTTTATAAACAGTTGTTTTATTTTTCTAAACTTCTCTGAGTTTTTTTCATAGTTCTCTTGCATCACTCTCATTTCTTTTCCCATTTTTCTTCTACCTCTCTTATATGTCTTTTGAGCTCTTCTGTGAGTTCTTTCTGGGCTTAAGAATACTTTCCATTTTTGTTTGGTGCTTTGCTCATAGGGGTTTCAACATCATTGTCCTTTTCTGAGCTTATGTCTTGATCTTCCCTCTCAATATAATAACTTTCTGTGGTTAGATTCTTTTTTGTTGTTGTTTTGCTCACTGTTTTTGGTCTTCTTCTTTTCTTTTAAATTTGAGCTCTGTACCTATGGTGGAAGGGGCACTGTCTCAGGCTTTTTTGTGCCAGAGATTTTAGGCCATGGTGATTTATCTGTTGCTGAGGCTCACAAGGAACCCTCCTGTAGTATCTGGTGCTGTGCTGAGGGGGGGGAAGTGGGGAATGTGCTTGGCGTAGTAGGGGTCTGGCAGCTTACCTGGTGCTGAGCTAGGGTCCTAGAGGTGGTGTCTGGCATGTGCTGAGGTCAGTGGGGGTATTTCTATATTTCCTTATGGCCACATTGAAGCATGTTGTGGTCTGGCTGCTAGAGGTTACCTGTTCAGCCAGGGCTATGCTGAAGCATGTGGTAGTTCTCAGAGCTGAAGTCTGCCTTTTCCCCAGCTATCCTGTGACCTGGGGTGTCCTAGTGTGGCTTTTGCCTGCTCCACTGTAGTGGGACTCAGGATCTCCTGCTGCTTTGCTGAGGTGCAACTTGCTGTTGGCTTCCAGGATACTTCCTTTCTTAGACTGTGCACCCCTTTTGCCCAAGTAAGATAGACTGCTGTACTGTAACTTGATTAATGCTAGCAAGACCCAAGTAATAATTTTAGAATGGACCCTTTATTAAAAGGCCATGTTGCCTGATCAGGCCACATGGCAGGCTTAGCCAGCACCACCCCATGTCCCAGGTACAGCAATAGCAGTAGCAGCCAGCAACAGCCCCAATCTGGGGCAGATCCTTAGCTTATAAAGGGGGCCTTATGTAAGCAGTGATTGGTCAATATACACCTCAAAACTCCCTTTCCTGACCCAGAAGCCTGCCCACTTCTATGCAGGTGAGCTGACTCTGGGGAAAGGGTGAAGACCCAGTGGGGGAGGGTGGAGCTGACCTGACAGTCTACTCACTTCCTTGAGGTAGGGGGGGTTGTGGGGAAAACCAGGCACAACAAGACCTTTCCTGCCAATTTTGCAGGTTTCATGAGCCAAAAGATTAATTGATTATGTTTTTTTTTCTGCTATTCCAGGATTTGTTTGGGGTTGCTCTTTTGTGATTGATTTCATGACTATGGCAGAGTTGCAACAATCTACTGCTTACTCCACCATCTTGGCTCCTGGAAGTTTCCAGGATCTCAATCTTCTCAGTATAATGTGAGCTGAAATATTCTGATAGGAGGCAAGAGTAGATAGTAAAGGGATTAGAGAGAAAAAAAGTTTCAAATGTGCACTGGGAAGTGAGATAGGGATTTAATAGGGAAGAATAAAAGTATTGTCTTCCAGCAGATGGCCCAGTTGATATCTGATAGCATAAACTTACTGCTTTTTTTTACTGCTTATTCTGCCATCTTTTTTGTTTTTTTTTTAGAAAGTTTTGTAAATTTAATGGGCTTAAGGCAGACCTCCCCAACTTGGCAGTAGATAAGGGCCAAAATTAAAACAGGCTAAACTTCTTCAAGCATCAGATAGGTTTTAGTGACTCACTTTCCAAGTTAAGGTATAATTAATATTAAACTATTTCTCAAAACCACTTTTTTTAATCAGGACATAATCTAGAAACTAATCAGCAAACACTTCTTTATGAAGTGACCTCAGTAAAAGACTTTCCACAAGCAGCAATTTCTTTAGAAATCTGAAAACTATCTCTAGTAGGCACCTCATTTTCTGAGTTAACTTTCTTGAAAGACCATTGTTCCCCACTGAAATTTTTCAACAATTTGGACACTTTAATTTGTTTTTCATTGGTGTCCAATTTGCTAAAGTCAGGATGTTTTGATTCAAAATGGCAATGAAGATTATATTCCTTCAGAAGAGCTATTACTTCTCAGCAAATAAGGCACAGTATTTTGTCTCTCGGGTAAGTAATAAGTATCTATTTGTTCACTCTGAATTAAATGCTCTGTGTTCTGATTCAATGCTGCATTTCTTTTTATCACCCATTTTACAAAGTCACCCCCAAAACTTTAATGTTAGAACCAAAATTTCTCCACAGCAACTGCTCACAATACAAAGAAATACTGAGCTGAACTTGGATAGAGTGCTAGACACTCATGTAACTTGGAGGGTAACTATGAAGCATGGGAGGGGAAGAAGCCCTTTCCTTGTTGCTGCTCATCACATAGAGGGCATCAGCTGCATTGGCACGAGGTTGCACTCTGTCTCTGTTCAAAGCCAATAACAACAGAAAACACAGCAGAAAGATAAAACTCTTGCTCCTCCCAGACTAGAGCTAGAGTGATGATAGTTGTTGTCGCAAGTCATGTGACAAACAAAAGAGAGTGTTCAGTGGCAACCTACCTACCAAGTTATGTAATGGGCACAAGAGTAACTAATGGAAGGCAGGTTAAGTGGGCCACAGACAAAGCACATGTTACACCTTTACTTTCTTTTTATATCCTCTACATTTTTCTCAGGCTGTCCAAAATCCTTTGGTGAGCTGCACATGACCTGCAGGCCACATGTTGTACAGGTCTGGTTTAAGTATAAGTGACAATTACAAAAGGGAGGAATGTAGATGCAAAGTTTTTACAGTTCCCCTGTCCCAGTATCTTACTGGCTGTCTGAACTTCAGCAGCTCCCTTAATCTGTGCAAGCCTCAGGTTTTATGTCTATAAAATGGGAATGATTACATCTCGTAAGTTTTACTGTCATTGTTGAGTGAGAAAATATGTAAAAGCACTTTGAAAACCTTAAAAGTACTAGACATATGTCAGCTGTCCTCCTCTTCTTCATCATCATAATTACTATCATAATCAGAATCACCTGAATCCTCTCATTTTTATCCCCCCACCCCACCCCAGCCTCACCCCACTGAGTTCAGCTAGAAATGGCTCTGGAAAAAGTCACTGTCTTGTTATTATACTTTTATTTTCAAAGTTCTATATATTCTTGCATGGGTGGGTAAAATGACTGCATTAAGTAGTTAAATAAAAGTATTAGGATGTAAAGTCATCCTCTCTAGACTCATTAAAAGCATTCTCAAAACAATTCCAGTAGAAGATAGTACAACAAAAATAATGGGAACGTCTCCTGATTTGCTCATGATTTTTAATCTCCTCTGGTAGGTCTCTATTTGAAAACTGTTTGTTGTATATAGCTTGGAGATTATGAATATTTGACACGGTGGCATCTGTTAAAATTCTTAAGTTTTTATGGATCAGTGTTATGTCTGGGTGCAACTTTTTTTTTAATCAGGGTCTGATATTTATTCTTTTTCAAATGTTATAGTTAAAACCCAGATGGAAGGTTGGTTTTAGCAATTAGAAAAGTCACAAATATAGTTTGGCCATTTAAAATTATTCATAATTGAATAAAAGTGATACAAAACATGAAGTGGTTTCACATTATACAGATTTTCCTACTCCTCTCCCCTGCCCAGAAAAACAAAACAGCGAGTGTGTGTATGAGTGGGGGGGGGGGGAGAGAGGGAGAGTGAGAGAGAGAGAGAGAGAACGAGCAGGAGGAGGAAAGAGGGAGAGAGAGTTCCCTTCTGTTGACTGCAAAGCAAAAGAAACACTTAGGGAGCACAAACCTGGAGTATGAAACTGAGCACAGCTTTTCTAATAATCAAAGCAGGTTAGCTTTCCCACCCATACCATCAGGGTGGCTGGCAGGGTCTAGCACAAAATAGTCTGAATGAACCCCAACCCAGAAAGGCTGTGAACAAAAGTGCCCAGGCACCCCACATCCTCTCAGGGACTGGGAAGAGCAACAGCAAACTTACAAGGAAAAGATGAGAGAAAGATGAGGGGTCAAAACAGTTGGCTGGAGATAGGAATCACCTGAGCAACTGACTTCACTGAAGTAACAAGGAAATTATAGAGTGGAAAGGAGTAAGAGGGGAAAGACCATTTCCAAGCACTCTTATCCCAAAGCAGTGCCGAAAAAGAAAAAAAAATCCCCAGGGGAAAGACCATGAGGTGGGGTGAGAACAACCCTACCAGTCTGGTCACAGAAAAATGACTGGGACACCAGGTCTGGGTGGAGATGAAAAACATGAGGGAGTGGTCTTTGAAACTGGGGAGCAGATGCCCAGCTGACCCTTCAACCATCCAGCCTTCCCTCTTCCTCCTTTCCTTCCTGAGCCAAGCTAGCTTTATGCTTGGCTCACATTCCATGAGGCATGAGGTCTCACAGCCTGGAGGGCTAACTCCTCAAACTTTCTGTCATCCCTTTGTTTTCCCCAGATTTAGCCCCTTTGACCTGGGCTTGCTGGGCCTCTGCCTCTTTGCTCCCTTAGATGGTGCCCTCCTGACAACTGGCCTTAACCTCCCTGGCCTCCCCCTCTGTGGGTGAGGAACTAATAGGTGAATTCTTCTTCAGCCTGAAGGACGGTCTGCTCAGCTTAAAGGTAAAAGGCAGTTTATTCTGTGGAAGCTCTCTTTCAAGTAGAATTTATTGATTGAGTTCTCAATGGTAGTTTGAAGGATATATTTTTAGTGTTTATATTTGCTGTCTGCCATGAATGTCAATAAATGTCCACAAATGAATATGTGGAGGAAAAATAATTTAAGTAGTTTCTATGTAGCAAGTGCTGGGCTAAGGATGCTAGTACAAAAGTGAGAGAGGTCCTAACCTTGAGAAGTTTATATTCAAATAGAGGAGGCAACACTTATAGGTGAGTGGTTGCGCAGGACCAAGTTTTTTGGTTTAAGAAGTCACCAGAGGGGCAGCTAGTTGGTGCAGTGAGTAAAGTGCCGGCCCCGGAGTCAGGAGGACCTGAGTTCGGATTCGGACTCAGATACTTAACACAAACAAAAATAACTAGCCATGTAACTTTGGGCAAGTTACTTAACCCCAATTGCCCTCCAAAAGGCCAAAAAAAAAAAAAAAGAAGTCACCAGGATGGGCGCAGCTAGGTGGTGCAATGAATAGAGCACTGTCCCTGCAGTCAGGGGAACCTGAGTTCAAATCTAGCCTAAGACACTTGACCACACTTACTGTGTGACCTTAGGCAAGTCACTTAACCCCAATTGCCTTGAATTCCCCCCTCCAAAAAGGCAAAAAAAAAATAAGGTACCAGGATGGTAAATGAAACTATAGGGTAATCCATTGTCATGCCCTTTTATGAAGATAATTGTACTGTTCATTGGATTACAGTTCTCAAGGCAAGAGGTGGAAAGGGAAGGGAAATGTGTGTGGGGCAGGGCAGAAAATATCTATGTATCCATGGTCCCAGGCAGGGCAGAGATGGCTAGTAAACTCATTCTGAATGTGGTGAGTCAATCAATAAACATTTATTAAGCAGCCCCTATGTGCCAGGCACTGTACTAAGTGCCAAGGATACAAATATGAAAGAGGACCCCTGCCCTCAAGGAGCTCACATTCTAATGGGGGGAAGACAACACAAAAAAACAAAAAAAAGTTGAATGAGGAGGGTAGCATTTAGCCAAGTAAAGAGATGTTGGTCTGGGTGCCCTCCTTAAATGGAGGTTTTGGTGGGAGCTCTCTATTCCACCCTTCAATCAGAGAGGTCCCTAAGAGAGAGGGTACTAATGAAGTGGGAGTTCCAAGGCTAATGTAGTCTTGCAAGATGATGTTTATACCCAGTGGCATTAAATCCATAGAGCCAGGTGGAAATGGTATCTTGTGATCATCTTGTGATGGTGAGACAGCAGTAATAGGGCAGACTGGCCAGGGTCAAGTTGGAGTTGAAAAATTTGGTTCTTCCTGAGCATGGTCTCAGGAAGTCCTGTTGGGAGGCTAGAAGAGTAGCAAAAGGAAAATTATTATGGCAAAAATGAGTACTTATGGTCCCAGGGAGTTCAGAGATGATGCATAGCTTCTGCCAAGCATGGCCTCTGGAGTTCTGCTTTAGAGGGTAGACAGCAGTGGGAAATTAGAAAATGGCAAGCTCCTGTTACATAATTTGAACCAATAGTTCATGTCTTCTTAGATATTTGGAAGGTGCCATTTTTTACAGCCTATTGCCACTACTACTGTTGCTCATAACTCCTACTGGACTTTTAGGGAAATCTCTATCATGCCTTCCTTCTCTACTGTTCTGCAAGATTGATCCCCCAGTACTCACATCTTATCGTTACCTTCTGTCCTTCTGATTTGACCCCTTGACTTGAGGGCAGAGTTTCAGGCTCCAAAGTCTCTATTTAAGGAGGGGATGCAATACATTTTTCTGTTTCTTTGGAACTCTTCATCATGCCCCTGCAACAAGTACCCACCCTTCCTAACCACCTCCTTTCAGCTTCTTTTTGTGTGTTGTCTTCTACAATTAGATAGTAAACTCTGTAAGGGGAAGGACTGTCTTTTCAAATTTCATTTCATTTCTTTTATTCTGAATTTAAGAAATAAAACAAGCATTTCTATAACATAGTATAATAAAAAAGATGATTCCACATAATACTTCAAATCTATTATGTACAACTTGCTACTCATTTTTAATATATAATAAAGTCATATAATTTTCTTTTTTCCTTTTTCTTCCTTCCTCCTTTTTCCCTGCATTAAAGATGGCTACCATTACACACAAATATGCATATATGTGTGTATGTATGTATGCATGTATGTAAAATCATTTTATACATGCTTCTATTTTTTCTTTCTCTGTATATAGATAGCTGTAATGGGAATGTAAATTTTTAAGATCTTCCCTGCCCCTAGGCTAAAGTGCACCTGGAGCCTGGGGTGGGAGGCTTGTTTTTCAGTAGATACTTTTTGATTGGCCAGTGGTTCCAGAAGTTTGTTACATTCTCTGAGCCAGGAGAAGGCTATATAAACCCTGATTTGAGGCTTTGTTTTGGGGCTCACTTTGAGAAGTGTTCTGTGATTTGATCAGATGAGACTCTGGGAAGCCATTGTTGAGAGCCCCCCAGCTTTGAAAAACCCAGATGTTGATTTGGTATGGATGTAATGGTTGGACAGTTTGGATATCTGTCTGCTTGATCTGTTTCTCTGTCTTGATAATTCTGTCTGTATCCTCTGAATTTCAGGGTGCTGACCTTTTTCCCCTGAACTAGGTAAATGATCCATGCTTGACTGATTAAAGTAAGCTTGGTAACCCATTCTGAGTTGCTTTCCTTTAACAAAGCAGATCTAAGAATCTGTGTTGGCAGCTACCCTGGGGATGCTTGGCGTGCTTGCTGCTACACTAGCATCCTCATAAGGTCCTTTGTAGTTAATTTGGGTATTTATAATAGTCAAAATGTCTTAGTCAAAAGTTATTCTTAAATAAGTTTTTATATTTTTATTTATATTTTTATTCCCAACTCTTTGCAAGTACACACATACTAAGCCCTTAATAAATGCTTATTGACTAACTCAGTAAAATTATATCTATTTGAAAAGGATTTCTCTCTATATATTTTTTAATCTGTCTGTCATTAAGTCAAAGAATGTCCATTAATACTCTCCCTCCATTTGGTGAGGAAGTATTACTTTTTCTATAGCTGCCTTAGAGTATCAGCCCCATGCTTCACTAATATTATACAGGTTTTGATTAGGATACCTTACCAGTCTGTTATCTTTTTAGAGTTTTTGGAGTTCTGAAAGGATGTCTTAAAACTAGTATTGCACAGCAGCTCTTAATATACTTTAAATGTACTCTTTGAATTCAGTTTTGACTTAAGAATGCCAGTATCGATGAATTCGTCCAACCAACCAACAACCATTTATGAAGTGCTTACTGTGTGCCAGTTATTGTTCTAGGTACAAAGAAATCAAACACAATTAATAAAACAAATCCTTCTCACAATGACTTTACATTCTAATGTCTTCTTGCTATTTTTATGTTCCATGGAATTTGCCTGAAGGAAAACAAGGTATTTGTGGGTATTGCCTTCATCTGTTGCTTCAATGTGATTCCCAAATTCAAGCTTGTAGCCTTCAGCCTCTCCTTGACATACCTTAAGGATTTTGGCATGTTAATGTCCTCAGTTGGATTATAAGCTCCTTTAGGGCAGGGACTTTTTGTTTTTATTTCCATTTCTATCCCCAGTACTTAACACATTGCACACATAATAGAACTTGGAGTCTAAATCCCAAAATATTCTATTAGAAAAAGAGCATGTTTCATTTGTTTTTCATTGGATGAATATGTCTTGATACCATTCATATATACAAAGTTACTAATAAGAGTTTTGGTTTTAATTCCTTCTTTAATTTGGAACCAAAGCAGTATAGAGGAGAAGTAATAATTTAAGTCTTGATGGGCAGCTAGGTGCTGCAGTTGATAGAGTCCAAATCTGGCTGTGTGACCCTGGACAAGTCATTTAACTCTGCCTCATTTGCCTTAACTGTAAAATGAGCCAGAGAAGGAAATGGCAAACCACTCCAATAATTTTGCCAAGAAAAACCCAAATGGAGTCACAGAGTCAGGCACAGCTGAACAGCAACAGAAATCATGCCACAATGGGCTTTTTAACTATCTCCCTGAAAATACTTCATTATATATGAATTTCTCATAGCAGTTTTATGTTGGTTTTGTGTATTAAATAAAAAAGAGTTTTCCACGGGAATGCCAATACTTTCGCATTTTCAGAAACCTGGAGGGTGGGGACTAAGTTAAGGCTTTGAAATAATTAATAAAGATAGTGTAGTGTAGTGCTTTTGGATGTCCTGTTCAATAATTACTAAGTTGATAATAAATTTCTCTTTATATTTCTGAGACATTTTAGAACACCTTTTGTTTTTGTTGCTGTTGTTCCTTAGTCAATAAGTTCTATTTAATTATTATTATCATCTTGTATTTTTTGATCTATTTTGATTGGGTTCACAAAGAAACAAGCCCATGACAAGTCACTATCTTGGTATTATTCTTTTACATTCAGTGTCCTGGTACAGGCTATTCAGGTAGATAAAATAAGTTTGTTTTTTACATGCATAAAAGTCTTAAAAATGTTAGAATGCAAAAGGCATATTGGCAGGTACAGCAGCAGGCAAAACAACTCATGTGGATATAACCTTATCTTCCCAAGTAATTTTGTAAAAAAAATTCCAAAACAAGTCAATGTATTTTCAAGATCTTTTGTTCCATATAGCTTGGATTTTATAAATATTTGGGTTGGAAATATCTTTTAAAAACATTGTTCTGAAGTTTATTAAATGTTCAATGTTATTTCCAGGTAAATGTTGACCGCAGTTGGGTCTGTGATAATAGTCCAGTTCTGGTCCAGTTTTTTAGTTGACTTATGCAGAATATTTTGAGGTTTACATCTGTAGTAAGTGGATTTGTTGCCTGTCATTTCATGATAGTGAGATTGGGAAGTATTATTCTAGACACAAAGTTATGTCTTGTTAGGAATCTGAGAGGTGCTAAATTTTTATAGCCTGAAATGATGTGTTGCTATGCTCGCTATAGCCTTATATGATCTATATTGGTAACTAAATCCTGACTCGAAGGATAAATCTTCTATAGTTCCTAGCAGCAATGACTTACTCCTTCGTTACCATTATAAACACCTCTGTTTCCTCAAACATATTTGTGTGAATTGATTATTAGTTTGATGTGTTTTTCTCGCCATAATGTATTGACTGAGTTCACATAGATGTCCCTTTTTGATTTCCCTCTGGGATCTGAGAAGTTTCAAAAGCAAAGATCAATGGATTGAAGCTTGTCCTTTAAAACAAGAATTCTTAATCTTTTTTGTCATAGATCCCTTTGGCAGTCTGGTAAAAGCCTGAGACCCTCCTCAGAATAATGTTTTTAACTGCATGGAATAAAATATACAAAACTGCAAAGGAAACCAATTTTATGAAAATAAAGTTATTAAAATCTTTTTGAAAGTTCAAAAACTTCAGGTTAAGAATCACTGCTTTAAACCATTTTCTATTTAAAACATGATACCAATTCAATGTTGAAAACAGTTCATAAAACTATATGGCATTTTTCATGGGTATAACTTAAGCCTATTATGTTCCTACCGATCTTTAAATCCATTATCTCTCCTGTAAAGAGCCTCCAGACAAAACATATTATGAACTTTTTAAAATATGTCCATATACATTTATAGAGATATAAGTGTAGTTAGAGATAGCGATGACATCAAGTTATATCAGTTCTAAGAAAGAAAGGGAGAAAGAAATTATATAACTCCTTCAACTTATAACAATAATTTTCCAATGATACCAAATTGTTATTTGGCTCTATTAGTATACATTTATTAATATATGTCAAGGAAAGGCAGAGAAAAAAGCCTTTGAAATTGAATTCAGAGGTACATTCAAAGTAATATTTCCACAAATACTTTGGTCTCCTCAAGATAAGGCATATCAGGCATAAAGATATCAAAGAAAAGACTGTGGATGAAGATGTTAAGAGACCTACTGTTTACTAAAGCGAAAGCTGAATGAGTAGAACATATAAAGCAGTTAACACCCCCACAATAACCTAGTCAGTATACACATATCTAGGATCCCCCACTTCTGCAAAGAAGGTGTGGAAGTATCTTCTCATATCTTTCTTTTGAGGTTAAGATTTGTCACAACAATTTGCTTATATTTTGTTTCTATTTTCTTTTTGCTGCTGCCATTTTTTTAAATTGTAGCCATTGTGTATATTGTTTTTTCTGATTTTCTTATTGCACTTTCATCAGTTCAGCAAAGTCTTTCAATGCTTCTGTGTATGTACCATTTTCAAGCAGAATGATATTCAATTACATTCATGGAATACAATTCACTTATGCATTCCCTAATTTATAGGTACATACTTTGTTTCTGATATTTGTTACCACCAAGATAAATGGCTGAATCATTCATAAAATGTCATTTTGTAGAAAAAGAAGGGTTTATGATGGCAACATAGGGTTATTTAATTACCACCAGAAACTACAACAGAATTCAATCATTAACATGGATTTTATAAAGAAACAGTGTAGATATTGCAACCCCTCACTGCAGGCTATATGAAATAGTCTTCTAGCTACATGGAATGAAATATTTTCAAACAATGATAACAAAATAATAAAATTGTGTTTGTTTTTTATTCACACGGGAACAAACTAAGAGGTATATCATCCCCACCATCTGTTTTCTTCTGGTCTTGTCCCATAGGAGCTTTTAGTAAACCTACAGGTGTGCATTTATATCCTACTTCTATTGTTCAACATAATTTTCTGATAATCATTAATACTTTTCTATATAAAGCAGTAATTTCAGTCAGCCAAGCCATTTTCCTTAGAATATTAAATGCAAAAGAATAATAGTAGGATAGCAATTTGTCCCAGGATTTGTTCTTTCTGGACCACATCAAAAAATGAGAATAATGAAGTGATGATGATCATGATGATGATAATAAATAGCTCACACTTTGTAGCATTTTTTAGTTTTTCCACGTGTATTACATTATTCTAATTGATCCTTATAACAGAAGTAGCTAGATGGTACAGTGTATAAATCTCTGGGCCCAGAATCAGGAAAACCTGAGTTCAAATACAGCCTCATTTCCAAGCAGTGAGATCCGGGGCAAGTCACTTAACTATGCTCTGGTTCCTACATCTATAAAATGGAGATAAAAATAGCACCTACCAGGGCGGCCAGGTGGTGCAGTGAGTAAGAGTGCCAGCCCCAGAGTTGGGAGACCTGGGATCGCATCTGGGCTCAGATATTTAGCACCACACCCAGAAATAATAACTGGCTGTGTAACCTTGAGCAAGTTACTTAACCCCAATTGCTTTAAAAAAAAATAGCACCTACCTCCCAGGGTTATTGTGAGGATAAAATGATATAATAAGTGTAAAGCACTTAGCACAGTACTTGTTCTGTACTAAGCATTATATAAATTCTGTTATTGCTATTTTAACAGCCCTGTGGGGTAGACACTAGTATTGTTTTAATTTTATGGAGAAGAAAACTAAGGCTTAGAGGAATTAGAGCTCTGCCTAGGTAATTGATCATCTTTATAATTTATCTTTAAGTCAAAAATGTTGGAGATTATTTAGCATTATTATACAGATTAGATAAAGTTGGGCATAGAGCTTTGCTTTTCTTGAATTTAGAACATCAGAGGTAGCCTAGTACAATGGATAGTACATTGTTTGTTGGAGAAAGGACATTTGGCTTCAGATTTTATCTCTAGCACTTACTTGAGTAAATAATTTCTGTGAGATGCAGGTTTTTTTTTAATACTATATAAATGGGAAATCATTATTAGAATCCCACTTAAGATGGCCAAAGGTAACAACTAGAGTGATGATCACAGGCTAAAATAATCTTCATAAATACTGGTCCTGTCACTGCCCTATACCACCCCAAAATAAAAGTAAAAATCCTTTATTGGCTCCCTTGATTTGAGAATAAAAGCAACTGTCTTGGACTAGCATTTAATATCCTCCACAAACTTCCTCCAAACTACTTTCCAGCCTATTTTTAAAATCACTGCACTTTATTCTACCACTCCCAGTCTTGTTTAGTTGTTTCAGTCGTGTCCAACTTTTCCACCCATTTGATATTTTATTGGCAAAATACTGGAAGGGTTAGTGATCTCCTTCACCAGATCATTTTACAGATAAAAAAGCTGAAGCCAACAGGGTTCAGTGATTTGCACAGGGTCACATAGCTAGTAAGTATCTGAGGCTGGAATTGAATTTGAGTCTTCCTTACTCCAAGCCTGATACCCTAACCACCGTGCCACCTAGCTGGACCATAATAGACTATTATCTGTTCCTTGGAATCACCATTCCATCTCCTGCCTTCATGTATCTGCACACACTGTGCTCTATAGCTGAAATTCATTCCCTCCTCATTTTTGCACTTGAGTCATTATCTTTTTTTCTAGATTCAGTCAATTGACACATCATCTATGAAGTCTATTTTAGTGATTTCTGCTTCCTTAAAGTACTTTATTAATTAGCTATAAACATTAATACACTACTCCCTGCCACTAGAATATCAGCTCCTTGAGGACAGGGAATATTTCATTTTTGTCTTTGTATATGTATTCCCTAGGTTTTGTCTCACCATGTAGTAAGTACTTTTATAATGTTTGTTTCACTGATGTGAATAGAATCTGGCTGAAAATGAAGAAGGCAGAAGAGAGGGATAGGGCTGAGAAGAGACACTGAAATTTTTACTGTAGAATTACTTTTCCCAGAAGCAGATATAGATTCAGTCCCACTACTGAGCTCTGTATTTCCAGTAACTGAATAACCATGGTTACTCTATAAACAAAATTCAAATATGCATCCTATGATTATTCAAACAAATTAGTTTGTTTATCTAGCAAATACTAACAACTTTAATAACTTTCATATGCTGCAAATTACTTTAAAATCCATTGTTCCAGACTAAAATTAAGCCCATCAGAAAATTCTGATGACCAATTGTAGACAAGAGGTAAAATCCTCCACTTAACAAATAAAAACAGGAAAGAAAGAAATATTAAACAAATCTTGGCAATGCCAGAACATCCAAACAAAAATTAAAAAAAAATGAGCCCCCCAAAATGTAGTCTTGTTTTTCTCTATGAGATTTCTATAGCCTTTCAAATTAGGAATGGTTAAAGCTGGTAAGTTTTTACACAGGCATCTGGGTGACATAGTTCTAGAATCAACTGCTATGTAATAAAGTAAGGTAATAAAGAGTGTTAGACTTGAAAGTAAGGAAGATGTGAGTTCAAATTCTACCCCAGAAATTTATTATGTGGCCCCCAAGCAAATCACCCAACTTTTGTTTCAGTTTTCTCATCTGTAAAATGGAGGTGTGGATCATAGGAACTAATATATGTAGAGAGCTTTGAAAGCTTTAATTTGCTATGTAAATGCTTTAATAATATTTTGACATCCTTTCCCTAAGCTGCCCCTTTTCATATGACTTTACTTTCACTGGCAAAATAATGGTGCCACAAAAAGCTAGTGAAGTTAAGAAAAGGAGCTTTTTTAGGCTGGGTAGGTGTTTAGTTGTTTTGGGGATGTGTTGATTGTGTTTATATTGGTGGTAGTACCGATGGCTTGTTTCACAAAATTAATCATTAGTTACCCAATAAATATTTTATTCATTCTGCACTACTCTTTGAATATTAGGTATCAGACCAATCATTTTATTAATACTGGACTCATATCCCACTGCCTTTGGGGCCTATTGCTGTGACTAGCACACTGTGGGTACTAAATTTTAAAAATCATAAGAAAGAAAACCATTGAATTAAATATCTGTTTTGGATATTACACAGCTAACTAGATCTAGGAAAGAATATATAAACTTTTTTTTTCTCTTACAGTTTCAGAAATATCTATTAGCTAGCTTCTCTTTAGAGAGATAAACAAATAAGGGGGGGAGGGAGGGGGAGGATTCTGTACTTGATGTCAGGAGATACCTGGGTTAGGCTCCCACCTTGAACCTTAGTTAGTTGTTAAACCATAGGCAGGTCATGTAAAGTATATAAGCATCACTTTTTAAAATGGAAATAATACATATAATACTTCTCTCACAGGGTTGCTGTAAGGATCAGATATGGTAGTGTATATATGTACAGTGCTCTGCTGACCTTAAAGCATTATTTAATAGCTGCTATTATTCGGTGAGCCTTCCTTTTCTTTAAAGCTTCATTTCAGTGTTATAGTTAATGACAGCCAGTCTATAAATGTACAAGACTGATGCATGATGCTAAAGCTAGAAAAGACCTCAGGGACTGTTAAATTCATTCCTTATATTCTAAAGATTGAGCGGCACTATTGCATAGTGGTTAGAGAGCAGAATTTATAGTCAGAAAGACCTGAGCGTAAAGTATAACTCTGATGAATGCTGGTTGCAGGACTCTGGGAAAATTGCTTAAATTTTCAGTGTCCCAGGAAACACTCTAATCAATCACTCTAATCAATTAATTAGCATATATTCACTGTTTACTATGATCTAGGTAATGTGCTGGGTCTTGAGATAAAATTTAAAAATAAATTAATCAACAGCCAATAAATAAAAGAACTGTATGAGGAGGAAGACACAAGGAGCTAGGGGAATGACTTGTATCAAGGTAGTACTTGAAGGAAATTAGGTATTTTAAGAGGTAGAGGTGTTGAGGAGTATGTTCCAGGCATGGGAAATTACTAGTAAAGGTGTGGGGATGCAAGATGGAATGGTGTGTGAGGAAAACCAAGGAGGTCAATTTCTTTTTTTTTTGGTTAATATATTTTAAATTTTCAATATTTACTTTTATAAGACTTTGAATTCTAAATTTTTCTCCCTTCCCTCCCATCCACTCTCCCCAAGGTGTTGGGCAATCTGATATAGACTGTACATGTACAACCATATTAAACATATTTCTACAATAGTCACGCTGTAAAAGAAAAATCAGAACAAAAGTGAAAAACCACAAGAAAGAAAAAACAAAAGAACAACCAAAAAAAAATATGCTTCAATCTGAATTAAGGCACCACAGTTCTTTCTCTAGATATGGATAGCATTTTCCATCATGAATATTTTATAATTTACTTAGATCATTGAATTACTGAGAAGAGCCAAGTCTATCAAAGTTGGTCATAACAGAAGGTTGTGGTTAGTGTGTAAAATGTTCTCCTGGATCTGTTCAGTTTATTCAGTATCAATTCATACAAGTCTTTCTAGGTTTTTCTGAAATCTACCATCCATTACATTAATATACATCTTGTTCAGCCATTCCCCAATTGATGGACATGCCCTCAATTTTCAATTATTTGCCACCACAAAAGGAGCTGTTATAAATATTTTTGTACATGTGGGTCCTTTCCCCAGTTTTATGGTCTCTTTGGGATGCAAACCTAATAGTGCTATTTTTGGATCAAAGGGCATGCACAGTTTAATAGCCCTTTGAGCATAATTGCAAATTGCTCTCCAGAATGGTTGGATAAATTCAGAATTCTACCAACAATTTATTAGTGTTCCTGTCTGATGGAATCTCAATCTGTGGTACCTTAGAGTTGTTTTAATTTGCATTTCTCTAATGAACAGTGATTTACAGCATTCTTTTTTCATATGACTATATTTAATTTCTTCATCTGAAAATTGCCTGTTCATATCTTTTCACCATTTATCAATTGGGGGATAAAGTGTATTCTTATAAATTTGACTCAGGTCTCTATATATTTTAGAAATAAGACCTTTTTCACAGACACTAGTGGCAAAGATTATTTCCCAGCTTTTTCCTTTCCTTCTAATCTTGGTTGTATTAGCTATGTTTATACAGAAACTTTATAATTAAATATAATCAAAATGATCCATTTTGTACTTCATAATGTTCTCTATTTCTTGTGTGGTTATAAAATCATCCTTTCTCCATAGATCTGACAGGTAAACTATTCCTTGCTCTCCTAATTTGCTTATAGTTTCAGCATTGATATCTAAATCATGTACTCATTTTGACCTTAATTTAGTATATGGTGTGAGATGTTGGTCTATGTCTAGTTTCTGTCATACTATTTTCCAGTTTTCCCAGCAGTTTTTGTTTAAAAGTGACTTTTTTATCCCAGAAACTGGAGTCTTTGGGTTTATCAAACAGTAGATTACTATAGTCATTGATGGCTGTGTCTTTATACCTACCCTATTCCACTGATCCAACACTATTTCTTAACCAGTACCAAGTAGCTTTGATGACAACTGCTTTATAATACAGTTTTAGATCTGGTACAGCTAGGCTACCTTCCCTTGAATTTCTTTTCATTAATTCCCTTCATATTCTGGAACTTTTGTTCTTCCAGATGAATTCTATTATTTTTCTAGTTCTCTTTTTTAATTTATTTATTTTTAGTTTTCAACATTCACTTCCACAAGATTTTGAGCTCCAAATTTTCTCCCTATTTCTCCCCAACACCCACCCCAAGATGGAATGCATTCTGATTACCCCTTCCCCCAATGTGCCCTTCTTCAATCATCCCTGCCCCTTCTCACCCCTTTCCCTTTTTATTTGCCTGCAGGGCCACATAAATTTCTATACCGCATTGCCTGTTTATCTTATTTCCCAATTGCATGTAAAAACAATTTTTAACATTCATTTTTAAAACTTTGGCTTCCAGATTTGCTCCCTTCCTTCCTCCCCACCTACTCCCATTGAGAAGGCAAGCAATTTGATATAGGTTATATGTGTGTAGTAATGCAAAACACTTCTATAATAGTTATGTTATAAAAGACTAACTATATTTCCCTTCATCCTATCCCACCCTACCCCTCATTTATTTTATTCTCTCCTTTGACTCTGTCCCTCCTCAAAAATGTTTGCTTCTGATTACCCCCTCCCCCAATCTGTACTCCCTTCTATTATCCCCCTTGCTCTTATCCCCTTCCCTCCTAATTTCCTATAGGGCAAGATAGATTTCCATACCCAGTTGAGTGTTTATATTATTCTCTCCTAAATCCAAATCTGATGAAAGTAAAGTTCACTAATTTCCTCTCATGTCTACCCTCTTCCTTTCCACTGTAAAAGTTCTTTTCTTGCCTCTTTTATGTGAAATAATTTCTACCTCTCCCTTTCTCCTTCTCCCAGTATATTCTTCTCTCACCCCTTAATTTTATTTTTTAAATATCATCCCTTCATATTCAACTCACCCTGTGCCCTCTGTCTATATACTATATTCCCTCCAACTACCCTAATACTGAAAAAGGTCTCATGAGCTACAAATATCATCTTTCCATGTAAGAATGTAAACAGTTCAACTTTAATAAGTCCCATATGATTTCTCATTTCTGTTTACCTTTTCATACTTCTCTTGAGAAAGTCAAATTTTCTGTTCAGCCCTGGTCTTTCATCAAGAATGCTTAAAAGTCCTCTATTTCATTGAATATCCATTTTTCCCCTGAAGGATTTTGGTGGGTAGGTGATTTTTGGTTTTAATCCTAGCTCCTTTGACATCCAGAATATCATATTTCCAGCCCTCTGATCCCTTAATGTAGAAGCTGACCTTTTAACTCTTTGTTAAGGTAGGTCTTTGCTTCCACTGTGAAGGGTGTAGTGTCCCAAGCTTCAGGAATTTTTTTTTTGTGCAGCTGTTTTCAAAGATACTTCTAGGGACCTATAAATTTTCAGTTCTTCCAAGGTGGTATAATGTAAGGAGAGGGGTTTACTCCTCTCCCGGCCTGTACTCTGGTCGGTGAGTGACCACAAGTATTCTTTTCTGCCTTGGAACTGTGAGGAGGGTTTCCTCTCCCCTATTGCCACAAGCTCTGCCACACCAGCACTCCTCCTTTCCCCAGGACCACCACCCAGGACTGTGACCCAGATCGAAGCATAGGCAAAGCAAGAGAATCCTGCTTCAGCACCAGCAGAAAAATACTTGCAATCCCCCTTTAATCATAATCAACCACTCGAACCCCCCACCAACTGTGGTCCAGGAACTCCAGAAGAAGCCGCTGCAATTGTCTCTGCCAACCATGTTCCTCTCTCACCAGGTTCAAGAGGCCTTTCCTAATCACCTTCTAAGTTGCCTTTGGTATTTGTGGGTTAAAAGGTGTGGAAACCACCATAACTGTGAGGGATTCAATCCCCTGAGGCCTACTCTGGTTTTGCTTTGGGAACCCAGTCTGTGCTGGCAAGTCTTTTGTTGGTCTGTGCTCCCCTCCCAGCCTGGTGCAACAGACCTTTCCTGTCGACATTCTAGGCTGTCTTGGGATGGAAATTTGTTTCAATCTGTCATTTTGTGGGTTCTGCTGCTCTGGAATTTGTTTGAAGTAATTTTATACAGGTATTTGGAGGGGTTTGGGGAAGAGGTCAAGCAAGTCCCTGCTTTTATTCCACCATCTTGGCTCCATCCCCTATTTTTCTAATTCTACAAAATAACTTTTTGGTAGTTTGATTGGTATGTTATTGAATAAGTAGATTAATTTAGGTAGAATTGTCATTTTTATTATATTAGCGTGGCCTACTCATGAGCAACTGATATTTTTACAATTATTTAGATCAATTTTATTTGTGTAAAAAGAGTTTTGTAGATGTGTTCATATAGTTCCTGGGTTTGTTTTTACAGGAACATTTCAAAATATTTTATATTGTCTACAGTTACTTTAAATGAAATTTCTTTTTCTGTCTCTTGCTGATGAGCTTTGTTGGTAATATATAGAAATGCCATGATTTTTATGGGTTTATTTTATATCCTGCAACTTTGCTAAAGTTGTTGATTATTTCAAGTACTTTTTTCTTGATTCTCTAGGATTCTCTAAGTATACCATCATCATATCATCTACAAAGAGTGATAGCTGTTTCTTCATTGACAATTCTAATTCCTTCCATTTCTTTTTCTTATTATTAAAGCTAACATTTCTATACAATATTGAATAATAGTTGTGATAACGGAAATCTTTGTTTCACCACTGATCTTATTGGAAATGCTTCTATGTTATACCTATTACATAATGCTTAGTGATAATTTTAGATAGATGTTGTCTCTCATTTTAAGGAAGACTCCATTTATTCCTATGCTGTCTAGTGTTTTTTTTTTTTTTTAAGCAATTGGGGTTAACTTCCTCAAAGTTACATGGCCAGTTATTTCTGGGTGTGGTGCTGAGTATCAGAGCCCAGATTTGATCCCGAGGTCATCCCAACACTAGACCCGGTGCTTTTATTCACTGAGCCACCTGGCTGCCCCTAAGCAATTGGGGTTAAGTAACTTGCTCAAGGTTACACGGCCAGGTGTTTCTGGGTGGGTGCTAAGTGTCTGAGCCTGGGATTCAATCCACAGGTCATCCTGACACTGGAGCCGGAGCTCTTACTTGCTGTGCTACCTGGCCACCACAAATATGGTCATTCAATGATATAGACAACTTTCAAGCACTTTTTTTTAATGAGCAATCAGGGTTAAGTAACTTGCTCAAGGTTACATGGCCACTGTCTAGTGTTTTTAATAGGGATAGGTGTTGTATTTTGTTAAAAAAACATTTTTTGCATCTATTGAAATAATGATGTGATTTCTTTTTTCCCCAAATGCTTTATTAACTTCTGATTTACATCATTCATTTCCACAAGATTTTGAGTTACAAATTTTCTCCACAATTTTCCCCTACCCACCACCCCAAAATAGCAGTCCCACAGGACTGCTCCTCCTCCAATCTGCTCTCTCCCATATTTTCTCCCATACCCCTTTCAACTTTTCCAGTGGATCTCTATGCCCCAGTGCCTGTATATCTTATTTCCCAATTACATGTAAAATAGTATTAATAATAGTATATATATATATATATATATATATATATATTTGAATATTTAATTTTAAAACTTTGAATTCCAGATTCATTCACTTCCTCCCTTGTCACCCACCCTTACTGGGAAGATAAGCAGTTCAGTATACAATGTACATGTGTGGCTAATGTAAAACAATAACATAGTAGATATGTTGTAAAAGACTGACTATATTTCCCTCCCTGCTATCCCACCTCCCACTTTTTCTATTCCCTACTTTGATCCCATCCTTTTTCAAAAGTGGGTGCTTCCAGCTTCCCTCCCCCCAACCTGCCCTCTCTTCCATCATCCCCCTTCTCATCCCCTTCCCCCCTACTCTCCTGGTAGGTGAGATACCCTATTTAGTGTGTATTTTATTCCCTCCCCAAGCCAAATTAAATGGGAATAAGGTTGACCAATTCCCTTTTGCCTTCCTATTCTTCCCCTCCATTGTAACCATTTTCCTTTGCCTCTTCTATATGAGATAGTTTACCCCATTGTGTCTCTCCCCATCACCTCTCATTATATTCCTCTCTCACCTCTTAATTTCACCTTTTTGGTATCATCCCTTTCTGTTAAATTGGTCCTGTGCCCTCTATCTATGTATACCTGTAAGTATATATACACACATTCACATATGTATTCCTATGCCCATATACCCTCATATATAGACATATATATATATATATTTATATTTATATTCCCTTCAACTACTGAGAAAAGTTTCATAAGTTACAATTATTGTTTTTCCATGTAGGAATATTAATAGTTCAACTTAGATAAATTCCTTATGGTTTCTTTTCCCTGTTTACCTTCTCTTACTTCTTGTATCTGAATGTCAAAATTTCTGTTCAACTCTGGTTTTGTCAGCAAGAATGCTTGAAAGTCCTCTATTCCACTGAATGACCATATTTTCTCCTGAAACATGATACTTAGTTTTGCTGAGTAGGGGACTCTTGGTTTTAATCCCAGCTCCTTAGACCTCCGGAACATCATATTCCAAGCCCTTCAATCCCTCAGTGTAGAAGCTACCAGATCCTGGATTATCCTGATTGTGTTTCCACAATATTCAAATTATTTCTTCCTGGCTGCTTATAATATTCTCTCCTTAATCTGGGAATTCCAGAACCTGGCTATAATATTCCAGGAGGTGTGATCAGTGGACTCTTTCAACCTCTATTTTGCCCTCTGGTTCTAAAACATCAGGGCAGTTTTCTTTGAGAACTTCCTGGAGGATGATTTCTATGTTCTTACTTTGATCATGGCTTTCAGGTAGTCCAATAACTTTAAAATTATGTCTCCTCGATCCATTTTCCAGGTCAGTGGTTTTTCCTATGAGATATTTCACATTGCCTTCTATTCTTTCATTTGTTTGGATCTGTTTAACAGCATCTTGATTTCTCATAAAGTCATTAGCTTCCATTTGATCCAATCTAATTCTGAAGCAATGATTCTCCTCATTGAGCTTTTGAGATTCTTTTTCCATCTGGCAAATTTGGCTTTTTAAGTCATTCTTCTCCTCATTGCCTTTTTGAGCCTCTTTTTCCATTTGAGTTGGTCTATTTTTTAAGATGTGATTTTCCACAGTCAGGCTGTTGACTCTCATTTTTTTTTTAAGCAATCGGGGTTAAGTAACTTGCTCAAGGTTACATGGCCAGTTATTTCTGGGTGTGCTGCTGAGTATCTGAGCCCAGAATTGATCCAGGTCATCCCGACAATGGAGCCGGTGCTCTTACTTGCTGAGCCACCTGGCTGCCCCTAAGCAATTGGGGTTAAGTAACTTGCTCAAGGTTACACGGCCAGGTGTTTCTGGGTGGGTGCTAAGTGTCTGAGCCCAGGATTTGATCTCCAGGTCTTCTCAACACTGGAGCCAGTGCTCTTACTCGCTGTGCTACCTGGCCACCCCTGTTGACTCTCATTTTGTAATTTTCTTGCATTGTTCTCATTTCTCTTCCCAATTTTTCCTCCACTTCTCTTATCTGCTTATTAAGGTCCTCTGTGGCCTGTAACCAGCTCATATTTTCCTTTGAAGTTTTGGTGCAGGAGTTCTGACTTCCTCCTGTTCCATGCTTTGCTCCTTTTTGTCCCCAAAATAGGAGTCTAATGTTGGAATCATCTGTCTGCTTTGTTTCCTTTGCCTTGTCATGTCCCCCGTCAGTCACTTGACCCCTGGGCTTTTTGCCAAAGTAGGACTCTGCCACCAGACAGGGGAGTTTCTAGTACCAAATGCTGGAGTTTTCTCAGCACTGGAGGTATTAGATGGGTGCCCTCTCTGAAGACTCCACACATTCTGGCAAGCTGGACACACACCCCAGGACCTCCACCCTAGTCTGCAATCCATATCCAAGAAGTTTAAAGCAAGAGCAATTACCTCTCAGACTGTTGCTTGGTCCCCCTACACTCTGCAGGCCAAGAGCTGAAGCTGCCACGTGGTGCTGGCTGGCTGTGCTGGTGTCTCAGCAGCTTCTCGCCCCAGGGGCAAAAGCCATGCACTCCCACTTACTGTGTCCCAAAGTCTAGACTGCACTGACCTCTCACTTTGTCCTTTGAATCTATGTGTTGATAAATCTGGAAACAGCCACAGCTGCTGCTGATCTGGAGTCCCTCTGGCAGGTGGCTGGTCAGGCCCAACCTGGGGCTAAAGCCTTGGTGTGGGGCTGGGCTTGGCTCCCAAAGTGCTGTGCTGGTCGATTCCTGCCAGCCTGCCGGGCTGTCTTCAGTAGGAGGTTAGTTTCTCTGTGTCATTTTGTGGGTTCTGCAGCTCCAAAGTTTGTTTAGAGTCCCCTTTTTACATGGATTGGGGTAGTAGCCAGAGCAGTGGGGAGGTCCTGCTTCTACTCCGCCATCTTGATTCCCCATCCTTTTCATATTTGATACTGGTCATTTGGTTTCCTTTTTTAAAACTAAATTAACCAAAAGTTTATGTATTTTATTGGCTTTTTCCTAAAACCAGCTCTTAGATTTATTTATTAGTGCAATAGTTTTCTTAATTTCAATTTTGGTTTTCAGAATTTCTGATTTGTATTTAATTGGGGATTTTTTATTTGTTTTTTTTAGTTGCCTGCCCAATTCATTGATCTCTTCTTTCTCTCTTTTATCCATGTAATCATTTAGAGATATAAAATTTCCCTTGAGAATTGCTTTGGCTATAGCCCATAAGTTTTCGTATGTTGTCTCATCATTGTCATTCTCTTGGATGAAATTATTGATTGTTTCTATGATTTCTTGTTTGTACTACTCATTCTTTAGGATTAGATTATTTAGTTTCCAATTAATTTTTAGTCTATCTTTCCATGACTAAGGAGATCAATTTGGTTGCACTTCAGAGTGGAGGAAGGAGCATAATGTATAAAATTGGAAATGTAGGCTGCAACTTTCAATACCAAACAGAGGAATTCATATTTGATCCTAGAGACAATAGGAAGTCATTTGAATTTAATGATTAGGGGAGTTATGTGATCACATGTACTTGTTAGTTGGTTGTTCTCCTTGGCTCTTGAAGACAACCAAAATGACCTCACTGTTTTAGAGTCAAGGTACAGTGTGTTTGACTGTCTGTGTACTCAGAATGCTCTACCACAGGTCAGGCACAAATAGTTCATGTACACATTTTGGGGTGGATTCTCAACATTTGTGCATCTCATTTTTTTTAAACTATTTCAGTTCTGCTTTACTCATAGAGCACAGAACCTTCTTTGATGAGGGCACACCATGCTGGGCAGTCCTCTGCCAGCATTTTCCATATCATGCAATCAATTCTCAAGTTCTTGAGAGTATCCTTGTATTGCTTCTTCTGACCTCCATGTGAGCACTTGATTTGTGTGAGTTCACCATAAGATAATCGTTTAGACAAATATATGTTTGACATTCACACAATATGACCAGGACATCAGAGTTGGATTCTCTGCAGTACAGTTTAAATGTTTGGCAGTTTAGTTTGAGAAAGGACCTCAGTATATGATACCTTATCCTGACAGGTGATCTTCACATCTTCCTAAAACTGTCCAGGTTTCACAGGCATACGACAATGAGGTCAGTTCAATGACTCTATAAACCTTCAGTTTGGTAGTCAGTCTAATACCTCTTCTCTTCCACACTTTCTCTTAGAACCTCCCAAACACTGTACTAGCTCTGGCAATGCATGAATCAATCTCATTATCAAAGTGTATATCCTTGGAAAGTATACCGTCAAGGTAAGTTAACTTATCCACAGTATTCAGAACTTCTCCATTTGCTGTAACCAATGGTTTCACATGTAGATGATGTGGTGCTGGCTGGTGGAGCACCTGTGTTTTCTTAATGTTAATTGTTAGCCAAAATTAGCACAAGGAGCAGAGAATCAATTCATACATTCTTGAATCTCAGCTTCAGAGGCTGCATTAAGTGTACAATTATCTGAAAATAACAACACCCGAAAGAACCATACACTACCTCTCCATCCATTTAGTCTTGTCTTGTAATTTTTTCAAGTTAAATAATTTACCCTCAATGCAATAGCTGACCTTGATACCATGTTCATCCTTGTTGAAGGTATCTGATCATGTTGCTGAAAAAATCATGCTAAAAAGCCAGAGAGTCTGTTTTCAGTTGTGTGGAGGTTGCATTGGAAAGGGAAGAAACTTGAAGCAGGGAAACCAATTAGAAGGCTATACGGCAATAGTCCAGATAAGAGGAGATAAGTATGAAAAATCATAGTAGAAATGTGAAGAGAGCAAACAATGGATAGAGAGGTTATAGAGGTAGAATCAACAAGATTTGACAATTGAATGGATGTGAGGTAAGGGAGAGCAAGAAGTCAAGGATAATTCTAATGTTGTAAACTGGGGGAACTGGAAGGATGGTGGTACATTGGAAAGAAAGAAATAATTTTGGAAAGAGAGTGGGTTTGGAGGGAAAGGTAAGGAGTCTTCTTTGGGAACCTTAAGTTCAAGAAATCCGAAAAAAAGTTGGTAATGTGCAACTACAGCTCAAAAAGAAAAAAAAAAAGACTATGGCTGAATATTTGAATTTAATTTATCTATGGAAAAAAAATCAACCAATAGGAATTGGTGAGATTACTCAGTAAGAAAGCATAAAAAGAGAAGAAAAGATGTTTCAAAGTGAATTCTTTGGGTATACTTGTAGTTAGGGAGACATAATATATATGATGATAAAAGCAGCTGGAAAAAGTTATCAGAGAGAAAGGAGGAGAACCAAATTAGGCTAGTGTCACAAATACCAAGAGAAAAGAGAAAATTCAATAGAAAAGTATAATCAACAATGTTAGATTCTGCAGGGAGGTCAAGAAGGATAAGAAATGAGAAAAAGTCATCGCATGTGGCAACTGAAAGATCATAGGTAGCCTTGATAAGGATGGAAGCCAGATTGATAAGAGGAGAAAAGTGATTGTGAGGAAAGGAAGTAGAGGTGAGTGTAGATAGCTTTTTAGAGGAGTTTGATTATGGACAGAAGAAAATATGAAGGATGATTAATAGTTTGAGTAATGGTAGAATCCAGCAAGGTTTGTTTGTTTGCTTTCAGATAGGGGAGACTTAAGCTTTTTAAGAAGCCAAGAAGAAGGAACTAGTAAACCTAGAGAGACTAAAAAGTAAAGAGAGGTGATGATGGAAGAGATAATCTGCTTGAAAAGACTGGAGGTCATAGGATTAAAGATACATTGTAGATAAACTGACCTTGACAAAGAAAAGTGTCTTTCAGAAACTAGATCAAGGAGGAAGAGAAAGGGGTATGATATCAAGGGTTTTTCAGATTTACAGAATGACCACAATTTTCTTGGTAAGATATGAAGCAAGATAAGAGGTGGGGATGCTTAAGAAGAAGTTTTGTCACAGCTGCTTTTTGGAGTGGATAGGAAATCAGTTATAAATAAATAAGAAGACAGCATACATTATGAGCCCAGGTGAGATTTGCTGACATAAATTTGTAATGGATCCATTCATTGGGGGACGTGTCACTTCCTCCAGGTAAGGTCAGGAATACCTGAGAAAGAATACAGTAAGTGGAAGAACAGTCCCTGATGTTCATTAGGAGAAGGAATTCCCTCACTAGCATCATCAAATCATGCATTTAGAACTGGAGAGAACCTTAAATGCTTTTAAGGCCAACCGTCTCATTTTACAGATGGGGAAATGAAGTTTCAGAGAGGTTAAGAAATGTATTTAGAATCACACATAACTAGTAAATGTCTGAACCAAGATCCAAACTCTGGTCCTGAACTCAGATCTTCCTGGGGTTCCCTAACACCAATGAAACCATGGGCCAACAAATAGATATAGTTAGGTATGCCATGGGGCCCTATGGGGCCCAGAGAGATAAAATAATTTAAGGTCATAATGCTAGTGACAAGTAACAGTAGCACTTGTGTTCTTCTCACTACACAACTGTTTTAATTGTTATATAATCTGGTTTTTTTTTTCATGGGATCTGCTTCTATTCTTTTAGGTTTGGACCTGTAATCCAGTATATTGTTCACGACTATTGACAGGTATTCCTGGTGACATTTATATCCCTCAGCTTGAAACTGCCAAACTTCTGTCCAGTTAGAGGTTTTGAAGAAGACAACAGTGAATAGAAAAGCCGTTTCCTTTCTTCACTCTGGGCTCCCATTCTGGTTTTGGCTCTCTCTAGTCAAACTTCTCCCCCCAACCTTTCCTAGCCTGATGTTATAGAACTATTACTTTTTGTGTTAGAGATAAAGAAAAAGTTCAGAGTGAAACTAAATGGTACAAACTAAAAAAAGATGAAGCCTCGGTGAGTGCCTGTTACTAAGGTTCTCTCCTCCCACCCTGCCTTTTTTATTTCTTCCTTCAAGCTGCTGAATTCTGTGAAGAGGTTCCAGCCTTTGTTTGAAACCCTAGCACTCCAGACCAGCAGCTGGTACATGTCATAAATTGCTTTAGAGTTGGACTATTCTGAGAGCTTAGAGAAATAATGAGATTTGCCTGGAAAAATTATTAATAGCACATCTTAAAGATTTAGATCAAGGTATGGCTCTCCTTATTCTAAAGTGTTAAATATGCTAATAGGGTGGCCTCTAATACGAATAGAATGCTTCTGCAGCAAGTGTGAACAGCACCGAAATAGATCTCTGGAAGAAAGAACATCAGAATTGTGAATATATGCAATGCTGTTATCAGCAAGCTGACTTGGTTTGGGGACATGAACAACATTCCCTGGAGAGTGAGCTGGGAATGCTGACACATGTGTCTCAAGAGACCCAAAAGACTTGAGATGAAAATGGCATTCGAAGCAATGTTAATCCCATTAAATAAAATATAACAGAAAATGGGATAAAAATCTCATCACCTGGACCCTAAGTACATATGTCCTAGACATACAGAAAAAGTATAAGCCCTGAAAATTTGGGGGCGCAAACTGTCCTTGAAACCTCCTTCTCTCCAGTGACTCAGCTCAGCTACTTTCACTCATGATAAAGAATCTGCATCTTCCAACAAGTTAGAATTCTACAAAAAGGCCTTCTAGTCCTTCACAGCTCAGACATGCCTAAGTCATTTTTATCTCTTAGCCAAATATGCTTTGCTCATTGACAATCCTCTTAGCTGTCTCTTCCTGGGAGCCAGCCTTTCTATCCTGCTGCTGAATGTATTCTCACCCACTAGGTATATGCTGTTCCATTGCCTCCTTTTCAATAGGGAGCTGTTTATAAACACACACACACACACACACACACACACATTCGATATTCCTATCTGGATCATTTAAAAGCAGTGTTTAATTTCATCTTATTTTATCCTATTAAACAGAATACATCTAGGCCACCTCCCTCCTTTGTCACCTGGTGGGCTTTAAAAACTAAGGGGACAGGACCTGTGACTTCACAGGGATAGGAATGTTCCAGTAGGTGCCTTCCTCATTTGAATGTAGGTCAGCACCTTCTCTGATACTTAGAGACTTGGAGAGATGCATCAGATGCACTAAGAGGGTGTAGGATTGGCAAGATGACAGAATCTCCTTGATGTCATGCTTCTATATTAGGCTTGTGTTCTCAGTCAAGATGCATGTCTTAAGCACCAATGATGTGCCAGGCACTGTACTAAGTCCTGGAAATAACAAGAAAAGCAAAAGATAGTTCCAGAATTTGAGGAATAATCCAGAAACAATGTTCTGTTTCCTACACTCCTAATCTGTTCCCTCAACACTACCTGGATTATCTTTTTTTTTTTTAACAAAAATTACTATTTTAATTTATTATCATTGTCATCATTTGGCACCTTTACCTAGGTATGCAACACCTCTCAAGTTCTTCCCCCAGACCCCATGTTTATGGAGATCCCTTTCCACTGACAATGAGGGCTATGGACAAAGGGTTGTTCTCAGAGAGAAGCTCCTGCCATCTTCAGTGGCGATTTCCTTCTGCTGACTTTAACTTGTCTAGATGGCTTTCCTTCACTGTTCTTTGGCCTCTCCAAGCTGGGAGCAGGCTAAGGAGCATCTTCCCGACTGGAGCCACAGAGATGATCCCTGGCACATCTTTCCTGAAATGATTCTTCAACTGACATTCCCAACTTTGAAACAGATTCCTTGGCTCCAAGTGGCACCTCACCATCTGCACATCCCTTGGTGCTTCCCAGGTGCTTCCCCTCACTCCAACTGGAAGATCACAGGGGATTAGGAGGCTGCAAATCCCAGGCAGGTGATATTCCCATAGGTCTCCAGCATCACTTCGCAGTAGAGCTCCATCTGAGCAGAGCCCAGGTACTGCCAGTCTAGCCATGTGAAGTCCACAGTCATGTCCTGGAAAGTCACTGACACCTGGTGGGCCCCTGCCATCAGGATGCAGACCATTCACTTTTCTTCTAGGCCCCCTCCTGCTGGGGAAGGACAGAGTCCTCAGGATGCCAAGCCTGGTCTAGGATGCAGAGGTCTGACCCTGGTGGAGGCAGCAACTGAAGACTGAGCTGAACCAAAGTGGCAATAAGTGGGATTTGGACAGCAGGGGCAGAGAGAGAACCTACCTGGATTATCTGTGCTTTTTTGTTTTGTTTAACCCTCTCACCTATGTTTTTGCACACAATCTTCTTCCTTATATCCTCCATCATATTTTCCGCTTATGAGCCCTGATTTCCCTTACATGAATGCCTTAACATTCAATACTATACTGTTCTTCTATCCTGTTAACCTGTGAATAAGGCAATACCTTGAAGAGCCATATACAAGTCATGACTCCTATTTCCCCAAGTTTCAGAGATGCCTATGAGTTCAAGCTTCTCTTCTTGTTTTAGTTTCTCTAGTTCATCCTTTTTGTCACCTGTATTTGGGGCATATGTGTCTAGACTTTTGAAACAAGGGATTTTGTTGTTGGCTCATTTCTTGCTTATTTTCAGTGAATTGTTTTGGGTTTCTATTTCTTTTTTTATTTCTTCATTGTATCTACTCCTTAATATATCTGTACCAGCCCACTTTCCTTTTTTTTTTTTAGTTTAAAGCCATGTATATGGATTTACAACACTCCAGACAAATGCTAATTTTTTTCTTATCCATGATAATTACATGCCCATCATTCCCAAGAGCTTATCATTCCTGTATTTTAATGCAGGCTCCAGAAATCTAAATTTCAATGTCAACCATCATCTTCCTAACCAAATATTCATTTCCCAAATCTTTTCTTTTCCTCTACCTGGTCTTTTTTGATCAACCACAGAGAAAACCCCACCTATGGCCTTAAAGACTCCAACCCTTATTCAAGGTTTTATAATCCTTAGAGATGTTCTCTCCCTTCCTTCTGTCAATATCATGGGTCCCTACATGAGTCTCCAAATGTGAATAGTAATTATCTAGTTTAACAAGCCTTCTTCTATGGCTTTATCTGTAATTAGTCTACATCCACTACATGATTCCTTTTTGGTGAAATTGGAAAATTGAAGAGGCTTAGAGAAAAAGGATCAATTCACTCTCTTGCTGGTCATGTCCATTTTTTAAAGGAATACTTTATTCTCTCGATAACTTGGAAAGTGAAAAAGAATTCATGAGGTTCTTTTGCCTTTCCTTCTAGGACACAAACCTTCCCATAACTCAAGCAAGAGTAGCATCCATTTAGCTGTGACAGAAAGACAAACGTTATATATTATAAATTCCATCTTGTTCAATGCAAGCGTTCTTAACCTCAGGTCTGCAAACTTGTTTGATATACACACACACACACAATCATGCATGTACACATGTATATAGCTGTATTTCAATGTAATTACTTTTCCTTTGTAATTCTGTGCATTTTGTTTTATGCATTTAAAATAATGTTCTGAGAATGGGTCCATTAGGCTTTCCCAGACTACCAAACAAATCCCATGACTCACACAAGAATATTTTACATACTCGTAGAGACCAAGGTCCTCAATCTGCATTTCATATGAGAAGAGACACCAAGTTTTTCCCAATTTACATATGATAAATGGAGACCCTGAAAAGCAGTTACTTGTTCAAAGTCACACTACAGATTTGAACCATGGTCCATGTTATTTAGCTTCTAGCATAACGTATAGTGTTTCTTGTTGTTCAGTTGTTTCAGTCATATCTGATCCTTCAGGAACTCATTTGAGGTTTTCTTGGCAAACATAATGGAGTGGTTTGCCATTTTCTTCTCCAGCACATTTTACAGAGGAGGAAACTGAGGCAAAGAGGGTGAAGTGATTTGCCCAAGGTTACACAGCTAGTAAATATCTGATGAGTCTTCCTAGCTCCAAGCCTGGCAATCTATCCACTGTACTGCCTAGCTTCAGTCTTCCTTTAAGTCATATGGTTAGCCAGCCAAAGAAACATAATCTCCAAATGTTATATCCTAATTGCATAAAAATCACTACAATTCCATAAATGTATAATGTGCACTTCTTCAAAATAATGCTGTTTTTATATGTACTATAGAGAACTAAGAATATTTTAGACATAGGCTTTACATGACAGTTTATTTAGAAGCATGTGTAAGAATGTTGGTAAATATTTAACAACTGACTCTTCAAAAAAAAGTATGCTTAACATACTTTTGATTTTAAAGGGCATTATTGATTTTCTCCATCACTCTTTAAAGTTCAGACAATCAACAAAGCCTGATTTGTAATGTATGTCAATTTCCAAGGTGTAAATGCTCACATTGAAAATTTAAAAATGGACTCCAGAGCTGTTATAGGAATGTAAATATTTAAGATCTTCCCTGCCCTGAGGCTTAAGTGCACCTGGAGCCTGTGGTGGGAGGCTGGTTCCTCAGGATATACTTTGTGATTGGTCAGTGGGTCAAGAAGGTTGTTACATTCTCTGAGCCAGGAGAAGGCTATATAAGCCCTGATGTGAGGCTTTGCTTTGGGGATCACTTTGAAAAGTATTGTGTGATTTGACCAGATGAGACTCTGGGCAGCTGTTGTTGAGAGCACCCTGGCTTTGAAAACCCAGATGTTGATGCTTCCCTCTCTGGTAACTGATTAGGTATGGATGTATGTAATGGTTGGACAGTTTGGAAGCCTGTCTGCTGAAATGTTCTTGTAACTTATTCTTATAACCTCTGTATATTGTGAAGTTTGGGGTGCTGATCTTTTCCCCCTGAACTAGGTAAACAATATAAGTTTGTTTTATTTTTTAAAGCAATTGGGGTTAAGTAATGTGCTCAAGGTGACACGGCCAGTTATTTCTGGGTGTGGTGCTAAGTATCTGAGCCCAAATTCAATCCCCAGAGTCATCCCTATACTGGGGCTGGTGCTCTTACTCGCTGTGCTACCTGGCCACCCCATGTAAACAATATATGTTTGATTGACTAAAGTAAGCTTGTTAACCCATTTTGAGTTGTTTTCCTTTAGCAAAGCAGATCTAAGAACCTGTGTTGGCAGCTGCAGCTACCCTGGGGATGCTGGGGTGCTTGCTGCTACAAGAGCCAGTATGAACTGAGTCTTCAGCACACCCCCAAGACATACATATGTATTAAAGTTCTACACCAATGTCTCAACATGACCTCAGTTCTCCTAGGCTACATCTGTGAAGCATAAAAACTAGAAAGATCTAATAACTTGGGAAGACTAGGTACATAGCCAGGGACATACTTTATGTCAAAGGCCAGCCTAAAGAGTTTCAGAAATGTCTATTACTACAAGGTTTCCCAAAAGGTGATGACTTTTCTGTTACTGTTCCTACAGTAGATTAGCAGAGCCTTTATAAAGTGATAACTATAACTCTTGTGGGTCTTACCTTTGGGTCATGTGGTTTGTTACCTTCTTTAAAGACTACATGTCAGGGCAACTAGATGTTGCAGTGAATAGAGCACTGACCCTGGAATCAGGAGTACCTGAGTTCAAATCCAGCCTTAGACACTTAACACTTACTAACTGTTTGACCTTGGGTAAGTCACTTAACCCCAATTGCCCTATATTTCCCCCTCCAAAAAGAAAGAAATAAAGACTACATGTCACTATATCTATTAGTAAGGAAATGAAATATCTATCCAGCTACTGGTACCTCCAGCCTAGTAATCTCAACAATAGACTTATCTAAAATTCTACAGTATCTCTACCAACTACCAAGAATCATGCAGTGGCTATATGGCTTCCTGCATTGCCTAGCCTGCAGCTTAAACAGATGAGTCCAGCTGGATCTGGAATTTAGTGAGATAATATGGAATATTGCTCAAAATATTAAATTTTTGAGGGGGGTGGAGCCAAGATAGCAGAACAAAAGCAGGAATCTTTTTAAGCTCCCATTCCAACCACCTCCAATACTTGTAAAATATGACTCTAAACAAATTTTAAGCTACAGAACCCACAAAGTGATAAATCTCCCACTGAAGGCAGCCTGGCAGGCCAACAGGAAGGGTCTATCTTACCAGACTGGGAGCAGAGCACACTCCCATGTGAGCTACACAGGCCAAAACTAGGGCAGCCCCAACCAGCAGCACAGACAGGCCAGTGCAGACTTCAGGAGAATGAATCACTGGCAGCTGTGGTAGGTTTCCAGACTTCTCAATCCATAAACACCAAAACAGCTACAACTGCTGCCATGTAGCCAACTCTGGAACTCCTGACCTGCAGATTGTATGGGGACCAAGCAACCATTCAAAGGGTAATTGCTTTTGCTTTGACCTGCTTTGATCTGGGTCGCGGTCTTGGGTGGTGTTCCTAGGGTGAGAAATAACAGTGTACCAAAACTTGTGGTGGCTGTAGAGAGGGCATCATCCTCAGACCTCTGACACCATTTACAAAAACCCCAGTAATTTTGGACACAGCTATCTCCACTCTGGAAGCAGAGTTGTACCATGGCAAAGAGCTCAAAAGTCAAGTAATAGGCTTCCAAGATGAGCAAGTAGAGGAAGCATAATCAGACCATAGAATCCTTTTGGGTGACAAAAAGGATCAAACATGGAACCAGAAGAAGACAACAACACCAAAAGTTCTGTATCAAAATCTTCCAAGAAAAATATGTACTGCTCACAGGCCATGGAGGAGCTCAGGAAGGATTTTGAAAATCAAGTAAGAGGAGTGGAGGAAAAATTAGGAAGAGAAATGAGAATGATGCAAGAAAATCATGAAAAATGAGTCAACAGCCTGCTAAAGGAGACCCCCAAAAATACTGAAGAAAATAACACCTTAAAAAATAGAATAACTCAAATGGCAAAAGAACTCTAAAAAGCCAAGGAGGAGAAGAATGCCTTAAAAAGCAGAACTAGCCAGATGGAAAAGGAATTTCAAAAATTTACTGAAGAGAATATTTTTTTTTCAAAATTGGATTGGAACAAATGGAAGCTAATGACTTTATGTGAAATCAAGATACTATAAATAAGATCCAAACAAATGAAATAATAGAAGGCAATGTGAAATATCTCATTGGGAAAACCACTGACCTGGAAAATAGGTCCAGGAGAGAGAATTTAAAAATTATTGGACTACCTGAAAGCCATGATCAAAAAAAGAGCCTAGAAATCATCCTTCAAGAAATTCTCAAGGAAAATTGCCCTGATATTTTAGAATGATAGGGCAAAATAGAAATTGAAAGAATTCACTGATTACCTCTTGAAGGAGACCCCCAAAAGAAAACTCCTAGGAATATCATAGCCTAATTCCAGAGTTCCCAGGTCAAGGAGAAAATATTACAAGCTGTCAGGAAGAAACAATTTACATATTGTGGAAACACAATCAGGATAACACAAGATCTAGCAGCTTCTACATTAAGGGATTGAAGGGATTGGAATATAATATTCCAGAGGTCAAAGCAGCTAGGATTAAAACCAAGAATCATCTACCCAGTAAAACTGACTATAATGCTTCAGGGGAAGATATGGTCATTCAATGAAATAGAGGGCTTGCAAATATTCTTTTTTTTTTCTGGAAAACTTTTTATTGTAGGTGGAATGGGACACAGCAAGTTAGATGATTCCAATTTTGTTGGCAACATCTGAAGCATGATAGTCTGGAGCAAGACTAACATAGGCCTTCTTCTCTCCATCAGGCTGGATCAGTGTGTTGACCTTGGCCACGTCGATGTCATACAGCTTCTTTACGGCCTGTTTGATCTGATGCTTGTTGGCCTTGACATCCACAATGAAGACCAGGGTGTTGTTGTCCTCAATCTTCTTCATAGCAGACTCGGTGGTCAAGGGAAACTTAATGATGGCATAGTGATCAAGCTTGTTTCTATGAGGGGCACTCTTCTAAGGGTATTTGGGCTGCCTTTGAAGTCTCAGTGTCTTGGGTCGCTGGAAGGTGGGGGATGTTTCAATCTTCTTCTTTTTGTGGCTATGGACACCCTTCAGCACCTCCTTCTTGGCCTTTAAGGCCTTGGACTTGTCTTCTGTCTTGGGGGGGGGGGACAACAGCTTCCTTCTTTGCCTTCGGTGCCATCTTGGGGGAAAGGGCTTTCAAGTATTCTTGATGAAAAAAACAGAGCTGAACAGAAATTTGACTTCCAAATACAAGAAGCAAGAGAAGCATGAAAAGGTAAACAGGAAAAATAAATCTTAAGGAACTTATTAAAGTTCAACTATTTATATGTCTACATGGAAAAAACAATAATTATAACTCATGAGACTTTTCTCAGTATGAGGATAGTTGAAGGGAATATATATATATATAAATGTATGTATAAGAGGTTATATGTGTGTATAAATATATATGTGAGTATGTTTATATGTGTGTACATGTATACAGAGATAGAAGGCACAGGATCAGTTGAATAGGAAGGGATGATATCTAAGAAATAAAATTAAGAGGTGAGACAGGAATATAATGGGAGAAAGAGAGAGGGAAAGATAGAATAGGGTAAATTATCTCATGTAAAAGAGGCAAGAGAAAACTTACAATGGAGGGGAAGAGCAGGAAGGTGGAAGGTAATGAGTCAACCTTACTCTCATTTAATTTGGCTTAAGGAGGGAATAACATATACACCCAGTTGGGTATCTTACCCTACAGGATAGTAGTTGGGCAAGGGATAAAGGGGGGAATGATAGAAGAGAGGGCAGATTGGGGGAGATGGTAGTTAGAACCAAACACTTTTGAAAAAGGACAGGCTCAAAATAGAAAATAGAGTAAGCAGGGGGTGGGATAGGATGGAGGGAAATATAGTTAGTCTTTCACAATATAACTACTATGAAAACATTCTGTATAACTACACATGAACAACCTATATTGAATTGCTTGTCTTCCCAGAGGGGTAGGTAAGGAGGGAAGAAAGGAAAGAATCTGGAACTTAAAGTTTTAAAAACAAATGTCAAAAAAAGAAATTATTAAAACAATGACCTGTATATAGCTCATGGGACCCTCCCCAATCTGAGGTCTTCTCTCTTCAGTTACATCTCTCCCATTCCCTGTAAAACTCAGAATATATTGAGATTACAGAGATTATTGAACAGAACAGAAAAAAAAATGAAAGTCAGTATGTCAAGATCTCCCATGTGGAGCCAAGTAGGAGCCAGTCATCTCATGAAATTCTTCCCACTTGCTCTCTTAGATCTTAGGTACACCAGTTGGAAAACCTGCATTTGCAGTTTACAGAGAAGTACATGTGTGTAGGACCTTATCCCAGAGTCTCAGACTACAACAGGGCAAGCAAGCGAGATAGCAATGAAAGTGTCTCCTTCTCAGCTCTCTAACATAAAGGAATTCATAATAGCTGCCAATATTTAATTGAAAGAAGCATTTTTTTTGTGCTATATTACATAGTGTTGTAATTGGAGTTAGGGAGATTTGAATTCAAATTCTGCCCCTAGTACTTATTTAGCCATGTGACTATGGGTGTCATTTAATATTTTGGCCTCAGTTTCCTGATCTGTAAAATGGGAGTGAGAATCTCACCTATCTAATAAGGATGTTATGGAGATCAATTGAGATAACATACAGCAGCAATAACAATATTAGTAAGGAACATTATGTAATGCCTTACACTATGCTTTGTAACTATTACCTCACAATCACCCTGGGAAAGATAGGTGTTATTGTCATCCCATTTAATATATGAAGAAGCTGGGGTAAAATGTCTTTCCCAGGATCACATATTTACTAAGTGTCTGAGGTTAGATTTGAACCCTGGTCTTCCTGACTCAAAGTCTGATAATTCTGTTCATTGAACCACCTAGCTGCTTTGTCATACTTTAAAATGGTAAATAAAAAGTTGTTTATATTGCCACCAGGCACTGTGCCAAAGACTAGAAATACCAAGACAAACACAGTCTCTGCCCTAAATGAGCCTGTATTCAACTGGGGGACACAACTGGATAACAACAAGGTAAATACCAGATATGTGCCACATAGATAGAAAATAACTGGTCAGGGAGGGTCTTGTTCCTTGAGGAACATTCATGATACACTTTCTAGATAGTGCGGTATTTAGAATACTGGGCCTGGAGTCAGGAAGACTCATCTTGAGTTCAAATGTGACCTCAGACACTCACTAGCTTTGTGACCCTGGGAAATTCACTTAACCCTGTTTGCCCCCATTCCTCATCTGTGAAATGAGATGGAGAAGGAAATGGCAAACCACTCCAGTATCTGCCAAGAAAACCCAAATGGGGTCACAGAGAGAAATACACCACTGAATAAAAACAACAACCTTTTTTATCCATCTTTCACACCTTCAACAGCTGTCTCTCTTTCTACTCTCTCAGCTGAGAACCTTGCCTCATATTTGAAAAAAGATGTTAACAGAGGTTCTCTCTTCTCCCCATTCCTCCTCTAGCAGAGCTCAGATGCCTTGTGCAACTATTTCCTTCTTCACTTATTTGATCTGTAGGTCTTTCTCCTTGCTAAGACAAACTGTTCTATACATCAGTGATCCCATCTTTTCCAGCAGAATGCTCCCTCTATCATCCCGACTGCATTACTAATCTTTAATCACTCCTTGTCTACTAGTTGCTTCCCTACTGCCCACAAATATGTCCATCTCTCCCATTATGATAACAATACTCATTTGATTCATCTATCCCTGCTAAATACTGATCTTTCCTACCCATCTTCCCATCTGTCGAACTGTCCCTTCTTGTTTTCTTTGCTGCATCTTTATCCACATCATACCCACTAATAGGTAGAGCCTTAGGGGCTATATCTTGGACTGCTTTCTCTTCTCCCTCTGTATTTCTCTTAGTGATCACATCAGGTCCCATGGTTTCAGATATCATCTCTATGCAGATAATTTTCAGATCTTATTGTCCAACCCTAATCTTTCTATCAACCTTCAGTCTTACCTCTCTAATTGGCCATTAAATATATACTGACTATCCTGTAAATATATTAAATTCAATGTGTTCAAAACTAAATTAATTATGTTTTCCAAAATCTTTTTATTCGTAACTTCCTTACAGTTGTCAAAGGGTTTATGGCTTATTCCAGGATGACTAGTATCTCTGTGGTGTCCCAGCTCTCATCGGTATCCCCAAAATATTTTAGCATGCACAGAAGTCACACTCTGGAGTGTCTCAGTACCCCCCCCCCCATGGTATGGGCAGATGAGAACAATTTGCTCCAGTGGCCATGAAAGCAGCTAAAGAGGTGCTGTGGAATGCTTAGACATCCATTGCATCCTGGGCCATTACCAGTCATCTTGAATTTTGTCTTACCACTGGTCTTTGGTGGAAGATAGAGTGAGGCTGATGACTGTGCCTCATTTAAATCTAATTCACGAGCAAGTCACAACATCACCAGGTGATGTCATTAGTGTGGTATTCTTTGAGAACAAAGGAAGAACAACAATTATTGTAAAAGACATCATCCTCCTCCCATTCACTCTGGCTTGCAATTTAGATGTCATATTTGAGTCCTCATCTCTCACACGCTTGCCGCCATCATTTATACCTTTCAACATCTCTAGTATACAAGTCCTTTACTCTGATGCTGTAGCTACCCCAGTATATGCCTTCATCACTTTACCCATGGACAATTATAGTAATTGTCCATATTATATTATTTACTATAAAAATTAGTATTTTTATATTATAATTATAATTACTATAAAAATATAGTAAACAAAAAAACCCTTTTGTTGGTCTCCCTGTTTTAAGTTTCTCTCAACTGCAGTCCATTGTCCAATCAGATATAAAATTGATCTTCCTAACTATATTACTCCTTACAGTATGATACGATGACTCCCTATTACCTCAGATTAAATATAAAATCCTCTGTGACATTCATGCTTCCATAAATTAGTCTCTTCCTATCTTTTTAGTCTTCTTATAACTTCCTTACTTCCACTTACTATTTAATCTAGCATCACTGGTCTCTTTTCTGGTCCTCAAATGTGACACTGTCTTTTGACTGAGTATTTTTACTGACTGTTCACATATGGCTTTGCTGGACTCCTTCCAGTCTCAGCTACAATCTCACCTTCTGCAAGAATCCTTGCTCAGCCCTCCTCAATCTTTCCCCAATTTAATGTGCTTGCTTGCACATAGTTATTTGCATTCTGTTGCCCCCATTAGACTTTGAGCTCCTTGAGAGCAAGGACTGTGTTATCCTTTTCTCTGTATCCCTGACATATTATAGCACAATGCCTGGCACATAGTAGGCATTTAATAAATACTAATTGCCAACCTTATACCCCACAAAATATAAATCACATCTCTCCTAGCTCACTCAGGAGAGCTTTCCAATCACCTTCTCTCCTGTGCATCAGGACAATCTCATTTTCCTATGTTTTACAATTTCTATATCATATCTCTCCCTGGAAACTTCCACAATTCTTAGGTGTTCACAAAGATGAAATAGCACAGGGAAACACTTCCAACAGTCTTCCCCTCAGCTAAAGCTTTTTCACATAGTCCCTGCAAATACTCTTGAAGAACATTTGAACATCTAACAATATGTAGCATAAACATCATAAATAAGCACGAGCATTTAACAGACATAATTATCTAAACCTCAGGTAATCACGCAGAATCATGAATATCATATATGCATTAAAATTATATGAAGTATATATGAAATAAGCATAGCATAACAGACCCTCATCTGACAGGCTTCTTCAATAACTAGGTATCTATTATATTCAAGGCATGGTACATGTATATATAGCAAGTGTGTATATATGTTTTTATTGGTTAGGCAAATAAACTCATATGGGGAGGACCTAGTTCATAGGTAATAGGCAATTGGGTGGTACATTAGATGGAGTTTTGGACTTGAAGTGAATAAGATCTGAATTTCAATCCTGCCTCAAATACTTACTATCTGTTTGACCCTGGGTAAGTCCTTATCTTTAAAATGGGGACAATAAGAGCCCATGTCAAATGATAACATATTTTAAACTCCCAGGAAGTCTTAAAAGTCACAATGTAAATACTAACTAAAATTATTATTATCTTGTAGCAGCATGTACACAGAGCATAAGCAAGTAAATATATATTAAACATCAGACTAAATAAATACATGTCACAATGCACAATATTGTTCAACACCCATTAAATTGAACCAACACATTTATTTACATTTCAAGTATATATTACCTACACAAGCATTAGCATTGTCATCTGGTGACATGTTTATACTCCCTGAAATATGAGTTATTTCAGTTACTAGTGAAATAGTTCTAGCTCTTTTGTGACCTGCTTACCTTTCTGAACATAATTATCAGCTGGTTGATGGTATAGGAAATAGGTTGGCAAACTATAAGACAATGGGCCAAATCTGGTCTGCCACCTGTTTTTGCACAGCCTATGAGCTCAGAGTTGTTTTGTTTTATATTTTTGCCTTAATTAAAACATTTATTTTAGAAATGTAAAAGCTATTTTTAACTTGTCGGCCATAATCAGGCAGAGGCTAAATTTGGCCCATGGGCTGTAATTTGTTGACCACCAATTTAGATTTATTATTTGTGTTCTCAGTCCTATAAACTTTCCCAATATTGAGCTTGTAGAGACCCTAAGTGTACCTTCAGTATTCACAAACACCATGGAATATCCATGTATCATACAGTTTCCCATATTGGAAGCACTAAGCAGGTAAATAAATTCCCTCGGCTGATTTCTTTCTCTTTTCAATATGAAAGTGCCTTTTAGTTTAAGGCTGTTTGTTAAACTACAAAGTGGCTTCTCAAATGAAACAGTCCCCTCAGAGCTATTATCAAGCTCAGTGCTTCTTAAGCTGTGGTTGCGACCCCGTATGGGGTCATGAAAAATTTGGCAACAGTAAAAGGTTTCTGGACATACAATGACCAAAAATTAATTAAAAATCAAATGCATAATGAATCTGAGGTATTTCTGGCAGCAATTGCCTGTGTTGCATTGTGAAACTTCACTTCAGCCTTCATTCTAAACACAAAGCATGCACACTTTGCACTGCACACACAACACCAACAAATAACTGCAAAAATGGGAAAAAGGGTCCTGAGTGGAAAAAGTTTAAAAAGCCATGATTCTAGCTCAGGGTCTCTCTTCAGCTAGTGGATGGTTTCATCCTCAGAATCTATTTACATGACAATCTATGGCTTTTTTCCTACTACTCCACAAGGAATCTGACCAACTCCCTTATTTGAGACAGGTAGCTGAGAAGAATATTCATTATAGTATCTACCCCATTATATGTCTTATATTCTTGCTACCTTGTAAAGATAAGTCAATGCACATAATTCCTGAAGGTTCTATATAATTGTGCAGAATGAGTTGATAGCACTTTCTTTCAGACATACAATCACTTTTTAATGACATCTGCTGTCATCTTAGGTCAGGAAAAAATTGTTTCTTGCTATTTAAATTTTCCTCTTGACCCATATGTCCAAAAGTCAATACCTTAGTAACCATAGAGTGATATGCCTTGGGTAGCACCAATTACTTCTTGATGGCTAAGTGGGATAAGTTACAGACTTCTATGGCATTTCATTTCACTACTCCAATTTCTGCCATTGTTTTATAAGTTCACTTGTTTGGTCAGAATTCCTTTATCAACAATATGTTCTTACTAACAGTCCTTCAGGGACAACTGTGCCAAAGAAGATTAGTTCAATAAGTTTTCAAAGTAAGCAGTTTCAAGATAATCTCTTTCACTTGTTACTCTATCAAGAGTTTTTGAGTGATTAAGAAGCCAAGAAGCATTTTTTAGGAACCTATTATGTACCAGCTGTTCCATACTACTGTTCTTTGTGCTGAGAAAATAAAGACAGATGTGAAATATTAATTAAAATTATATTTTAGCAAGTCAATAATGTGAAATCAAACAACTGTGCATGTAGAAAAATTTAACAAATAAAAAGATTGAATGAGAACAAATGCAAACAACAATAACTGAACCATTTTAACTATCTCCAAATATCTCCTAAACCTCCTCCCATCTGCCCTCTCAAATCTCTTACTCAGAGATGGAAGAAATTTCTAGACCTTGCACACAGTTTATGGAAAGGAATGAGAGGTGTGTGTGTGTGTGTGTGTGTGTGTGTGTGTGTGTGTGTGTGTGTGTATCCTTCTTAGGATCATGAACAATAACTCAGTTTCCCTTTTCCCCCATCACTTATTCAATGGTATTCACTGTAACTAGTAGGTCTTTACCATCTCCTAGATCATTACTAAAAAGCAGAGACATCACCTTTCTGACAAACGTCCTTATAGTCAAAGGTTTGTTTCATTCTAGCAGCAAGGTATGGCTGTGAGAGTTGAATTATAAAGAAAGCTGAGCACCACAGAATCAATACTTTTGAATTGTGGTGCTGGAGAAGACTTGTCAATACTTAAAGAAATTAATTCAGACTATTCACTAGAAGATCAAATAATGAATCTTAGGTACTTTGGCCACATAATGAGAAGACAGCACTTATTGGAAAAGATCCTGAAATTGGAATACCAAAGGATGAGATGGATAGATAGTTCCATGGAAGCAATGATAATGAACTTGGATAGACTTCAAGAGACAATAGAGGATAAAAGGGCCTGGTGTGCAGTGGTCCACAGGGTCACAAAAAGTTGCACACAACTGAATGACTGACCAACAAAAGTAGTCTTGACATTCAAGGTCTTCCCATGTCATTATTGCTTTCTCTGCCCTTGTGCTAGAATCTGAACATCACATGTAGTTTCAGCAGTTTCTCTCACTGATCTTAGGCCATAGAAATAACCAAGGTGACCACAGCCACAGTCCTAGCTGCCTTCATCTAATTTATGGAAGCCTGAGAAACTGAAAGCAATGAAAATGTCCTCCCATGCCCTATTACCCCCCAGAGCATTCAGGAAGTCCAACCCCCAGCAGCAGGAAGACAGAGACTGCCCATATTGTATATTACAGCACAAAGAACATGTCACTTTTTGCCCTGGAGACCTCAGGGCAAATACAACTTTCATGTACCAAAAAACATGACTGGGATAGTCTTATTTGCCAAGATCTCACAAATTCTATTTTATCTGTCTCCCTCTGAAATTTCAGTGCCCCTGGGTATCCATAGAAATAAAACGGTCATAAAGAAGTTACAGCTGCAAGAGAGAAGGGTTTGTTCATTCTGTCAGTAAGGTACCTTGCCCTCCAAAACTATAGATCCTTGAAATATTAAAGTAGAAACAGAGTACTTAAAGGTGAGCACAGTATAGTCTGTGGTAAATGGCCAAGGGATGGGGGAAAAAAAAGATGTCCTAGTTAATTGAGGAGTTCTTCCAAGAAGCCATTTATTTCTACCTCCTAACTTCCACATTCCATCCTGAGAGGGAGGTTGGTGGAATTTGTCCCATGTCAAGCATATGTTCCCTTTTGGCCCCTCTAATACTTTCAGCAGACTCATAGAACCACAGAAAACAAGTCTCTACAAAGTCCAATTGTCCTAAATAGTTATCCTAAAATGAGTATCCTGTGGAGTAAAGATTGTAAGTTTTGTTTGATAACCTCTGAATTAATGGATCTCCTGGGTACAGTCATTTTTCAAGCGTCCCTGTTTACAGTCATGGAAGATGAGCTCCCTGAAAAATGTTATTCACTGGTATCCCTCAACCTCATGGAAATGCTGGAGATAACTTAGCTATGAAAACTTGTCCTGTGGCAGGCATCATCAGGTTTTAAGTTTTGTTTTCGTCATGCTTATACTTTGTTCCCCTTTTAGAAGCAGCATGATGTCAGTCACATTTAAATCAGATGAAAACCTGAATTTTTCATATTAATTAAAGTTCAATGGCTTCCTTATAAAGAATAGATGAAAGGAGCAGCAGTGACAAGGGAGTCATGTGGGCTGGATTTTCTGCAGATTAACTGGAGCTGTGCTGAACTTCCTCCCCGGTTTTCTGGACTGTTTCCAAATTTAGAAAAGATTGACAATGTTTTACATTATCCTGCATGATTGATTATCTGATTCCTTTCCTTTTGCCAAGAAGAGATAATACCCTGGGACAGGAAGAATATTAGAAGTATATTTTGATGCTTCCCAATTCAAATATATTTTCAGTGGTTTCCCCCTCAACGGGGAAGAACTGAATTCTTCTTCACTGAAATAAACCTTCAAAAATGATGTGGACTTGAAATGCTGTTTTTGAGAGTGTCCAGTCTGGTACCATAAGTCTGTGTCACTAGGGTTTAGCATAGTGTCTGGACTAGTAAATACTAATTCATTGATTGACTGGGAAAGGGGGGAGGTGGCTAAGAGATGAAAGGAAGGAAGGAAACAAATGTTTGTTAAGTACCTACTGTGCACTGTACCAAGTGCTTTATAAATATTATCTCATTTGATCCTGAATAATCTTGGAAAGAAAATACTATTATTATTCCCATTTTACAATGGAGAAAATTGAGGAAGACAGAAGATAAGTAACTTGCCTAGGGTCATACAACTAGTAAGGATCTGAGGTCATATTTGAATTTGAGTCTTCCTCTAGGCTCAATTCTTTATCCATTGTACCACCTATCTGTTGTGTAGTTAGTAGAGCACTTTATAAGCTAAGTTTTCTTAGATTGATAAAAATAGGGTGGCTTAGTAGGTTCCTCAGTAAGAGACCTGGTATATAGCCTTCGAAACTCAATAAAGAAATAAGAAGTACTTTCCACAGGGAAAACTGCAATGAAACTGTAGGATAACTGTAGGTAGGTGAACAAAGTAGAAATGAGTCCTGTCCAGAACTGAAAGTGTACATGCTAAGGGAACTTCTATTTTAGACAAAGCAGCTAGGTGGCACGGTGGATAGAATGGTAAATTTGAGATTAGGAAACATTTACAAACTGTGTAACCATGGACTGGTCATTCAACCTGTCTCAGTTTCCCTATCAGTAAAATTCAAATAATATAGTGTCTACTGCACACAGTTGTTGTGAATGTCAAATGAGAAGCATTTTGTAAACCTTAAAGCACCATAAATACTAGTTATTGTTATCATTATTAGTAATATGTTCTTTTTATGAGCCTTTAAAATGTGGTAGAAAAGCATAGAGCTGTCATAGATCATTATCTCATTCACGTTCCCCAGCAAATAATATACAATATATACTCTCCTCTCCTTTCCCTACTTCTGAACAAATCTATTTTTTCTTCTTTATGCTATCCTGTTTATAGAAATTTCACTACAGCAGTTATGCAGTTGTACTCATATTGAGAAGCCTGGTAACACTGAAATCAATCTCTTTCTCTCCATCTCTCCCTCACTCACTCCCACCTCTCCACACATATCTTGTATATGCAACATGTAAATTATTTTTAAACACACATGAACTTTTCACATCTATATATGTACACATAAATGCATATGTATATGCATATTTGCATTTCAAATTCCAGAATACAAAAATCTTCAATGATTTCAGCTCAATTAAGCCCATTGATTGCATTTTGCAATGATAATGTGCATTTAATAGGCAAAGTAAGGGTTAAGCCTCAAATAATCATGTCAATAAAAGTTGTGAATAATGAAAACATTATGAGTGGCTCTTTAAAAAAGGGCCACTTTTTCTTTCCTGAGTTTCTATCATTCAAAAGTGTAACATGGTAGTTCTCTAAATGTTCTTTCTTGAATACTCAGTGCTAAATTTGAATAAACCCAGACATCATGAATTCCGTAAATTTACTGCAGATCTCAACAAACAGGAGGCGGATGCCTTTGCTTGACTTTAATAGTGAAAGACATGACTCAAATGGTTTATTTGATAATAATTGAAAACCTTGGTATTGAGCAAATTTATTTTCTATCAGGAGACTTTTTTATGGAACTGATGCAATCCATTTTCTAATCTGTCATTCAAAGGCTATTTTCACTTGCCAATTTGGATGTGCTTTTTCCTCTTCAACATTCCATTGTTTGTGGGATCAAGGAAGGGACCTTCTCTAAAAATTGCAAATGCATCTTTTTCCTTTCTTATTTTGTTTGCCAAATGAAAAGTTCTCTTTTTTAATCTTCCTTTTTTCCAACCTTGTTTCTTATGGGAAGAAGAAATGAGCTAGATATTTATATCCTGTACTCTCCTTGTTAATACATGAGGGGTAACAGAGGGTCAAAACAATAGAATAAAGATCAAATGCCCAGTTGACTCTAATGGTGTGATGTTAGAGATAGATTGGAGCAAATTTGTTGGTTTGTAGGAATCTCCTATGGGAAATAGAGAGATGGAAAAATTGTACATTGTAGATTTGGAACAACATTGCTGCAAAAATTCCAATCAGGGATGTTTTCTTTCATATCTGCTTCATATTCACAAAGCATTAGAACCAAGGCTGTTGATTTGATGAGAAAAGGATAGAAGTGGCCTCTCTTCTGTGCACTTGAGGAATAAACATTGCCAGAGGCTAAGGGAAGAAAAGGGCAGGTTAATTTATATAAAGTTTTATGAATTGTACAGACTTCCTTTTCATATATCAGGTGCCTAAAGAGACAATGTGGTAGAGTGCTAGACCTAAAATCAGAAAGAACTGGGTTAGAATTCTGAAAGACAAAGCTGGATGACAATGAGCAAGCCCCTTAACCTTCTTGAGCCTCAGTTTCTTCACTTGTATAATGGAGATAATGAACCCTACCTCATAAGGGTAAGGTGAGGATCAAATGAGAGAGTTATATATAAACACTATGTAAATGTCAGTTACTATTATGCCTATGAATAATTGAATAAGATTTAGCATCCTCTTTTGGAAAAGGGTGCTTCTTAATACCTACACTGTCTTTCCTGTTAGAGAAAAGAATATATCATTTCTTTTAAGTCCCATTTTAAGGGGAAGAAAAAGGTAGAAAAAAGTGGTCTTGCAATGGGTTGTACTGAAAGTTAAACATTTAAATATTTATACTGATGGTTGATATTCCTGAAGTCATCCTCAAGATATTTTAACCTTAACAATGCAAGAACAACTCTTAGGTCTATGGAACTTTTAAAAGTCTTATTATAAGACTCAGGTTGGAACTGCAATATTTTGGGACATAATTTTTCAAGCACATGGAGTTTATCCCTTTGATTTTTCTCTATCATACTCTGGATTTAGATTCAGAAGACCTGAATTCAAATAGTGACAACACTATTTATTAATTTTATGCCTAGAGGCAAGGTGCTAGACTGCTTTTGGCCTCATTTTACTGAGCTATATCTATGAGGAATTTGACCTAGATGATTTCTTCAATGTGTTCTAACTACACATTTTATGACCCTATGGCTAAAGGAATTTAAAGTGCCCAAGCTTCCCCATGACTATTTTGCTTACAGTTGAATTTATAGTAGGTGTTTTGAGTTATGTAAAGAAAGACCTCACATATAGTTGACTTGAGCCTAAATTAGCTCAGGACATTGCATCTTTCTGAGAATTTCTTAAATTCAGATAGGATTCAGCCTTAGAGCAACCCTGTATTACCATTATGGTTGTCTTCTTTTGGTATTTTACAAATGGAAGCCCATTGGTTGAGGTCTAAGATAGACCCGCCTTTTATTAAATTGTGTTCTCTAATGAATAACATTACAATGAGATTTCATTATGCCATAGAGATGGGATCCTTATTTAGGAACAGCTTGAACCTGACAGTCAAAGAGTGTCTCCCTAGGTTTGAGACTTTGTGGTCATGTGAAATGACTGATATAGGTTAGTAGGAAAGGCAGTGTCCAGTAACAAAGTAGAATAAGAGTTGTGTTTCTATCCCTTCATCCAAGTGAAATTTGGAAAAACCAGTCAGCAATTCAGATGTTTTGCCCATATAACACCAAACACCTATGAATGTACATATGTAATATGTGTGCACATATACATATATAAAATGTAAAAATATACAGTGTGTATATGTGTACACACATATATGCCTTTTATGTATGTATAATGTATACATGCCTATGGTATATGCGCATATATACATATTGATATATGCAAGATATACATATATATGTAGGTGTGTGTATGTATATGTATATGAATTTCTGAATTGTCTTCACGATACCTAGGCACCCAAGTGAGATGAAAAAAGTCAGTCAACCAATTGGATATTGGATATGCATAGTGATGCCAAATATCCAGATGTTTGGCATAGCCATAGACCAAACATCTGTATGGTGATTTTTTTTTCTTTTCTTGTCTGGATGCCTTGGCATCGCATATACATAACCAAGGACAAGCAATGAATTGGCAGATACTGGTTTGTTTCATTACTCAACCCCTGTGGCTCCAGATAACTCATACTTGATGTGAAGATTGAGGGTAGTGCTCATGTTAAGAGATCTTTTTTCCTATCCCTCTGAGATGCATGAGGCAGTACTTTTACTGAGTGAAGTAGCACCGAACCCAAGATGAATACTTTGTCTCTCAGTTGCTTTCTGATCGTGGGTGCGCGAAACATTCCAACTGTATTTGGCAGGATTTATTGAATACACTTAGAGATGGTGCCAAAGAATTTGGAGTGCCGTTGGCAGAAGAAAAAAACAGATGGTCCCATCAAAAGGATCACATTCATGGGCATTAAATTAGAATCGAAGAGAAGAGAGTGATACCTACCTGGGGATAAGCTTTGCAGTTCATAAAATAGGTAGCTAAGCTTGAAGAAGCTGAGTGTCTGCATTTCATAGGATAGACAATATTAAAGCCATTTTAAAAAAGTGGCCTGTAGGATTTCTTCAAGGGACCCTGCAGCATGATCTGAAGCTATACAACAGAGTTGCTAATGACTAGGAAGTAGGGGCAAGCAGTCACTGAGAAATAACTGAGAATTAGCTGGATCTGAATAAAAACAACAAATGATCAGAAGACAAATGGGCCAACCAGCAACCCACCAAAGGCCCACAAATATTCAATTCATTTAAGCAATTATTGAGTGCCAACTGGGTACAAAATACTGTTAAATGCTGGGGTACAAAGAGAGGAAAATATTTACTCCCAGACTTCATTAAGTTTACATTCTAGTATAGATATTCTAGAACATTTTTTTAAAATTAGAACTAATGCAACACATTTTCTAATCTGTCCAGGACAGATAAGGCATTTATACCATTCACTATAATATAAGGAAGGGTATTATAAGTGTGATGAGATTGATTGCTATGAGAGGTACAAACTAGGGTCTAAAGGGGTAGAAATCAGGTGAGGAAGTGATCTGGGCCTTCAGGGATAGATAGGATTTGGAAATTGGAATTGGGAAGTCATTCCAGGTAGAATGAATAGTCTGAGAAAGGCACAAAATTTGTATACCTCTAAAAGTGAAATTTCAGCTTCTAGGGAAGGAACTAAAACCCATGTCTCTTAGATATGTGTTATACATATATGTGTGTATGTGTAGACATATACATGTATAAACATTGTGTATCTATCTACATATATACACATGAATTGCAGAGTAAGGATAATAAGCAAAGTAATAGAGATCCTAACAGAAAGATGTACAAATTGTCTTAGATTTGGTGGGATGAGATTCATGGATGGAATATTACTTTGGAATGTCATACCTCATTCAAAAGAAATAGGATCAATAAAAGGGGAAGGTTAACATTGTAAATTAAGAAAATAATCCTATGAGGAAACCTAGGAACTGGAGAGGGGGACAGGGAATCTAGTACTGACATACCCTCAGGAACATACAGAAATATATCCCAGGTCAGCAGCACAGTAGGATAAATGCACATTTGAATTACAATGTCCCTGTCACCAGGAGACATATACAGTTTCCTGCTCCAGTGGCTGAGGCTGAGCCTATTCTAGGAGGATGTGGTACAATTGTTAAAGGTTGGATTCTTACTAACAATTACAAGGGAGAATTGGCAGAGTTCTTCCTGAGAACCAAGGAACTAAAGAAAGCAGTGTCAAGTATTGCCTGAGTCCAATCAATCAACATGCATTTTATGGAGTAACTACCATGTGTCAGTCATGGTGCTGAGAACACAGATGAAAATGAAACAGGCTTGCCCTTGAGGAGCTGAAATTTAAATAACTTACCAGATAGAAGTAGATACAAACTATAGACAAAGTAAAAACAAGATAATTTTGACTGGGGGAGAGGGGAGGTGGGTAAATAGGTCACACTTTTGAATACAGTTTGCAAATTAGGACTGATCCACATGCAAAAATCATTGAGGTGACAGTGAATTTGGTCTTCAGAACTCTACCCCACCCCCAGACAGCTTTTAATACTCTTAGTTATCTTCTTCTTCAAACTCACTTCTCCCTAGGTTTTTGCAATCCTGCTGTCTCCTAGTTCTCTTCCCTCCTCCCACCAGCATGACCCATTCCTTCTTAGTCTCCAATGCAACAAAGGTGGGTGTCCACAGATGTTCCCCTGGTCCTCTTTTCTTCTCCCTCTAGACTCCTTCCCCTGGAAATCTTATCAACTCAAATGGACTCAATTATCTCTATGCTGATGATTCTCAGATCTAACCTCCCTCCCAAACTAGACTCTTATCTCAATTATCAAACTGATAACTATCTCCAACTCCATCTGAAACTGGATGCCAGTAGACTTCTTAAATTTATGTCCAAAACTGAACTCAATATTTTTCTCCAAAATCCACCCCTCTGGCTAATTTCTCTAATGCTGTTGGGTACCATGATTCTCCTAGCCCCCCAGGCTCATAGCCTATCATCCTCAACTCCTCACTCTCTCCCATTCATATCCAATCTGTTGATAAGTTCTGTCAATTCTAGTCTGCAACATCTCTTGCATGTGTTCTGTTCTCTCCACTGACATTTCAGCCACCCTGATACAGACCTTCCTCATCTCATGCATCAACTATTGCAAAAGCCTTCTGTTAGTCTTCCTGTTCTCAAGCCTCTCCCCACTCAAATTCATCCTTCACTTGGCTATCAAAGTGAGCTTCCTAAAGCGTCACTTAATTCAATAAACTTTAGTAGTTCTTTATTGATTCTAGAATTAAGTATTAAATTCTCTTGTTTTCATAACCCTTCCTAACCTGGGTCCTTTCCCACTTTCTGATCTTATACGTTACTACTCTTCATATACGCAATTTAGTGATACTGGGTCTCTTTGCTATGCCTCATATAAGACACTCATCTCTTGACTCTGCATTTTTTTTTTGCCTTTTTTGGAGGGCAATTGGGGTTAAGTAACTTGCCCAAGGTTACACGGCTAGTTTTTTTGTGGGGGTGTTAAGTGTCTGAGGCCAGAACAGAACTCGGGTCCTCCAACTTTGGGGCCAGAGCTCTTACTCACTGCTCCACCTAGCCGCCCCTTTGATTCTGCATTTTCACTAGCTGTCCCCTCTGCTTAGAATGTTCTCCCTCCTAATAATTCCTGACTTCCCTAGATTTCTTCAAGTTTCAACTAAAATTCTACTTTCTGTCAGAAGTTTTTACTGGCCCTCCTTAATCTTAGTGCCCTCCCTCTATAGCAATGTCCAATTATTCTGTATATATCTTTTTTTGTACATGGTTGTTTGTGTGTTGTCTCTCACATTGGATTGTAAGTTTCTTGAGGGCAGGGGCTGTTTTTGCTTTCTTTGGATGCCAAGCATTTAGATCAGTGTCTGGAACATAGTATAGCAGTTCTTGATTAATTGATTTAATTAAGTGAACCTCAGAACTTTCTCTCCCCTCTCTGGGTTCCATGTGTGCTGGTGACTCAAATTTGCATAATGCAAGAACTATCTATAATCACTTAATAAATGCTTATTGACTCACTTTCCCCCACATTTTAGAAGTCCTCTGTACTTATAATTTATCCCTCCTCCAGCCTATCAAAATTTATTCCCCTGTAAATATCTATTAAACTCAATTACACTGAGATATAATTTCACTTCCTCAAACATGCAACACACCCTATTATATACTACTACACTGCATTAGGGCCAAATGTAGCTTAAAGTAGCATTCCATTATTTATTTTGACATAAAGTAAAACTAAACTTAGTACAAAGGAACCTTAAGGTGAGTCCCATAGAGTGGTGAATTGCTAAGAGGTATTGCACTTGGAATCAGGAAGAATTAATTTACTAGTTTTGTGACTCAGGTCAAGTGACTTGACCTCTCTGTTCTTCCCACCCCGCCCCCACCCCACCAGGCTATAAAATGAAGAGGTAGGATCTGATGGTCTTTAATGTCCTTCCCAATTCTAAATTAACATTCCTTTGGATCTGTCATCTATAGTATAGACTCAAAGAACCGTATTAGAATAGGGGTTCCATTGTATTAAGATTTCTGTAGGTTGTTTTATTCAGTTATCTCCAAGATATCTAAATCAGAAAAATTGATATCTACCCCTAAACACAACACAATTCATAACTAACAGAGGAGGAAAGACAGAATGAAGTATTCATACAACTGCAAGGAAATTTATACCATTTATCTATCTATTCTACAAAGTCTCATAGTTCTTTTATTTCTCCCCTCCCCTTCAAAAAAAAAAGTTAGCAAAACTATCCTTGAGACTTAATTAGTCCAAAGGCTTAAGGGTCAAATGGACCTTGTAACTTTGGGGTCACCTAATTGTAAAAACCAAGCACACAGGGAGATAGTCTCTTTCTCTCCTTCTTCTCTCTGAATGCATGTGCCGGGGTGGCACATGATGGGATTTGTGTCCAAATGAACCAATGTGATATACTTTCTAAATATTCTTTCCATGACATTGTAAAGTGAATCCTATTTCTTTAATAGTAAATCTACCATGAGTATCTCATTTCATTCCAAACTTGTACCTTATCCATTGAACAAACTTAAGTCACTCCTGACCTAAAATAATAGCAAGAATCTATACAGCTCAATATGCCATTCCATCTATGACTATGAGTATTCCTCTTATGGATTATAGTGTTATAATAAAAATTATAAACCTTTTCATTAAAACATCCTTATAAAAGTCATATAAGCAGGACTTTAGTGTAAAAAAGAAAGGGGTTGGATTATTTGACTTCTAAATTTACTTCTAGATTTAACCTTGTAAAATTTTGTAATGTATTACTACATATTTTTAAAAATCATTAATTCCCAAATGAGAGGAAGAATGGTGAAGTAGAAAGGAAACTGTCTTCAGCTTAAGAAAGACTTGGGTTTGAGTCCTAACTTTGACATATTTTGCTGGTATGACCCTGTGAAGGCACATAATCTCTCAATTCCCTAAACATTAAAATAAATATTACAGAGAAAGGGCCATCTGCATTGGTAGAGGAATTACCTCACTGGGAGATTTAGTTCCAATAAGATTTAGAGTCAACTCCAAAAGACTCTACATTCAGAGAAAGAACTAGAAAGAACAGAGTTTGAATGCAGACTGAAGCAAACTACCTGCTCTCTTTCTTTCTCTTGTTTGGTTTTGTTTCCTCTTTCCCATTGTTCATTCCCTATCCTTCTTTACAACCTGACTAATGTCTAGTGTGAAAGTATTTGCAGATCCTATACTTGATTGCATGCTACTGTGGTGTGTGGGAGGGTGTGGAGAGGGGGAGAAAATTTGAAACTCAAGGGATTGTGGAACTGAATCTTGTAGACTAAAAGTAAACAAACAAATTAATAAAGACCAAAAAAAAAAAAGGTTTAGAATCTGAGGACCTAGGTTGAGGTTGAGGCTGAGCAACTTAACATCTGTGTGACTGGGTAAGATAGTCAAATTCTGAATCTGTTTCCCCATCTGTAAAATGAGGGTTTTGGGCTAGATGACTTCTATGGTCCCTTCTACCTCTGTATCTTTGAATTTCTGAAAAGAAGGCAGCACAAATTACTTTATTCAAATCATTCCTGAGAATTCAAGGTTCTTGACTGAACAGAACCATAGATTTTGCTGCCATAAAGCAGAGTTGGGGTAGGGCCAGAAACAGAACTTGGGAGACTGGTATCCTCAAGTCATATCACTAGTGAGTTTTAAGGGAGTATGAAAATCAGTAATAGACAGTCAATAACACCTACTATGTGCCAGGCACCATGCTAAATGTTGACATTTCTATTTCAGGATTAAGTAAAAGTGATAAATTCTCTTGTGGAGTGAATAAAACCTCAGCCTTGTTTCCTAAGGTGAAAGATGCCAAAATGTCTCCAAAAATTTCCCCCAAGGAGGGAGGAAGAGAGAAAATAACTTTAGGAACTTACTATCTTATACCTCTTTTTTTCAAACCTATAGGATTATAATACTTTAGAAATGAACCCTTAAAATACTATGATGTAAAACTGGATTAATAGGTCAAATTATTGAATCCTAAAACATTTTCTGTGTGACCTTGGGTGAATCATTGCCACTTTGGGCCTCACCTTCCTCTAGAGGAAAAAGACTATTAGGTTAGATGACCTTTTAGGTCACTTTCACCTCTACATCTCTGGTTCTATGATCCCTTTGAGTAAATAGAGGCAATAATTATATAAGTAATTCACAGTTATTTACATAGTGCTTTAAGGTTTACAAAATCTTTCCTTATAACTACTCATTTGGATTTTTTGATAGATGAGGAAACTGAGGCTAGGAAAGCTTAAGTAACTTAAGGATATGCCCATGGGGACACAACTCCTAAGTGTTAGAAATAGGACATAATCCCAAGCCTTCAAATTTTAATTTTGGTCAGTTTTCCACTATTTCCACAAGGTTATCTCCTGATAACCATTTACGCTGGGAATAAGGGGAGGAATGGCCACATTTGAAGGAAAAATGAATCTCCCTATAGAGATTCACCAGAGATGTCCAAAGAGGTGTAACTATGGGTTATTAAATCAATTAATTTTCTGAGGTATCTTTCTCTTCCAAAAAAAGAAATGAAGAAAAGAGAAAAACTACGTGGATGAGAAAAGTAGATCTCCATAATGAAAATTACAGAATTAACCATCAGACTTCTTTTTATCCAGCTACAGATAACAACGAAGATGATCATATTCATAAATAGAATGAATCATGCTACATGTCATGGGAGTTGCACAATTTTAAGAGGAAAAACTCAGTTTTCCTTGCCATTTAGTCCAGAGAGATGCAACTATATTAGACCCCAAAATGGCCCCCAGTAGGTGGTTAATAAATAATTATTGACTGATGGATTGAATTGTTGGCAGGACATCACGAAGGCCTTGGATACCCCCTTGCAAATTGCATTTTCGTTTTGCAGATTAGCAAGCAGGTGATTGACAGCATTAGGCAAAGCAATTAGGGAAGCTATCCGTAAATCAAATGGAAACTCTGGCTGCCTCTATGCAACAAGAATAACTGGACCATGGATAGTTTGATCTCATATTTTCAGCCACTCTAACAATAGAATTGGATCCCTGCATTTCAGAACTGAAATAAATCTAAAAAGCAGAGTTTTTCTTTGCTGAACAGCATGACATCAAGTTTGGATTGGCCTTTAGAAGTCCAATGGGTCCTCCCATCATCTCATATCCTATGTCAATTTCAGAATTGCATCTTTTTTAGTCTCTCATAGCTAGCTTGAATTCTAGCTGTGTTTATATAAGGGCAAACAAGTAACCTGGAAAAGTAGGAGATTCAGGGGGGAAAAGGTTATTTAACATTATGCACTCCCCCAAATCAATAATTTTCTTAGCTGCAACTTCTTTATTCCTTTTAATATTCTCTTGTCTGTTAATATTTTTTGGTTCTTATAAGAGTCAATTAAAGAATAAAATAGTGAATGTGTTGATCTGATTTTGTTTTAACTACCAAAAGTATCTAACTCACTGGTTATATCAGTTATCAAGATGGTGAGATTCCATCAGCCATTAAGGAATTAACTGATCAACACAGCACTGTTTCTCTTTTATTCATGAGTTTACATCCCTCTCCCATTCAGATCTTATCTATGTATTGGTATTTGAGAGTTGCTTCAGGTTAAAAAAAATCTACCATCTTGTAGCACTTCTAGTTATGAGCCTCTCCAATCTAGCCAGCCTGGTCCTTAGCAGTCAGTTAATAAACATTTATTATGTGCCAGGCATTGTGCTAAGTGCTGGGCATACAAAGAAAGGCAAAAGACAGTCTTGGTCCTCTCAAGGAGCTCCCAATCTAATTAACAGACATATAGTTCACAGTTATGAGGACATACACACAATAAACTTAAAAGCAATTGACCTAGTGTGGTATGGAGATCTCATCTAAGTCTAATTGAAATGGAACAGTTTTTAAATATCTAAAAGAAGTTAAAATCAGCTCTAATTTATAATTGAATGACTCACAGCATGTGAATTTTGAAAGTTCTCAAGTCTTTTCATTTTTATTAACCATCATGACACCAAGGCCCTTTATGTAGCCTAACATTATTATGAAATGTTTATTTTTTTAAAAGTTTAGGGAAATTTCTTAAAAACTCATTTTCCTTTGAACTGATAAGAATTTATTTGAAGACCACATAAACCAACTACACTTCACATGTAAAGAATACATCTTTGACTCAACATCACTTTTATTTCTTTTAAGAAAATGAAAATGTGCTATACTAGGGTAGCAATACTATTGATTCATCAATCAATTATGTATTACCACCTATTATGTGTCAGGCACTAGACTGGAGTACTTAGAATACAACGAAAAAAATAATTTTTGCCTTCAAAGAACCTTCCATTTATTAGTAGAAATGTGGTTATGTGTGTATACAAAATATATGTAAATACATAAATACAAGACTACTTTTTTTTTGAGAGGACAGAAAGACACTAGTGACAAGTGAATTAGGAAAGGCTTCGAGGAAAAGGTGATACTTGAGTCTAGCTTTGTTTAAGTTCTTTTCTAGGTAGACCTGACCCAGATGTGTGTTTTCTGATATACTTTTTTCCCTTAAATGTCATAAAGCATAGAGACAGATCATCCCCCAGAGCTACTCTTTCAAACAAGAGCCAACTGAGTTTGGACTAAAGCCAATTTGCAGTAGCAGCAATTTCCCAATTTAATATGACCAACACAGATCATGTCCATGAGTTCCTAATAGCCCTAAATAGACACTGATCAACTTGTTCTCTTCCAAGAGTTTTGTTTTCTTCCAGGAACACAAAAATAATCAACCAACAAGTATTTGTTAATTACCTAGTATGTATCAGGAACTGTGTGAGTCTCTGGGGATACAAATATAACAAAACAATCCCAACTCACAAGGATCCTACATTCAAACAGAAGCAGGAACATACACAATACATACCTACATGTGTGTGTATACACATAGAATAAATATAAAGTGAACATATTTTTGAGTTTTATTTCAGTGATGTCCAATTCTTCATGACCCCATTTGGAGTTTTCTTGGCAAAGAAACTTGAGCAGTTTGCCATTTCCTTCTCCAGCTCATTTTATAGATGAGGAAAGTGAGACAACAGGATTAAGTGAGTTGCCCAGGGTCACATGGCTAGTAAGTGTCTAAGGCTGGATTTGAATTCAGGAAAATGAGTCTTCATGACTCCTGGCCCAATGCTCTATCTACTAGCCACCCCCATAAAGTGGACATACATATATACAATGTAAATAGAGAAAATATGAATTAATACTAAATAGCTATCTATAAAGTAACTTAAGAGAAGGCCCTAATTGAGAGGATCAGGAATGATTTCTTGCAAAGGGTGATGTTTTAGTTTCATCTTGAAGGAAGAGATAGACTCTTTGAGGTAGAGGGAAGAAAAGACAGCTAGCTGTCCCAGTGGATAGAGTTCCAGGCCTGAAGTTAGGAAGACTCATCTTTGTGAGTTCAAATATGGCCTCAGACACTTACTAGCTGTGTGATCCTGGTCAAGTCACTTAACTAACAGCATTGTCGTAGTTCCTCATCTATATCATGAGCTGGAGAAGGAAACAACAAACCACTCCAATATCTTTGCCAAGAAAACTCCAACTGGGGTCATAGAGAGTTGGACATGACTGAAATGACTGAACAAAAAAAAAAGAAGTGCATTCCAGCAGCAAGGAACAACCAGTGCAAAGGCAGGGAGATAGGAAATGGAGTGTGTTGTGTGAGGAACAGAGGAGCCGTTTTGGCTGGACTGCTGTGTTAAAGGGAAGTGAAGTACAATAAGACTGGAAATAAAGATGGGGGCTCAGTTGTGAAGGATTGAAAACTAACAGAGGAATTTATATTTTATTTTAGAGGTAATAGAAAGCCACTGGAGTTGACTGAGTGGGAGAATAATGTGAACAGATCTTTACTTAAGGAAAATCACTTTAGTAGCAATATGAAGGAAGGATTGAAGGGGGGGGAGACTTGTGACAGGGAGACCCATTAGGAGGTTGTTGAAATAATCTAGATGAGAGCTGACAAGAGCTGAACTAAGATAGCTGTCTTCTGTGTGAGAACACAGAAGGTGTTGCTCTCTGGATCTACTCCTGAATAGGTAGATTCCAAGGAAATCACGAGAAGTCACAGCTGTGAGATAGTGGGTAATATCTCAGCATTGGAAGCAATAAATCCTCCAACTCCACATGCCCTTGAGTATTCCAAATGTAGTATACAAAATTTGAGTAAAAATTAATCTGCTTTGTCAAAGTAAGGGCAAGGAGCCATTATAGATCACCAGCATCAGAGCATACTTACTGGTGTTTTCACAGGTTATTGTCATCATAGGATAAACAATTGTCCAGTGATATAAATCTTTCTCATGTTTGTGCTTTCTCTGCCTTATACTTGACAGCCATATTTGATGCCTCTCTTCTTCTACTTACGGGCCTCCTCCATCTCCATACACATACACTGAATGTTCTCTACTAGTGAAATGCACAACAAAGAGAAACATGTTCTGCTTCTGGAGCCAGAGGACCTGTGTTTAAATTCTCCATCGGTTATGATTTGTGTGACTATAAGAAAATCACCCTCCTCTTTGGGCCTCAGTTTCCTCATCTGTAAAATGACAGGGGGTTGAACTACACAATCTCTGAGGTCCCTTCCAGTTCTAGATCTGTGATATTATGTAACCTTGTATGGAGGCATAGCTTTAAAAGCCCATAAAGTTGGGCTTTGTTAAATTCCCATACTTTGAGGGGCATGCCAGTGCTATAACAATGACATCAGGAGGGCTCATACTAGTGACCTCAGACTCATTAGTTTCACTTTCCCAGACTAAGTTTTATACACTTTTAAGATCAAACTGAAGGCTTTTATTAGGGACTGAATCTCTGCCAACCAACCTAAGCATGCATTGACACTCTGTAGAAATATGCTTAATCTTGGAATTCCTCCGGCTAAGAAGTTCAACATGCAAATTTATGAGAACTGTCTTCTCTATACATTTGCATGTTGCCTAGCATGTTGCAAATATTGCACATATGTATGGCAGCAATGGTACTTGTTAGTGATAATAATAGTTATTCCACTGTTTTCATTAGAAAGTCAAATTCTGAGTTGTAAAAATAATTATTATCATTGACTTTTTCTTCAGCTATTGATAAATATGCATTGCTGGACATCTTTTTAAAAAGAAAATAGCTGAAGGAAAAGTCACTAGACTTCAGGAAAACAAAATTTCAGTTCAGTAGAAGCTTTTTAACCTAAAATAATCCATTCAAAGAGTGGCCTGAGTTGGTTTTATTACATTTTATGTAATGGCAAAGTACAGTAATTAACACCTTGGTGTAATATACTACTGTTTCATTAAAGCTGATTGCCTAACTACCTGTGAAGGTACTGGGGTTTCTTCAGCACTTGACCTGACTCATTTTTTTTCTGCTCTGCACAAGGTAATAGAATTAAACAAAGAAATCTATCTTTGATATTATTAGACAAAAACCTGGCATAAAAATCAAGTCAACTTTTGCCTGCCTTTATTTTTAATACTTCTGGTCAGTTTTCTGACAGTGATCATGGCAATGAGAAAGGCTTCTAGTATTTGGCATGGCTGTAGCTGTTTAGGAAGTTGAATTCCATTCATTTTTTGTGACTAGGTACAAATTTTTTTTTTTCCCTCCATCCTTTTTATTTTTAAAGAAGAGATTATTCAATTATTTTTCTTTGGAAAGTCTAACTGCTCATTTTTTAAAAGGTGAATTTTAAAAACCCATTTTTGACTCCTTTAGCAAAGTGATTCTACAAGTTATGCCAAAATCATAAGTTCAATTTAAAGAGCTTCAGAGAAGGGGGTGGTGGGAGAGGAGAAGAAAAATGCAGGTGCTATGCAGCAAATGATGGTGCTGTCAGATCATCAAGGATAACTTCATGCCATCTATCAAATTTCAATCATTGCCAAAGAACAGTGTATATGCTGTTGTCATTCACTTCCTCCAAAGATGGGACCAGGTAACATTATTGGAAATATAAGTCAACATTGAGCTTTTATGCAAATGAGTTGTAGAGTGGCAGGCTAAGTATATACTTCTACATAAGAATGGATACAATTCACAGCCTCAGCATCCATGTTTCAGGGATTGTGCTTAAGAACAAAATGCCAAATGCAGAGGAGAGTTACAGCATATACGTACATTCTACTGATTGAGTATTTGTACACAAATTATAAAATAGCTCACTTTTAACTAGATAGGGTTAGCTACCCTTTGTGTTTGTGAAACTTGGGAACAAATTGGATATTAATTGTCATAATTTCTACTAAAGCCATTTACACACATTATGACCTACCAGAAAGGGGAAACCACTAATTTATGCATACATACAGATATATACATATATATGTATGTGTTCTGCCCCAAAATGATGTTTCCCATTAAGGAAGAGCTTCATTTAGTGACTAAAATTTAAACAGTACCTGTGGGAGCCACCTCAGGTAGAATTAGAAGCATAAGCTAAATCTGTCTTTTCTATGATTTCTCGTTTTCTCCTGACTTCATAAATATGAAAAGAAACTTCTTGCTTTTGTTAGTGATGATTTAAGGTCCAATATTTGCATCCATGTATAAGATAACTGCCAATTTTCCTCCTAGCCTTCTCATACCTGGCTGATTTTCTGCCCACTTTTCTAAAGTTTTTTTTTTTAAACACAATTGTCCAAAGATGCATTAAAATGGTCAAAAGATGCAGCAACCTCCATAACCTTTGTATTCTGGCTCCATCATTTCCAAGAAAAGTTTCATCATTTGTGATACCAAAAAAAAAAAAAAAAAGAAAAAAAAAAAGGGAGGGAGAAAAAGCACAAGGAAGAAACTGCATATGATCTTACTAAACTAAACAAACAAACAGAAAAGAAAAAAAAATACAAAACAAACGCCCCCAAAAAAAAAAAAGAATTGAAACAGCCCTGGTCAGAAAAATCAGCTCCTGTCATTTGCTATGGTGTATCAATTAAAATGAAATGAAATTCCGTGCAAAGAACTCCAAACGGAAACATACAAAACCTTCTTACTAATGATTTTTAGTTGTCAGGGCTAGCGAGACCCAGACAGCAGACAGCATGGTCCCAGCATGCTTTTTGCCATTTTTTTTGTTTGCATAGTAGCTGTCAGGTCCAGCCCCGCAGGTAGTGGAACCCAGCGGGAAGAAGGGGCGGGACCCAACGATGCAGCTTGAACTGACAGCCAATTTAAATTACTGAGCCTTTTTTTTTTATTTTTCTACTCTGCGACAAACTGAAAAGATTCCAGCACGCTAATTTAACCATCCTGCTTCTTCTTTCTCTTCTTCTTCTTCTTTTTTTTTTTGTTTGTTTTTGTTTGTCTCCCTCTGCTTTCAGGATAATTAAAAGAGAAACCCGTACAGGCAACATTCCGGCAAACGAGTTGGTGCTGCAACGTGCTGGTAAGGTGAATTTAATTTTTTATCTTTTCTTTTTTTTTTCCTTTTTTTTCTTTTTTAAAAAGCTGAAAAGCTTTGTCTGTCTAATGCAGTCATAAACGTAGCTTCCCTACGGTGAGAGGTTAGTATGTAATGAAAAGGTATAATTGCCTGATATGCGACCTTCGCCTCTTACTTATAATGGGTAATAACAGCATTCATGTCTGTCCTGATGATGCCTTCTCTCTGGGAATTGACTATTCGCCCAGTTGAAACTGGGCTAGGATTGTCGCACTATGACAATGAGGAGTTGATTGTTTTCCTTTGGAGTTTCATCGTCCTGTTTGAGAAAACCGCTTGAGTTACTCAGTTGCCCATAACTGGGGTGGTGTGGACTTTAATAGGTCTGCAATGTAAACACAGCTATTCTGCTGATTGCTCATCAGACAGGAAGTTCAATGATGAAACTTTTTTAAAAATCTACTAAATCTGGTTGGATTTACCAAATACAGACAAAGAATCTGACATCAGTGAATGCTCTGTAAAAGTTATTTTAATCCCTTTAATCTTCAGTCAGTCAAGTGTAGTTCAGTAGATGTTTGACTCTTGGAAAGTTTAGGAAGTTTCATTATCTTTTGCATGGGCTTCTAACTTTGTCCCTTAAAAAAATAAATCTAAATCCAACTCAATTCAATCTTAAAAGTATTGTGAGGCATCTCTTTTGTGCCTAGCACCGTGCTTGGCTATTTGAAGTCATTCAGCATGAACTTTCTGTTGCTTTTTCTGTGCAGAATCTGCACCATATAAACTGAGAGATGAAAAGTTTGAATCTGCAGAGTTTCTTAACTATCCTCTGAGTTGATCGGACTATTTTAGAACTGTTTCTACATCTATAAAAGTCAATTTGCCTAATTTTCTATTTCACTTTAGGCAATGTCATTTCCATGCTTGGATTATTCCCTTCTGTCAACCTGTTACTCCAGCTATTAGGATTGTAGAATGCCATTTTATTTATCATAGAAAAAGAAAATTATTTGAGTAATTTTTCCATTGTCTCATTTGAAATTAGTAAGCCATCTTACTGAGGTGGAACAAGAATTGGATGGAATAATATATTTTAAAGTACTTTGTATTATATAAAGGACTGTATAAATGTAAGTTATTAACAAGAACAATGCATCTGTGCCAAACTTGTCCTTTGATTTCAGACAGAATGAAAGACAGAGGAGAGTAAACTAGTTATATTTCTCACTATCAAGATGTCATCATCTCAGATTTTAGTATGAGACATATGAAGAGAGGAAGGTTTTCTCTTTTGTTAACATGCATCATAGTTTATTACAGACTAATATTAAGGAATTTTGTAAATTTGTTTGAGTAGGATTTTTAAGGGTTTTTTTTCCACTTGTGTTAAAAATAGAAGGGGTCAATTGAGTGAGTCCCAATAAAATAATTCAATTTGTATATTGCAATTGAGATTAATATTTTGTTTGTTCCTCATAATATTTTGAGAGTTTTTAATAACTCTTGGAGCTTGTTAATAATGTAGTACAGTCCAGTCTCTATAACTCTTGTTTTGTGTCACTTCATTCAGTAGCTTCTGCCTCCCCTCTGATCCTGACTGCTGGCCTTGGATCACTAGAAAGGTCTATGAAGATCTTAGAAAATTAGAATATGTCAACTGTTAGCACAATTTTTTGCCTATTGCAACCTGAGAAAAATGCAGCAAAATACTGAGTTTCATAAATTTATTTTCATCTACTAGTCACTGTTAGGAATATTTCTACTCTAATTGGAATGGATTGTTGGCCAGTTAGAGGTATGCCTACATTCTGCAAAATAAGTGACTAGAAATAGCTATAAACTATAAAATCAAACCCAAACTCTGTATGTATATGTACATAAGTGTGCGTGTATGCATCACATATACAAGATAGCTATATGTATGTATATATGAACTTACACATGTAAAATGATTGAAAATTGTCATTTTTCAAAAATTTTCATATTGCAAGTAAATTCTCAAGTTTTTGAAGTTATGAAACTATTACATAGAGCTTTTGAACAAATATCTAATTGGGCACTATCCCTGTGAAAGAGGGAAAAAAGTGTAATAAATCCTCAAATAATGTCCTTTCAACATTCAAAATAAGAATAGTAGACAATAAGCTCAATCTCCCAGGCAATGATTGTTAACAAGATTCTAGGCTAGCAATACTATTATATGTGAAGAACTGCTATCATCCCTTGAAGAATGTAATATAAAATTATGGGTTTCACTGTGGGAACTGTTATTTGAACTGGTAATCAGTCCATAATTCTGTAAATTGCAGCAGAAAGGATGATGCTTTCCCCCATTAATAAAATGTTGAGTAACACTGAAAATTCATGTTAGTTCTTACTCTTTCCCATTTTCTTGATGTAATAATATTTTTAAAAGCAGTTTTCTACATCTTGATATGTAAGCTTACAGTAAAATCAGAGTTCTGTGTATTCTACCCATTATCGAATATTATGGCATTATGTTCTGAGAAGCCAGACTTTAAGACGATGTCAGTTATTCTTAAATAGCCTACCACTTGCACTTAGGTAGCAGTGTTCATGTTTTTCCCACAATTAGTGAACTAGCCTTATACGACAATAACAGAAACTAGCCACATGACTTCATATGAAGCATATTATCTCTCTGGGCCTATTTCTTCACCAATAAAATCAGAAAATTAGATTGTATGGTTTCTGAGGTCCCTTCTAACTTTAACATTCTGTGATTCTAGGATTCTATACTATGGTGAGACAGACAACACCTGAAAAATCAGGGAAGCATCAGGTGGAAATGACATGACAGTTAAGGGAGGCATTGTGGATCATTGGGCTGAGCAAAAAACCAGGGAACTGTCAATTAATTACTCTAAAAGGCTCTGAATCTTTCTAAGTGATAATCTTAGCTCTCTTGATGTGTGTCTCTAGCAAGTCACAAGTCACCTTTTTCTTTCTTACATTGTCTTTTTGTTGGCTTGATTAAGCACATAGGTTTGTGGGGGAGAATTACCACTTGCATGTAAAGATAAAAATGTGAAAGCACTATACAATTAGTAAGAATTCAAGAAAGTAGGTCTTTTGATATAAGTTTTGGCATCTCTTTAGATGTTTACTATATATGACTTTTTTAAGCAAGGGATACAGGGTTTTAAGGGTTTCTTTTAAGGAAGGCTAAAATTCTGTACAGTTTTTTTTTCTTTCTCTTATACGATTCCAAATAATCACTTCTAATTCTATAGGGTTCTTTGGCAACTTTCCCTACTTTATAATTCCCCAGATGCTCCTGTGGCTTTCTATAACATTGATTCGTTTACCATGTGATGTGCGCTATCTCAGTTCAAAAAGAAGGGGAGGAAACTACTGGAATTAAATGTCTAGGAAATTCATTTAAAAATGTCACATCTTCCAGGGCAAATGTCATCGAATTATTTGGAAAGTGATTTGTGGATGAGTGGGAAAGGAGAGGATAGGAAAGGGCAGGAGGAAGACTTAATGATTGTTTCTAAAAAGACATGTGGCAGTTTTCTTGTATTTGAAGGACTCACTTGACTCTGAGTCTTACCCATGCTTATTCATTCTAAACCATGGCATTATAGAATAAAAACTAGAAGGAATCTTAAAGACCACCTAGGTTAACTCACTTATTTTGTGGTAATGCCACTAAAAACCAGAGAGTTTAAGTCCCTTGGCAAGGTAAGAAGTGCCAGAAAAGCAGGATATGAACTCAGTTCTTGTGGCTCCATTTCACTATTCTCATTCCATTGCCATATTATCTCTATGCAACCTTCTATGTTGATAAAATCTCCATTGTCTTATTCAAAGATAATCAGAAAACATTTACCAAACCACTGTTGAGTGTTGAGTATACAAAGAAAACAGCCTCTGACTTCAAGGAACTCAAAATGTAATAGAAGAGACAACTTGTAAATAACTAGATACATACAGTGGATCTGAAAAGATTGTATATGTGTATATATATATTTTTCAATATTATCTTCAAAGAAATGAGTAAATAGAGTCAAAATGAAACCCCACCTTTGTTAAGAATTGGTTATTATGCAGTAAACTAACCTTTACTAATGAAAGAAAGTTTTCTAGCCAGTGACTTATATAATCACAATACATGTAACAATTAACCATATGCTGTTTGTGAAAGAGCTATGACTAAGAGAACCATTATTCAAAGTTCTTAGACCCAGCCCTCTACCCCATGCTACTGTTTTCTAAATATTTTATCCTAAGTAGCTAGCTTTATTAAAGGAATAGAGAGTTGCCACCCCAAATCTCCATCCCAGTTCCAGACTGTTATACTTAGTTCAACTGCTTTTCTTTAAAAGTGTATACCATCCTGGGCAATGAAATAAAGAAAGGTTCCATAGAAGGACTCCTTTGACTCCTGCCTTTTGTCATTTTTAATCCTTTCTCCTTGGTCGTCACATTCTGCTATTAAATTGGCTTAGTGAATTCATATCTCACACACTTCGATATGTAACCTGAAAATATCGAGGTTTAAAAATAGGGCTGTGAGTGAACAGAATTTTGCAGGGTTCATTTCTACTCTGTGACAAACTAAAAAGATTTCAGCTTGCTAATTTAACAACCCCAAAGTTGCATCATTAACAAACCTGTGGAACTGACTGGGAAGGCTGTCAGTGTGCTAGACCTTATAAAAAAAAGAAAAGATAGAAACCATCACTCTTTCTGGCTCTTCAGGCAAGGACTCCAGCAGTGACATGTAGGAAAGAGCCAATGTCCCTAAAATGAACCCTGCCATTACAGTCCCATTTGTTAGATTGTTGTCTGGAATAGACTAATTTTGCAGCAGCACCTAAGAGATCTATACAAGGGATATGCACTGAAAAATATAAGATTGCTCAACTTATGCTTATGAAGACAATTTTTAGGAAGGAGAATCTCCAAAAGGAAACTAGAGGTAAAATTATTAGATATGTGCTTGACAAGTTTTGATGAACCCACCAATGAAAATGCTTAAAAAAATTTTTTCCTGATATGCATTAGTCCTGGAATTAATGAATTTTGAGGAAAGGAATGTCTACAAATAGATAAGTGCAGCATATTGGCACTGATACATACTTGAATATGTTAGTGCTATTTCAAAGGATTATAAGATCATAAATTTAGAGATAGAAGGAACATTAGAGATCATTGAGTCCAATCCACTTTTCTTTTTTCTCTATCTTTCCTCTTCTTCCATTTTTTCTTTTCTTTTTTTTCCGTGGAGGAAACTGAGAATTTGAGAGGGGAAGTGACTTGTCCAGGGTCACCTAACTAGCAAATATCTGAAGTGGGACTTGAAACCAGGTCTTCCTGACTCCAATGACTTTTTATTTAGTAGTTACATATATTTTTGCATTGATTTATTTACTCCCTCTGTTATAAAGAGTAAGGATAATTATCCTTATTTCATTGGAAGGGGCTTAGACAGAGTAAACCACTTAATAATAATATCTTTTTATGCAGCACTTTAAGATTTGTAAAGTACTTTACCCTAATTTGATCCTCACAATAAGCCTGAGGGAGGGGTTGGTGCTATTATTATGTCATTTTTCATATAAGGAAAAAGTGACAGAGAGAGGTTAAGGTTTGCCTGAAGTCACACAGATTCCAAGTGTCAGAGGAATGATTTGAACTTGGGTTTTCCTGACACCAGATCCAAACCTCTATCCACAGTGCCTCCTAATTTCTTCTTAGCTAGAATTTGCTCAGAGTCATTTAGTGAGCCAATGACGGAGATGGCAAAAACACTATGACTTTCATCAATCTAAATTTAATGGATTATCATCTAGATTTCATTTTTACATTCAAGCTGTATTTTTAACTTTTTAATACTAATTGGGTTATAGCAATTACTACTGCTATACTACTATCACTACTACTACTAGTATTACTACCATCCATCATTGCTACTACTGTTATGATTGTAAGAGTTAAGGAGCTTAAAGGTCAAGTCTAGCCCCCTCATTTAACTGAGGAAGAAACTAACGTACAGAAGTTAAGTGACCTGCCTAGGGCCACACAGCAAGTCTTTGGAACAGGGTCTGAACATAAGTCTTTCTGATTCTAAGTATAATACTCTATCCACTATACTATGTTGCCCCTTCTACTAAAATGTCCATTTCACCTCACAAAGATTTATTAATCTCATACATATTTGTATAAACAAAGGAATTAAACTTGTGGAATTTTTTAATGAATGGACAGGATCTTTGATCTCTACACGAGACTACCTTATATTGTATAGTCAGTATTTTCTTTTCTTTTTTTTTAAAGGTTATACTTTATTTATTTAATTTTTTTTTTCCTTTTTTGGAGGGCAATTGGGGTTAAGTGACTTGCCCAAAGTCACACAGCTAGTTTTTGTGTTAAGTGTCTGAGGCTGGATCCCAACCCAGTTCCTCCTGACTCCAGGTCTGGCGCTCTATTCACTGGGCCACCTAGCCAATCCCCTATAGTCAGTATTTTCAATAGGCCCTTCTCCTCCAAAATGTATTTCCCATATTATGGAGTAACACTCCATACTTACTGGTCTCTTTCTCAATTATCATTAAAGTTATGTCTTTAAGAATAATGCCATAGTGGAGTATGATGTACATACAGGCCATGAAATTTTCCGTGGTGGTAAAAAGAAGAAAAGGATTTAGTATGAGATTCTTTCTTTGCAATAGAAGTGAAGAAGATAAAAACTTTTTCAGTGAAATAGATAAAGGATAGACAACAGAGGAAAGAATTTTGGATGGGTTTTACCCCCTGGAAAGAAAGAAACACTGGAGAAAAAAAAGCAATCCTTGAGTGCCATTCCATACCAACCTCTTGTTAGTAGATTGTTCTAAACTATAGTGCAGATTGCAATTCTCCCATAGAGGCCAAGGAATTTCTTTGGGAAAAAATGAGAGCTACAATGAGGTTTTTACTGTTCAGCCACATCCAACACTTTATGACCCAATGGACCATACTGTCCATGGAGTTTTCTTGGCAAAAAATACCAGAGTGGTTTTGATGGGGACCTAGACCTCTAAAAGGAAAAGACCATGTCTTTAAAAGCAACCCCTGAATTTTCCAATACATTTCAGTAGCCCAGATCACTCATGCCTCTGCCCAAGGTAACTTGCCTATCCCAGCTCACTTATATCAACTAATGAGCTTCCTTGGCATTCCTTTCACTGTTGCTCTTGGCCCATCCCAGACTACATACCACTCCTTAATCCCTCACTGTCCTTTTGGTATATAAGCATCAATCTTACCCCCATTAAGTTGCAGGTTCAATAGGAATGTTGGTGTCACAATAAACTGTCTCTTGACTGGAAGGTGGATTGAGTGTGTGAATTCTTTCCTTTAAGTTCAGGGTGCATCACAAAATGTTAGGATGCAAGGTTGTCTCAAAATAATTCCCTCAGGTATATCCAAATTAAATAAAGGTGTTTATTGGGGTCAAAACACAACACAAAGAGCAGGTTCCCCTGCCCCTTGAGGGAGACTCCAAGTAAACGGAGACCACTGGTTAAGGGCAAGTTGGCAGACCCTAAGGGAAAGGAGGTAGCCTTCCCAAGGGAGGGGGGAAGACCCCCAAGGGAGAGGGCTGCTTAAGGGATATGGGTCCTTAAGAGAGACACCCCCATTCAAGGAGATGGTGGCTTAAAGGAGGCACCCCCAATTAAGGGAGGTACCCCATAGACAGGGGAGGCTAGGGATTCTTATAGGGTAAAACCTTCCATGGTGGGGGTGAGATGAGGTGACTAGAGACAAGTAGGCAAGGGGGTGGGGAAATGATGTAACCAGGGACCAGTAGTTTCAGAGTTTCAGGCATTACTGATGATGATGATGATGATGATTACTCCTTCAGGTCAGGGTGGAGGGGCACTCCCCCCACCCTCCCTTTAGTTTTGTATTTAATTAACCAGCATACTTGAATCTCATTGTCTCCTAAAGTGTTTTTAAGTGGTATTGAGATAATGGGCTTCTCATTGACAAGTCTATTTGAATATCATCCTTGCCCAACTCTTGAAGTAGGTACCCAAATTAATTTGGGATAAAAGGCAAGGGTCATGAATTCCTCAGAAGATTGATCTCCCTTTACATGTATTCCCACCAGTCCAACTCTAAACCAGTCTCCATGTCTTTGGTTAATAACATCTAGCATCAAATATTGTCAAAGTCCTCTGAGTTGTGCAAGCCCACGTATTGTTGTAGTCTATGCTTAACTACTCAATGGCACTGAAGTAATTTTCTCTTTCAGCTCCCAGACTAAGTTTTCAAGGTGCCATCATTCTCTAATAATAAAGAGGAATGGAATAACATTGTCCCAACATCTCTTTCCAGGGAGTTTGCTTAGGCCACTCCAATGGTGGGAGCCTAACAAAGTGGAATAGGCAATAAATAAATCTTCAGCTCCCTCTACACCCTAAAAGAATATGTGGTCCCCCTTTCTTTTTTTTTTTTTGAAAACTAGGTCTGTGCTTTAATTTCATGGTAAGGAACTTGCTGCTACCAATGCAGAGTGGCACTTCGAGAGTAAGCATTGTTTCATTCTTTGTGTCCCTAGGGTCTAGAAAAGAGCTTGGAACATTGTGGGAGCTGAATAAATGCTTGTGTATTGATTGATTGCTTGATTAAAGAGTTGCCTGTTATAAGTAGGGGTCAAATGACAGGATCACCCAGCTATTATGTCTCACTAGATGGACCCCAGCCCAGATCTGACCTGACTCCAAGGTCAGACCTCAGTCTATTCTGCCACACTACATACTTTCTCTCATGTTATCCTTAAACCTAATTTTATACTAGAAAGCAGGCTCACGGGTTACTTGTTAACATTTTGCACTGACTTTTTTTGAATCCTTATACATCCTTTCTCATATATAAAAGGGTTTAAATTTTAAATAATGAACCTTAAACACCCTATTTAGAGCAATTAAGACAGGGGAGTGAATTTTTCTTTGAGTAGGCAGATATTTTCTTCCTTTTCTTCTTTTGTATTCCCAGCTTTGGGCTGTTTAGCTCTTTTTTCTGTTCGGGTTGTTGACAATTGCTTTTTTATTTTGTACACCAGCACTTCTGAGTCACTTTAGCACCTGGTTCAGCTCAAGTTAACTATGGATTGCTGTTTTTCAACTACAGATACTGCTGGGTTTTTGTTCTCCTTTGAATGGCCATTTGGAGGCAGAGAGTTGGTTAGCTTAGATTAGGAAAGGACAATGGAACAACAAACCTGGGAAATCTCCCCAGGCCAACAGCTCCCTAGGGATAGTTGCATAATTCCAAAATGTTTCCATTTAACAACAATCAAGTTTACCAGTGAAGCCAAGTTATCACCCCGGTGGACTGTTATTTTACTTATCAGCAGATATTGGAACCCACTCCTTCTGTTTACTGTGCAAGGTCCAGTTAGATTGCATGCAGTTCAATTTCACATCTACTATTTTCTGTGAGAAGCTCTAGGGTTGAAGGCATAATCAAGAACAATGGCTCTCTCTTGATGCCCACATAAGAAAATTACACTAATGAGACAAGGCAAACAGCACTCCATTGGAAATCACAGGGTTGGTTCTAGTAAAGGGAAAAGCATGTCCAATGTTAAAGCAGCATCGTTCTCTGAATACATAGAATCAGGTAGCATGGGACAGCTGGATCCATGGTCAGAGCACCTTGGTTCAAATGCAGGTGCTACCATTTTCTATCTATATATTTAAGAAACAGTTGGATAGATTGTCCACAATTCCTCTAGACCTCAGTTTCTTCTCTAAAATGAGAGGGTTAAAAGAGATGGTATCTACTACTCTCAATTTGACCAACTTAAGAATTTCCTAATGGGAAGAGACTTCAGAGATGATCCAGGGCAACCTATTCCTGAAGAATGAATTCACTCTGATGAGGAGCTCTTCTTGGGTACTTCAGTACTTCCTTTGGCAGTCTGTTTCGTTTGTGGTGTTAAGGGAGGACTAGCAGCTCTGGTGAGAGAGGGCTTTATCGGTCAAACCCTTTTCGCGCTTGCTCATATTCCTTTGCTTTCTGACTAGCCATCCAGTTCTTGTCTGTGGATTCGAGAAGCTGTAGCATGTACAGCCATACCCTGGTAAAGCCATCTAGACAGACAGGCTAAACCAGGTTGAAGGTAATCAACAGGCCTTCAATCCCTTGGTGAGTAAAGGGAGATGTCTACCCCAGACATGTGAAGACTTCCCACCCATTCCCAGTGGGAAGAATGGGTGAATGAGAACAATTTGTTCCAACATCCTTGAAGGGGTTGAAGCAGACACTGTGAAGTGCTTAGAGCTTGGTCAGCCATAACAGATGACAAGGTCATCCACTGCATCTTGGGTCATTGTCAGTCATCCTGACTTTTGTCCTGTCACTGAACTTTGATGTCTCTGGAAGAGAGTAAGGCTGACAACTGGGTGCAATTCTGCCTCCCTTAAATCCAATTCATGCACAGGTCAAGACATCACCCCATGATGTCATTGGTAGTCTTTGAAAATGAAGGACAAATAATAATCATTTCTGTTCAGCTCTAAATAATAAAGACTACTTTCTTTTGTCAAACTGGAATCTGCCTCTAGTAGCATCTTCCTTTCTCTGCTCCCTAAAGCCATCCAGAATAAGTCTAATCTTTCATGTGACAACCCTCCAAATGTTTAGAAAGATTAATTATGTGTACCACCCCAGTCCCAAGTCTTCTCTTTTCCAGGCTAAATATACCCAGTTTATTCAATAGATCCTCACAGGATCTGATTTTGAATCACCTCACCCTGATTATCTTCCAAGCTGTTATGTTCCAAGTTGTCATTGTATCTGCTTAAATGTGGCATTCTAAACTGAGCCCAGTACTCCAGATATTATCTAACTAAGATAGAGTCCAAAATCTCATTTTTTGGCCACTGCTTTTGAAAGACTTTCTAGGTTCTCATTCTATTCCTAGATGCCTTTAATACAAAGACATCTACATCACATACAATTATGTTATTTCTATAGTTAACATTCCCCAACTGATTTCCAAATTATGATATAGACTATCATTCAGTTATCCTTGTTGTTATTTTTTCCCATGAAATACATTGAATTTTCTAATCCTTCACCTGAATTACTGCGTGGAAATACATACCTGATTGCTAATTGATTTTGAACATGTAAAAAGAATTTATTTAGAGTCCTTTGGTGATCCTTACCTTCTCCTCCCCCAACCATGATTTGCTGTATAACCTACTTTCTTCCTTTTCTAATTCATATACCATCACTGACAATACAGATTTTTTAAAAATTGATATTCTCATAACTCTTTAAAGTTTGCAAAGTATTTTAAGTATATTTTCAACTTAGAGCTTCACAAAAAAATAAATCTATTAAGTAATAAGAGATATATTGGTGTTCTTTGTACAGATGAGGAAACTGAGGTTCAGAGAACTTAACGGATGTGCTCATGGCCATAAAACAGATGTGTTCATCACAAGGATTAAAAGCCATCTTCCTGACAACAGATCCAGTGCTCTGACCACTGTGAGATGAAGCCACTGGTATAGCCTCTGACCTTCAGAGACCCTAAGTTCAACTCACATCTACTAGTATCTGCTTTGGAGGGTTGTTGTGAGATCAAAAAAGATAAGATATTTATATGGATGTAAAGGAGAGACAGTGTGACATAGTAGAAGGAGAACCAGCCTAGCGGTCAGGGTAATACTTAAGTCCACAGTCTAACACATACTGGCTGTATAACTCTGGGTGAGTTACTTAACCTCTCAGTGCTCTTGGCCAAATGTGTCAGACATGGGACCTACATACCACTTGCTTAATTAAAATGTAATTGAGAAATGTTTAAGAAAATAAAAAAAAAAACTGGGGCGGCCAGGGGACACAGTGAGTAGAGTACTGGCCCTGTAGTAAGGAGGGCCTGAGTTCAAATCTGGCTTCTGATACTTAACACTTACTAGGTATATGACCTTGGGCAAGTCACTTAACCCCAATGGCCCTGCCTTCCCCCCTCCAAAAAAGAAAAGAAAAATACAGTACAACAAAAATGATGTTAGTGCATGCTTTTCTAAGTCAACATGGAACCCTGGATCCACATTTAGAGAAATGATATCATTTCTCTAAACAGTGCTCTAAAACTGTGAATTTTAGAGAAGGTGCCAAACTGCACTAATAAATCTCACATGGAGTTGTTTATACCAAGGAAAGCACAGGTTCAAAACCTAACCCTATGGATATAAAATGCTTTGTAAACTTGAAATATTAGATAAATCCCTACTCACCCCCCTCCTCTCCCTTTTTCTCTCTCCTCCTCTTCTTCTCTCTCTCTCTCTTTCTATCTCCCCCTCTTCTTCTCCATCTCTCTCTTTTCTCTTTCACACACAAGTATACATATATGTATATGTGTGTGTGTGTGTATACACACATATACACAAAGGGAGAGAGAGATACTAGTTAGGGAGTCTACCTCTTAGACATACTTGAGGTGTGACTCTTGATGAGTTATCAGGAGTTCCCCACACAGATGAAACCCACATTTGGACTGGGCCTGGGGTTTCATCTATTGACTTGCCCAGGTTCACATTGTCAGGATATATCAACTCTAAATTAGGTTACATACAGTGCTTATATGCATATATATGTATACACACATATATGTGTGTATGTATAAACATGTGCATCTGTGTCTATACATTTACCTATAGGTGAATGCATACATACCTATATGTGTTTATATTCATGAATGTATATGTATATGTGCAAATATAACATTTATATTTATATGAGTTGTCATGAGCAATTAAAAATTACTTCAAACCTGGTAATTGGTAGTTTCAGATATGCTTTGATTTATGATCTCAGGATCAGATATCAGCCTCTCTGTTTCTCAGGTTCCCCCCCCCCTTTTTTTTTAGCTGACCACTAATCTAAAAAGTGTATTGTAGAACTCTAGGCTCAGCTTCTGCAAAACAAGGATAATAATGTCTCCCCCTCCTCCACCTCACATACATGTTTTGAGGATAAATGAAATAGCACAATTAAAATTGCTTTCAGTTTTTAGTAAGAAAAACACTATAGGCATTTTCGGTGATTTTTCCTGTAATTATTATTTTTGCTTAATTTACATAATAGTCAACTCAATTATCTGCACAAATGGAGGGGAGAAAAAGCATAGATAATTCAAAACAGATAACCCAAAAGTCATTTATATTTGCCTTTGAAATGCAGAGATCCACACTGAGTCCAAAAATGCATACTGAGATCACACCTAAGAATGTGTGATGGACTACAGAGCTACTGAAAGTGTTGGTCATTTCGTTCCCCCATTCACAGCTGTAAGAGCAGAAAAAAATCTTAGAAATGCTGACTGTGCCTTTTGTAAGGATTTCAACAAACAGTGACAAATCAGTATAACCAATATCTCGTGTATACAGGCAGAGGTTCTGACATAAACACACACCAAGGTACTCGCATCCTTGAGTCTAACACCCAGTCCTGTCCAACCACCTTCTAGTCCAGTAATCCTATTGAAGAACTGTAGTTAAGCAATCCTTAAATTATGTTATCTGGTCATTCATAATTGTCTCAAAATAGAAAATACTTTGAAATCATTTCCACAACAACTCAACAATAATTTATTAAGGGTCTACTTTGTACAGGGTTCTAGACCAGTGATACAAAGATGAAAAATGACAGAATTCCTGCATCTTTAATCAGCCTCCAATTTAATTGAGGACATAAGACAAATAAATATGGCACAGGTCCAAATGTCATAGATGCAATGAATAGGTCCAGACAACATTTCATGATAAAGCTGAGGAACTCACCAGAAGTTAGCCAAGGACATTATTAGTGTGGTTATTATTTTTTCTGTAATAATGGCAAGAGTCACAATAGAAACAGTGATAATAATGATAATATTTTAAATCTAATTTATTAAGTGCCTACTGTTCAAATCACTATGCTAAGGAAGATACAAGATTTAAAACTACATAGTCATTTCCCATAGAATTCCCCCTATTCTTATCCCAGAAATATAGAGTAATTTTATTTCAGAAGTTTTATCCTTAATCTTCCTTGTTATTGCCAGATCATTTCTCAAAAGTGGAGGGGGAGGGTGTGTGTATGTATGTGTGTGTGTGTTTAAATCACAATGATACCATAGTTCATTATATATTCTTCCATACATCCATGGGAAAAGATGTCTATCAGCTTCCCCACCTTACTTTTACTTTTTTTTTACCTTTTTTTACTTTTTTTTTACCTTTTTACTCCCTGATTGATTGAAGATTGTGTTCTGAGAACCACAAATTGCCTTTGTCAGCAGGAAAGACATAGTTTGGATTAAATATATGTGTGTGTATATGTGTGTGTTTATATGTATGTATATATGTGTTATAATACATATATACATACATGCATGCATACACACACACACACACATATATAAACATGCCCAACTACAGCCCCCATTGCTGGTTAGGTCTCAATTGCTTTATTCTCTTCCACCCACCAAAAGTAAATCCAGGCAATGTTAGGCTGTTTGTATTTATTGAAGGTTTCAGCACCAGTTACACTTTTCCATCATAAAGCATATTACATGTTTTGAACATTTGATTTGTGCCTACTGGGATTCAGGCATTCACCAAGAAATGTATATTTGTCACTCAATCATGAACTTCCTATTTCAGAACTAAGTAAATTCTGCTATTTTTCTGAAGAGCAAAGATAAAGACTTAATGTCATTGACATTTTCCTTAAGGCATCTAATGCAGTTGGGACATTGTTATAGTATCCTATTTAGGAAGACAAAAAAAATCAGTTATAGAGAAAATGATACTTTCTGAACTTTGCCCAAATCTGAAAGACAATGTACATAGTGGTTGCAGGAAAAATTAGCACCTTAAGAATTGGTGGATAGTGGTTTCATGTGAAAATGAATGTGGACATACTGCGTGTAAAAGTACCCCAAATTATTTACTAAAGCACAGTTTCAGAAATTCTCTTTCTCCTTCCTCATTCTTCCATTTCATCTAGATATGTCTAATTGCCTCTACCTTTCAACTAAGGTCCATTTGCATTCTGATTAGTTTTGGTTCTAGATAGAAAAGATAAAAGAAATCCTTCCTTACAAAGTCCTTGCTTTCATGTCAGCTTTAATATTGTTGCCCTACTTATATTCCCCCATCCGATGCCCAACTACTTAATCCCTATCATAGTCTTCCTTAACTGGTTTGGTTTAAAAAAAAAAAAACAAAAAAAAAAAGGTTACCAATGATATAGACCAAGTGATCTTCACCTGGGATCCCCAAACCTCGGTGGATAGGAGTTACATGAACTAAGGTAAGAAAAAAATTATTTTCTCTAAACTCTAATTGAAAATTAGCATTTCTTTCATTTATATTTTTAAAAAATATTCTGAAATGAGATACCTGTGCTTCACAAGATTTCCAAAGAGTTCAATGACTGAAAACAAAAAAAGGTTAAGAATTCTTGATATAGGTGATCTTCTTCAAATATAGAAGAACTGGGACCAGAGAAATTACAGATAGGAAGACCTGGGAATGTTTAGCCCCCAGACTCAAAGAAGAAACAATAAGAGGCTTCATGTATCTGCAATCATTAGCAGATAACAGATTCTAAGGGATAATTATTGATTCAACTCTGCAAACATTTATTAAACAGCTATTGTTTTCAACCCACTAAGGCTACAAAGACAAAAATGAGAGAGTCACTGCCCTCAAACAGATAATTCTCCTAGCACACATGCACACACACACAGCTCTTAAATTTTTCTCTCTTAAACAGAGATTAAATGAATCTATTCGTTGGTATGATAAGTCATAGAACTTCTTTTATATTATACATTGTAGTTAACGTGGATACACTCAGGATTCTGCTGATCTAATTTTTCCTGGCTTCAATTCATATAGACTGTCCAATATTTTTTGTGTTCGATTTTATTTGTGTTTTGTGGAATCATAATCTGCTCTAGTATAGCTCCTGACCCAACCTGGCTATGCGAATATTTGAATAATCCACTTAACCTCTGAGAGGTCTAGGCACCTCTTTAATACTGTTAGGTGCAGAGTAGGCACTGATCTGCTTTGGTACAAAGAGTGTCTTCACAAGGAAAACCTCTACAAATGGCTCTACACAAAGACCAGACCCCTCAAAATTTTTCAGCTAGTTGTAGTTGTTGGACATATGGGCATTTCCATTTCTTTGTCATTATGAATAGATATAACATATGAATACAATTGTAAGTATAACTATTTTTGTACCGATACAACCTTTTTAAATCCTTTTTCTGACATTTTCAAGTCATCAAAGTAATGAAATGACTAACTCAAAAGGTATAATCAGTTTCATAGCTCATAATATATTTCTAGATTCACTCTATACTTCTAGTAACAGTGTATTAGAGTGCCTGTTTTGTTGCAGACTTGCCAGAATCAAATTTTATCTTTTTTGTTCATCTTTACCATTCTCAAATATGTAAGGTAGTATCATAAGATTGCCTTCATCTTGATTCCTTAAATTACTGGAAATTTGGTTATCTTTTCATTTGATTGTTTATAATTTGCATTTCCTTCTTTGAAAATAGTCATTTTAAATAGTTTTCACCACGATTTCATCAGAAATTAATCTCTATATATGCATATGTGTGCATACATATACACATATTCATATGTACAAATATGGGTGTATATATGTATATAGGCATATTTATATGTAGATACAGATATAAGTACATGTATAGGTGTATAATAAATTCCCCACCCCTGGATATAGGTATTGATATGGACATATCATATACATATAATAAATATATACATATACATACACACATATATAAACATTTATGTATATGTATATATGTGTGTGTATATGTGTATAATCCTGGATGTCAGATCTTTACCTGATACATTTACTACAAGTGTTTTACTCAAAATCTTTCTTTTCCTTTTACAGGAAGATTTTTTCTTGCATAAAAATCCTGTTTGCAAATAATCAAACATCAATTTTAACTCTAATGTCTTCCATTTCATTGACTGATAAATCGCTCCTATTCTCCATTGTTGATACAAATATATTTTTCTTCCAGTGTTTTATGGGAGAGTTTAGTAATTAACATTTAGTTTTAGAACCAACAGATATTGCTTTTGTTCATTCTCTAAGAAGGAAATGTACATTCTACTTTTCTTATTGTTTCTGTTGTTGCCTAAACTCATCAAAAAACATTATAAACAAATGTTCTCTGTCATATCCATAAGTATGTAGGTTTCTTTAACTTAGATGTTCCCTTGATAAAATAAAAGAGCTTTAGTTTAAGAATTAATATTTTCCCTTGGCTTCCATTCCTCAAGCTTCCAAATCTTCCCTTCCTACCCTATACTATGTCTAGGATGCACCTAAGGGTATACTGGTAAATGTTTAACAACTATGTCTCTGGGGAATAAACACATCCAAAACACTTTTGACTTTAATATACATGATTAACATTTTCCCCATCACTTTCTTAAGCCTAAACAATCAGTAAA
>NW_027186523.1:12940714-12946099 GCF_028583685.1 Petaurus breviceps papuanus
GTGTGTGTGTGTGTGTGTGTGTGTGTGTGTGTGTGTGTGTGTTAAGTGTCTGAGTCCTGCTTTGAACTCGGGTCATCCTGACTCCAGGGCTGGTGATTTATTCACTGCGCCACCTAGTTGCCCTTGAAGTCAGCTGTTTTAAGAATATAGTTTTTGATTTAGATGTTTGGGCATTGTTAGAAGATTTCCTTTAATGTCATATCTCTATGAAAAGAAAAATGATCTCATTCTTTGAAAGATAGTATTGAGTCTTGCTAAATAAATATTTCTGGGTTTATGATCCATATTTCTTAATTATATACCAATTTATCTAGTTGCCCTTTATATTCCTTTTGAAAACTTTCTATGCTCTTCATTAATGCAATTTAATAAGTAATTTTTGTTTTCCTTCTATCAACTTTATTTTTCCTTAGCCTTGTCACATTGGATTTTAGATATAATATGTCTAGAAATTTGGTTCGTACATATCTTAATAGTGTGGATTCTGTTTCTGTATTGTGCTCTGTTTTGATATATTTTACTAATTCTTTGAAGTTTTCTCTAATAATTTGCTGGAATACAATGATCATTTCTTTTTCTAAATTTTTCTTACATTTCAATAATTGAAACCATTATGTCTTCCTAGATTCCCCAAATGCATTAGTTGAATCTGCAAACTTTAAACTTCTTCATATAATTCAATGGTTTTTTGTATCTAGGTTTCTTCCATTTAATCTGTTACAGGTATTTTTCTGTATATTATCGGTTATGGGTTAATATTTTTCTTTTTAAATTTTCAAAAATATTTCTTAAGATATTCTCCATATTGGTCATTTTATCCATATTCATTTATGATCTTTGTTTTTATTATCTTTTAATTCATTCTGTAATATTTTAATTTTGCTTATATCTTCTTTCATTTGGTTTTGTGATTTCTCTAATAGCGTTAATTTTTCCTTAATGTCTTTGTACCATTTATATGTCTAAGAGTGCTCTCATGGGTTTTGTAGTTTTATTTCATTTTTTATTTTGCTTTACTTTTGTTAGAAGCTTAACAATGATTAATAAACACAAACATTCCAATTCATATACATATGCAAAGAATATGTATATGAAATGGCCTTATGTACATTTCACATTAATAAAATTGTCCTGTTTGTTTATGATCCTTCCCAACTCCTTTTTGTTTTCTTCCACATGTTTTATTCTATGACATTTTCTTTCTTTTTTCATCTCAGTTACTTTGTAATAATTCATACCCTACTTAATAGAAATCCTCCCTTCTAACATATAAGTACAGGCAAATGTATAGCTGCTTTTTACCACATGTAATGATTTTGTTATTATAGCTGATTCAGCTACTCCATAGCATTCTATTTACCTTATCATTCCTCTTCTTCATTTTGTAGTTAATTTTTAGTTGTTTTTTTTTTTTTAAAGCAATTGGGGTTAAGTAACTTGCTCAAGGTTACACGGCCAGTTATTATTTCTGGGTGTGGTGCTGAGTATCTGAGCCCGGATTTGATCCAGGTCATCCCGACACTGGAGCTGGTGCTCTTACTCACTGAACTACCTGGCCACCCCTAAGCAATTGGGGTTAAGTAACTTGCTCAAGGTTACACGGCCAGGTGTTTCTAGGTGGGTACTAAGTGTCTGAGCCCGGGATTCGATCTCCAGGTCTTCTCAACACTGGAGCCGGTGCTCTTACTCGCTGTGCTACCTGGCCGCCCCTAGTTGGTTTTTTTTTTATGGGACATGGAAGGAGTTTAGGTCTTGTGAAACCACCCACTCCACCACCTTAACTGAAAAACATTGTAACCTCTTCTTAATGAAGCAATGCTTTCTTTCTTCATGATCATTTATTTCTTTTCTAGATAGTTACCAATGATCCCTTTAATAATTTGTGCTAGAATTTTGTCATAAAATAATACCAAGTTCACTTGTACTCCAGTTTAAAACCCAAACTTATCCTTTTTAAAAACTTGGGACATTTACCCTTCTTCAGGCCTACAATAATGCTTTCATTCTCCTCAGTCTTTCAGTGATCTCTGACAGAGGCTAGGCAGTTACATTCACACAGGATATAATTCTTCTGGGTTTAGACTTTAGTTCATCAAGTTCATCAAGAATCACTAGATTTTCTCTTGTTATCTCCTTATTATTATGGAATTTTAATACCCCATTAATCATTTGTGTTCTGTCCCTTCCACAGAAAAGAGAGACAAAGTAAGGTTGAGTAGGTTAGCCTTCTAGAATTCCACCATCCTCTATTCTATCCAAGCATCAGTCCCCCTCCCCCTCCCCCCCCCCGCCCTTTCTTTGGATACTTCTCTGTTTTTCTAACACTCTTGATAGAATATAAGATCCTTGAGAGCAAAGACAGATTTGTTGTTTTTTTTCTTTGTTCCTTCAGCACCTTGGATATTAGCTGCCACATAATAAGTGTTTTAAAACACTTTTTGGTTGATTAACTGACACTACTTTTATAGGACATCACTAGGGCTTTATATCATTCTTCATTGTGTACCCTCGTTTCCATTTTCTTTATGTCTTGTTTAATGCACATTAGTCAGTGAATTTCCTATGGACCTGTCTCTTTATTTCCCCCTGCTTCATTTTTCACTTTATCATATCACCACATTATTTTTGTATCTTCAACATTTAATTATTACAGGATTCTTATTCATTCTGAGCTGATTTCCCCTAAAATGGAAATTGGACCATGGACTCCTACATAACCCCTTCTATTTTGATATATGTTTTTGAGAAATATAGGACCCATGTCATATTGTGACTGAATTTCTTCTCCTCTATCATAAGTTCTGATACTGAGTTTTCTCTTCCATTTATTTCAACTTCAATGACCAGTTCTTCCTTATTGGTAGAAAAAGAAGATACAAAATGCAGCTTGATAATCTTAAAGGCTGAAATGGTCTCTAAAGCTATATATATATATATGTGTGTGTGTATATCTGTGAATCTAGATATGTGTGTATACACATATATAGTCTTAATGATAGTTTAATACATATGTAATGATACACATGTATATAATTAGGCAGATGGAGCTCCAACACATGCCCAACTAATTAAAGAACCCTATACATACTATATTATGATTCTGTGCCAGGCTTGTGATTTATTCCTATGCTCCTCATCAATTTCTACCCTTCTGACTATCTGATCTGTAGTATAATCTCATGTATTTCTGTTTCATTTGTCTTTCTAAACCCTCGGCATAGCAAAGTCTTTATACAATAGGTTTAAAATTAATGTATTACGTTGAATTAAACTCTTCATGACTTTATGTAATGGTAATAGGATTTGAAGACCTTCCCTGCCCCCAGTAGGCCGAATGTAACCACATGGAGCCTGTGGTGAGAGGAGCTTGTTGAAGGGTGGAGCAGAGCCCACAGGAAGCTGAGAGTCAGAGCAGTTAGAGCTGGAGGGAAGAGAGGATGCACCCAAGGGAGACAGCTAGGCTTGTGAAAGTTTTTTTTTGTGGAAAGGTTAAAGGATGGTGTGGCTCCCTGCTGCTATGGTATATTAACTTCTTTGTTACTATGATTGATTTGGTTTCCTGGTTTGGGAATTTGGCTCTCTGATGGCTGAATAAATGTTTTGCTTCCACCTTGTACATGGAGAGTCTGTTATATTTTATGATTGAGAACTACGCTGGCATATTCACAGTAGTTGTCACTGCTATGAATATTATGTTGGTGCTACACCCCATTAGAGGTTTTCTTGGCAAGGATACTGGAGTGGTTTACCATTTCCTGCTCCAGCTCATTTTACAGATGAGGAATTGAGGGAAATAGGCTCAAGTGACTTGCTCAGGGCCACACAGCTAGTAAGTTCCTGATGTTCGAATTGAACTCAGGTCCTCCTGACTCCAAGGCCAGCCCTCTATCCACTGCACCACCTAAATGTCTTGGATTATATTGTAGTTCTCAATTAATTATTTGCTTATGACTACCTTCTTTGATCATCCTTGACTTGGTTACTGACCCACCTGATTTATGCAAACTAAATAGCCCTACTTTGTTCAGGAGAACTTTTACCAGATCAGAACCTCCATAACACTAAATTATATCCTTAACTTTAGTAAGATTCAAGAGAATTCATTTTATTTAAATTTTTTCAGACAAATTAGCTGAAAATACAAACTAGGTAAAGAAACAATGTGTAAAGGATATTGTTGTTTTGCATTTACAAGCTCCTACAAAGTAGTTACCTAGTGAGCCTTGTGTAAAATATTGATATTTGTTTTGGGAGAATGATAATGATTTCCCTTGTCAAGTTATTTTCAAGTTGTTATTCTAAAATTTAAATGTATAACAATGAGGGGATTTCCATCAATTTCACTGGGGAAATATATATATATATATATATATATATATATATATATATATATATTACAGTAAATCAGGTTGTTGGAAAGCTTCACCTGACTCTGTTTCAATTTTGTCATAGCACACTGTTGGTGTTGTTTTCTCCCTCCATTTTGGGGATAATACATCCTATACAAATGCTTGGATAAAGGGCATGCATTATAAGGGGGGAAAATATAGTGTACTGGGAACCCAGAGGTCTGGATTTTACCCATTGTCCATGCCACTTATTTGCTATGTAAATATTTTATATTACCTCCTTTGAGCATCAATTTTGTCATCTGAAAATGAAGATGTTACCCTACCTGTCTTACATGGTTTTTGTAAGGATTTTGATAGTAAATTATGCACTGATGCTGGAATCAGAGGACCTGGATTTTAATCCCAGCAATGACACTAAGTGACCCTGAGCAATTCATTTGCTCTCCCTGGACCTAAGTTTTGTAATCTGTAAAATTAGAGGGTTGGACTAGGTGACTTCTGAAGTCCCTTCTAGGTCTATCCATGATAAGAAAGAAAGAAGCAGCATGCCATAGTGGGTATCATGATGCATTTGGAATCAGAAAAACCTGGGTTCAGATCCCAACTCTGACATTTTCAGGCTTGGTGATCATGGGCGAGTCACTTGATTTCTCTGTGACTCAGGTTTTTCACTTGTAAAATGGGAGGGTTGTATTCCATGACCTCTAAAATCCTTTACAACTCTGAATCTATGATCTGATGATGTCAAAGGATTTAAGTGCACATAGTAGGTGATTAAGGGATCTTGGAAAACATAAAGCCCAAGTCCTTAACCTGAAAGATGAGGGAAAAGTAACATCTAGACAGACTGACTCCCATAGAGTCACAGAAGTAGTTTAATTGAAGAGCCAAGGTATGAACCCAGATCTTCTGCCTTCAGATTGCTCTATCCACTGCAATGTAACATGTGCATAGATGTGAATAGATTGAGTATGTATGAATGTGCCAGCACACCCCTAGGGTGAGGTTTACCATTGTTCCTTTCCCCTCCCTT
>NW_027186523.1:12946109-13042212 GCF_028583685.1 Petaurus breviceps papuanus
TAGGAAAATAAGGCTCTACAAGTTGTGCTCTGCATTGGAGGAGCTCACACTGATTAACCCTCAGATCCACTAAAATATTGAAGTATAAATGGATAAACTGATGCATCATGAAACAAATGGTATGAATAGTGTGTGGATATAAGACACATTATCAGAAACATTTTCTTCCAAAGCAGAGATAATCAATTTTCTTACCTTGTCTTTGCCCCATGAGAGAAACTTCCAGAAAATAATCTCAAATATCACAATTTATAAATGGATGTAAAAATACTTTTCTAATTCTGATTACTTAATTTTTTAGAAAAAAAATATGATAGAGAAAACAGTATTGAGGAAAAAGTAGTTGATGAAACAGTATGATTCCTTCCTTAGGTATCTCAGACTTTTGGTGAAGAAAGAATTTTTTTTCCCTTTTAATTGTAAAATGTTGACTCACAATCTTGTAGTATGGGGAAAATCATGCAAATTTTATGCTTCATTTCCCTCCTAATAACTCAAAATAATTATTCACTAGTAGAAATAACGACTTTAGCAGTACATGAAATAATACAGAATCAGGTCTCATTGCATATGTAGGAGGTCCAATTTAGGTGAAAGTTATTTCTGGCAATGTATGATTCTGAATCCTGAATAACCACATTGTGTGTGTATGTGTTTTTACTCAATAATATTAAGAATCCTTTTCCTGCTTTTTAAAGCAGATGTAGGAGTTGGTGTTATCAGAATTGTAGCTGGTGAACAATAGCAATTTGTGCTCAAGGGTTGTACTTTTGACAAAAACCTGAATATGGTTTGCATAGTCAGTATCTTGGTGGTAAAATTAGCTTTTGGGGGTGATGATTGAGTTCTTTCCCATTAGTGTTAATGCTAGCTTTATGATTGGGGAAAGTAAAAAGCATTACTTCTAGGGTAGGTGAAAAGTAAGTTGACCTTTGGTTGAATAGTAGGAGGGTCTCTCCCATTTCTCCTATCTCTTTCCCCTCCCCAAAGAGCAAGAGGGGCAGGGAGAAACTGTTTCCATCCTACCATCTTGCAACTTCCTACTCCCAACAATTTTTTCTTGCTAAAGATGTGCTAAACTCTTGTTATTTCTACCTGTTGAAGGCAAGTGTTGTCTTGTAATTGAATGCCCTAGGCAAAATAGCAGCCACCCCACCCCAGTTATGGCTTTGTTTCACATATGAAAGATATACATAAAAGACTTTTTTGAAACTTTATAAAACAAAAATGTCTTTTAATATGAAGGAAGCAATACTTTTTGCTCAGATATGAAATAATTACCATAAGATAAAATTTGATAACCCTTTTTAGATAGAATCATTAGAAAACACTGTCAATATAAGTCTTTTAAAATACTAACTACTTGATCATAAATCACAGAAAATTCTGATGAAAAGCAAATTTAGAGATGATCTAGTCTAGAACCTTCTCCCACCCACTTCCATTTTATAGATGAAAAAAGAAAGTAAGTAGCAAGGATGTGAAGTAGGTATCCTAGATCAAAAAGCAAGTTAATGAAATTAATGAAATCATAAATGGGATTTCCTGCTTATCGAGTCCAGTACTCTTTTCACTGGCTCTTTTCTATTTACTGCCAAATAAATCCTTGTTGAATTGAACTGAATATTTTATAGCAGGTAAAAGAAAAAAAATCTCTACCAAAATTGTGAACAGGAAAAATAAGAGTCACAGTGTAGAGAAGGGTTTAAAACTGCCCCACCCCATCTTAGTTAATATATCATAACCCGGTAAAAATACCTATCAGTCACTCAAAAGAGCTTAGACTAAGTTCATAAAAGTCTTGAAATTGGTATGATTTTGCACAAGGATCTGTTCAGATGGGCCAGGGTAATGTAACTGCACCCCAGTGATCAACTGTAAATACTAAAGTTGAGAAGGGAATGTTTTCTAGAAGTTGGAGCATGTGGCCTTCCAGTACAACCCTAACAAAGAACTTCCTTGAAGGGTTGGAGCAGGGGAAGTCTCTACTTCCATTTCAGTATTGGCCAAGATTCCTCCCCTTCCATCCCCACACCAACCCAGTATGAATTTGGTTCCCTGGTAATTTTTCTTTCTTTTTGGCAACTTGCAGTATTCTTTGTTTGACTTTTATGTTCTGGATTTTGGCTGACATTTCTAAGACTTTTTTAAAAGATTATTTCGAGGTTTCTTTCAAGAAGGATCCAAAGGATACCTATTCTCTCTCATTCTCTTCTTTTTTTTTTTCAAGACTTCATCTCCTTATGTCACCTAGGTTGGAAGTACAATAGCTACTCACAGACCTGATCCTACTATTGATAAGTATAGAAGTATTAACCTATTCCATTTCTAACATGGGCAGTTTTGCTTCTTTTTAGGCAGAATAGTGATCCCCTGCTCCCAGGAGGTTACCATATTGGTGCAGGACTTACTGTAAACACCTGATTGATATTAACCCCTCTTCAGTTTAGAAATCTCAAACCTGAGCAATCAGCCTTCCCATTATCAGGAATTATGGGCATGCAACACTACACATTGTCTATGCATTGTTTCTATTTTCACTTTGTCCTCTACTTCCATGAGTTATGAACACTGTTCTTTCATGATTTCTTGAAATATAATATCTAGCCAATCCACCCCCTGATTTTTTTTGTTGTTTAAGGCTTTGGGATAGTCCAATAATTCTTAAATTATCTCTCTTTGATGTTTTCTGGGTCATTTATTCCTTACATAAATTACATAACATTTTCTTCCATTTTTTCGAACTTTTGACTTTGTTTTACTGTTTCTTGTTGCATTGAGTCATTAACTTCTGTTTGGTTCATTCTAATTTTTAAGAAGCTTCTTGCTTGGGTAAAGCTTTGTGCTTCTTAGTCCAAGCTATTAATTCTCTTTCTAAGTTTTTCTTCCATAGTGCTTCTATCTTTTCCAGTTCATTGCTCTCTCATTCCCATTTCATTTATAATGCCATATTAAAATATAATTTTAACTTGCATCATTCCTTCTAGGGATTCAATCTTGTGGACAAGCCAAATTTATCTTTGATGCTTTACTTGTAGATATTGCTTCTGGGTTTGTGTCTTAGGCATCTCTGGCCTAATAATATCCCTCTCTTTTCTTGTTTAATCATCCTTTCAGTGATCTGCTCTAGGTAACCTGGCATTGTTGCCCTAGTTCTTTCAGGTCTGGGTCTCTTAGCCTGCTTCCTCTTGGGGGACTCCCTTTCACCCTCCCTTGCCCCCTGCCCCCGACATAGCTTTCCTGGGTAGAGGGCTATTCATAAATTGTTCTGGATGACTACATACTGGGAAATCTGGCAGCTCAGTCTAAGCTCCTTGACCCCATAGGACAGAAGTATCAGACTCATGCTGTCTCCACATGTGGCAGCAAAATTCCTGAATAAGACCCTAATTCATTTAAAATGTAATTGGGAAATGTTTAACAAAATAAATAAAAACATAATCAAACATGTTATTCTACTTTTTTCAAAGTCAATGTATGGTACAGTGATCCATTTCTATTTTAATTTGACACTACTGCTCTAGAACATCTCTCAGTGTCAGCTTAAGCCAGGGGCTCAGTCAATGGTAAGCTCTAGAAATACCTCTACTGCTGTCCTGTTTTGGAGCCCTGAGCCTTGAGTCAGTGATTCTGACCCACCTCCATTAGACAGTGCGTACCCTGGTTACTTGCCTTTTGATCAAATATGTGATCTTGAAATGGAAAGATGGCCCATTATTATTTCTCCTTTGATTTTCCATTCACTACTTACTTTGATTTTCTTCTTAGATTGTTCTTAATGTACCACTTTGCAAATACCCCTTTCTAAAATGTATTTACAGCTAGTTGACTAAATTATAGTCAACTTATAAATCTTTGCTTGAAATTCACAAAATCTCCTGAAACTCCTGAGGTATAACCCTAGCACCCTGAAGGGGAGATTTAGCCAACCTAGGTCTAGGAACTCAACTCAGATCTGTGAGAGTGGGAGTTGGGTTGAGACTCCTCAGAGTTGACATGGCCTACCACAGAATGGAAAGTGACCTCTCAAAATGGGTATTTGTTAGCATTTTAGGTTGCATTGTACATTATCCATATCCTGAGACTAATGTTGGCTATTCCATCAACCAGTTAAATAGCAAGCATATATAAAGCCCTTACTATGTTCCTAGCACTGTGCTATAGTCTGAAAAAGCTTTAGACTTGGCATGAAGATGATCTAAGTTGAAATTCTGACTTGCTAACTATACAATCAAAGCAAGATATTTAACTTCTCTGAGCCTCAGTTTTCCCACCTGCAAAATAATAGGACCTATAAAAATAGTACCTCTCTCACGGGGTTATTGTGAGAAACAAATGATGTAACATATATAAAAGACTTTGAAAACTGTTAAGTGTTATATAAATGGTATGTAATATTAACAGTTACTTTGCTTTTTAGGGAGAGGGGTATCTTGTATAGAAATTGTTTAAAGATGTTACCACAGAGTAAAAATGTCCATTTGTTTTGTCATTGGTTAATCTAACAAATTTTCAAATAATTAATTTCTATTTCCTCTTGATTTTTTTTTAAATTTTAGAGCTAGATAGAGAAATGAAGTGGTCTAATTCATGTCCATACTTAAAGTCATTTTTATGATTTCCATGAACTTGTATCAATTAGATCTTGGGGTTTATCTGACATAAGTTTTGAAGTAAAAGGGGCACAGAGAGAATCCAAAGACATACAGAACTCTTGAATTGTTTTTCTAATTATACGCAAATAGAAAAAATCAAGCAATTCAACCCTGTTCTTTATATCAAATTATTTTCTTTCTTGAGTAGAACTTTTTCAGGTTGAGTTTCTCTTGGATCTGTCTCTTAAACTGATAACATCTGTAACCATTTAATTTGTGAAGTCATTCCCTTAGTAATGAATGTGGTTGTCTGTTGATCATGCCTTTTGTTTTTAATGACACATTTTAATGACACAATTTTTGTTACTGTTGGGTTTTTGGAGTTGTTTTTACCCAGCTTCCAACAGGTGACATCCTGAAAGATTATAAAATGCCAAATGAAACATCACCATGAATGTTAATACACCACTCTTCATGTTTATACCTAGCTCTTAGGCAGGCAATACAGTTACTTTACTAGTTAAAGGCTTGGTTTAAAACCCTGCATATATCAGCTACTGGGAGAAGGGTATGTTCCAAGGAAATATGACCTCCCTAGTTGATTTTTTTTTTAGGATAACTGCTTGATAATGCCTCTTGGAAAGGCTGGTTTATCCAGCTTTCTCATGCCGCCAAACTTTTCACTCTTACTTAATAACAGGCTTAATTACTACAGCTACCCTTCCTGTACCTCATATCTATGATAAAATACTTGTTCCAACTATATAATTCTCATTAAAAAATTAGCTATAATGGTGTGAAATACTAAAGATTAATGTTTAGACAATGACAGTGACTAGAAGCAAAATATATTCATCTTCATATTTTCATCTTGTATTAAAACCCTGTTATTCAACATGGTCTTCTGTAGTACAGAACATTAGACATCATTATCTCAATACACCACTTTAACCTTCTCCAACAGGATATGCAGTGGGACATGTCTGACAGTATATTAATCTTTCCACCCCTCTCAAGATACTGTTTACAGCTCTTCTTAGGAAGAACTAGACAACAAGTTGTTTTAGTCCCACGTGTGAGCAATCAGAAAAAATATACATAGCTAGATATTCAGAAAGACATCCAAGAGATAATTCCCTTAGAGTGCAGTGAGGGGGAGAAAAAAGTTTCCATTTCTCGGGCAGCGTGAGAAAATGATGTCTGTTCTATTTCTGGCACTGGCAGCAACACTCAAAATGTTCGCAACCTACCCACCTCACAAGATGTTGTGAGGATGAATGTGGCAGTTTTTGCAAAGTGTTTTTTTTTTCTGCAGCACCTCTTCTCAGAGTATTCTCAGGACTATTGTGATGATTGCCAAAAAAAGGCAGAAAAGTACAGAGCAAAGAGCCCTGGCTCTAGAGTTAATAGACCCGAGTACATATTCTGTGTCTATGACTTTGGGCAAGTCTCATTTCCCTGGGTGCACATTTTCTAATATGCAAAAGGAAGGGGTTTGGACTAGATGGTCTCTGAGGTCCTTTTCCAAATCTAGATCACTAATCCCATGAAAGCAACATACTCTGCCCAATCCCTTTTCCTAAAGGACATAAAAGTGAAAAGCAAATCATAAGGCAGTTGCATAATTGAACTTGATCAGTAGAATCATTGTGAGAATTTCTGAAGAATCTAGTATTGAGCTAATGTAGGAGGAAATGGACCAGATAATTATGAGTGTTTGCAATCACAAATTGATTCTATACTTAGAGGTCATGTAAAATATAATGCCATTTAATAATGATTTAATTGGATCCATTAGAGTATGGAGTGCACTTCCACCTAATACTCTTGTTATTATTAAAGCCTGGCTGGACATAGGCAGGGGAGAACATCAGCACAGAAATGCAACATAGACTCCAAAGATCTTTTTTGCATTCTCTGATTTTCCTGATTAATTGCACACACAAAACATAACTGTAAACCTTACATATTGACTTTTGTAGAAGTCCATGAATTTTGTGATTACCCACTGGAGACAGTAAATGTTCAGCCTCCAAGTAAGATGACTATGTTAGGATAGATTGTATATCACAGTTCTTATACAGGGGAAAATTATGCATTTAACACCCTTGTGTTAAGTAACCATTCATCTAGGTAAACACATTGATTCCTTAGGCTTGATATAGAAACTGCCCTGGATTTGGATCTTTATTTAGAAAGCTATTGACAGACAGGACAGAAGCATCAGGAATTAACAATGGAAAAGATGGAAAAGAAGCAGTTAGTTAAATGTCAGTGGAGGAAGGAATGGAGAGGAAGACTTTTTTTTTAATGAACTCAAAGCAACAGGTTGATTTGTTTTCAAGCCAACTGTTTGAGACAAACCTGATAGGTAGGCTGTCTTTTTTTTTTCCATCCCCACCATGAGATAAAATGTTCCACCTCTAAGTCCAGGGATGTGTCTCTTTTGACACAAGAATGTACAGGGTGTCTTTTTTTTCCCAATAAGCTTCAAGGAAGGGTTATTATTTGTTGTGATGGTTTCCTGCTTGTGTTCCAAGAAAGCCTGAAGTTCTTGGGAAATAGGAATGGGGTGGGAGAAGGATATATGAGCAGCAATTGGGAATAACTATTGCATTCCTTTTAAGAATAAATAAGATATCATGTATTTGATTTTGCCTAGTTTTTAGGTAAGAATTACAATTTTGTGCTGACAGATAGGTACCAACATCTTATGAAAAGTAGCAGTTTTCATTTGAAGGGTGAGAACGTGAGAGACTAGAAGGAAGTTATCTAGTGCTTGGTAAGTGAGTGTTTAATAAATGTGTGTTGACTAATTATTTGGTTACAGATAGTATTACAGATTTGGAGATGGAAAGGATTTTCAAAATCATCTTTCAAAGTCAACCACCTCATTTCACAACTGTGGAAATTGAGGCCCAGGAAGATTAAATTACCTGTCCAAGGTCACATAAGTCATTTTGTCAAGTAGCATTTATTAATCACTTACTACATATATGCCAGGCTCTGGAAACAAATATCCAAGTAGAAAGACAGGCTTTAGCCTCAGGAAGCTTTTATTCTAACAGGAAAAGATGACACATAAGAGGAGTTAGGGGCATGATAGAGGAAGTGCTCCCTGGAATAAAAGAGAAATGATTGGCCCTCTTTAAATAGAGTTTACAGGTAGGGCCATCCAATCAGATGTAGAGGTCTTAGTGGGGGAGGGTAATTTCAGGACCATACTGAGGCTTCAGGATGGAGAGTTGGGGTACCATGGAAGAAATGTGGGGTACAGCCTGGAGAGGAAACTTAATGTATAGGTAATAAGTAAAAGAGCAGAGCTTTGAATCCTGAACTACTGACTCCAAATCTAGCATTCTTTTTCATTTCATCTTGTTGCTTTAAAAAAAAAGTTCTTTATTGCCTTGTCACCATTGTGTTTCTTACTATAGATCAGCATGATGTAGCAGATAGAGGACTTTGCCTCAGAGTCGGAAAGAAATTTGGATTCCAGTCTACCTCTGACACATACTATCTGTGTGACCCTGGCCCAGTGCCTTAGTCAGCTCCAAAACTGGAAGCAGCAGAGTAGGTAATGATTTGCCTTGAAGGAGGGAATTTCATCATTAAAAGTTCACAATATCAATGAACTCACAGCCCTAATCAGAAAAGAAAAAAAAAACAGATTAGGAAAACTTGCTCATGGTTGTAAAATACTAACCAAATAGTTCCTGAATTGCAGTGAGGTAACCAAGTTCTTCTCTAGGTCCCAATCTATGTATAGATTTCATTATCTGTAAAATAGGGATAATAATAGCCTCTACTGTCCAACCTGGTTGGGTAAAATGAGATAATACTTGTAAAGCAATTAGCAAATCTTGAAGTGCTATATGAATGCTAGTTATTAATGGTAATCAGAGTGCTGCTGCTGCTACTGAATGTTTAATAAAGAGAAAGGATCAATTCTTAGGAGAATTGTTGGCTTCTGACAATGATTTACAGAATCTCAGTGTTGGAATGGACTTCAGAGATTATCCAACCCAACACAAACATAAGCAAGAATCTCCTCTCCAAAAATCCCAACAGGGGTCATTGCAGCCTTTATTTAACAATATCCAGTTACGGAGGTACCCAATAACTCCCAATGTTACAATTTGGTAGAGCTCTAATTGTTAGGAAGTTGTATGGGTTTTTTTCCTTAAATTAAGTCAAAATTTGTCCTTTTGAAATTTCCCCCCATTGTACCTAGTTCTGTCCACTGGGGTGAAGCAGAACAATATAATAATAACTTTGATTTAGAGTTTGAAATGAGGCAAACTAGTACAAGCCCTTCATCTTACATGTGGAGAAATTAAGGCCTAGAAATGTGAAATGGCTTGCCAAATGCCACACTGGTAGGAATTGGCATAACCAGGATTTGAGTCCAGAAATCCTACTACTACTTGAAGACAGCTATGTTATAACCTTGTCTTTTTTTATTCCAGGCTAAACATGACCTGTCTCTCTAGCTAATCACTATATAGCCCTTCACAATTCTTATTGTTGCCCTTTTTAAAATTCTCCAACACATCAATGACCTTTTCCCCTATATATGGCTGCCAAGATCTGAATACAATACTCCAGAAGTGATCTTAGGGAAAGTAAAGTAGGATCCTGAGGCCTGGACAGTGTTCCTCCCTTCTGGGACCTAAAACTCATCAGTATTCTTCACTGCCACATCGTCTGGAGACACCATTTCCTACCCATGACTCCCCTCACCTTGTACTTGTAGAATTGGTTTAACTTCACCTTATTAGATTCTGTACAACCTTCTAAACTGCCTAACTCTTTTTTTATCCTTTCTCCCACCATGTTGGCCATGCCTCTTACCTTTGTATCATCTGCCACTCTTGATAAGCATGTCATCTCTGCCTTCATCTAAGTCATGGCTCAAAATATTGAACAGCATAGGGTCAAACACAGAACCCTGGGTTCTTCCAGCATAGACCACTTTTTTGTTTTGTTTTTTAAGCAATTGGGGCTAAGTAACTTGCTCAAGGTTACACGGCCAGTTATTTCTGGGTGTGGTGCTAAGTATCTGAGCCCAGATTCGATCCCCAGGTCATCCTGACACTGGGGCCGGTGCTCTTACTTGCTGTACTACCTGGCTGCCCCTAGGATAGACCACTTTCAAAGTTGATATGGAGCCATTTATTCCTCTTAGGCATGACCAGCTAGTTGTCACAGTGGATAGAGTGCTGGCCCTGAAATCAAGAGGGCCTGAGTTCAAATCTGGCCTTCAATACTTACTAGCTGTGTGACTCTGGGCAAGTCACTTAACTGTCTTTGCCTGTTTCCTCATCTTTAAAATGAGCTAGAAAATTAAATGGCCAACCATTACAGTATCTTTGTCAAGAAAACCCCAAATGGTGTCACAAAGAATTGGACAGATGTGAAAGGTGATTAAACACCAAGGCCTGACTACTCAACCAGTTTTGGATTTACTTTGATGTACTATCATCTAGCCCACATATCTCCATTCCTTCCAGAAAAATAGTGAGAGATTTTGTCAAGAGCTTTCCTAAAATTTAGGCAAGTTTTAACTGTAGCATTCCTCTAATTCTTTTTTTTTCTTTTTTCTTTTTTGTGAAGGGGGGAAGGCAGGGCAGTTGGGGTTAGTTGACTTGCCCAAGGTCACATAGCTAGAAAATATTAAGTGTCTGAGGTCACATTTGAACTTAGGTCCTCCTGACTCCAGGGCCAGTGCTCTATTTACTGTGCCACCTAGCCACCCCACATTCCTCTAATTCTGTAGATTTGAATCTACATTTGTAGATCAGAGGCATCAAACAAAACTCCCACAGCTTTCCTGAGTGCTCCTTGAACCAGATTAAAATGTAACTGAGAAATATTTAACCAAATAAATAAAAATACAATAAAGATAATATTGCATTTTATATCTAAGTCAATAGGTGGGCCATGGGGATCATTACAATTTAATGGCCCGTGTTTCCATTTGATTTCTACACTCAAGTAGATAATAATCATGTATTTACATAGCTGATAAAGAGCTATCTAAATACCCTCTCCTAGCACTGTTCTTTGGGTGACAAAGGATAAGTTTGAATGGTTGCTTAATTGATGTACTAAAATTTACCACAAGGCAAAACATATTTCCAGGATGCACAATTGCATTAATATGGTTGCTTCTTCCACTGATGTAGCTCATAATTCCTTTATGCTTTATCATGCAGTTTTTATAAAGTGTTCTAACTGAAAAAAATAACAATAATTCATCATCTGGTGACCTGGATATAGATCTCCATGAACTTTACAAGGCTGGTGGTCCAATGTCAGGTCTATCAGCTGTCCAGTATTTGAACTCTTTCAATTTGATGGCAATTTAAAAGCCTGAAAGTAACTGTCTTCAACAACCCAGAATCACTCTGATCAGTATTCCATGATTAGGCATCAAAGGAGTCTGCTAATAGAGCAAACAATTTAAAAAAAAAACGACTTTTGTGAGACATTTTAGTTTCAAAGTGAATCCTTGGGGTATCTCTTTGGCTTGTGTTACCATTTTAGAGATAAAGAAACTGAGGGAAAAAATGAGATTAAGTGAATTGTTCATCTCCCTGTAGCTGCCAAGTACTAGAGGTGAGACTTAGAACTGGGTCTCCTAGTCCCCAGGTCCATTTCCCTTTCTAACTAGATCACAAGATAGATATGTTAGATTTATTCCATCACATAGATAAATAACATGAATTAAGAAATAGAGACATGACTTCTGAAGAGTCACAACATAGTAATTAGTGCTCAAGGATGTCTGCCTCTGAATCTGTTCTTGGATAACTAAAATAGCCAGACCACAGACTAGTAGATTTGACATTTGGGACTTTCTCCATGGATAGAGAAATCATTTCAGATTATCCAACTGGCAACCAGGTCATCAATAACATTAAAATCCTGAAAATCACTCTGCTAGAACTAGCTTGGCCAAGTTGTGTCAATTTGGCTTGCAACTAGAGTGAACCACTTGACTATTTACTTCCCAGGATCCACTATACAGCTATTTCGTGGCAGTATTGGTCCTCTAAGAAAGAGAAAGATGACAGGGTATCTTCCTTAGCATAGTAAGTTTTAGGAAAGCACAAAACATTGTGGTTCAATACAGATCTGAGATGAAATTGAAATAATAATAGACTAACTGGTAAATTATAATGGAGACATTAAAAAATAACATATTATATCCACATTTATGCCAAATTAATCCATCATGATTAAAGGTCTTATAATGAATACTTAATGAATTAGTAATAATTGGTCTTTATGCATAACCCTTTAAATTATACAGGAGTGTTTGTAGCAAATAGTCCCAGATAGGAATGAGAGACTAGCATAAGCTCCAATTGGAATAAAATGGTTATAAGCCTTTATTTGCAGTTTTTAAGTCCTCTGTTTTGTTTACCCACTCCTTAGTGCTTCTCTTTTTCCTTTGTAGTAGGTAACAATGATGGCTAATAGTCTATTAATAAGAGGGTATTCTCATTGATAAGAATGTTTGTAGGGAAACACAATTTCAATGGGGAAAAGAAGCCTCTTATCCTTCATATACTCCATTTTTTTTCTCTTTTTTGAACTCCACTTTGAATGATTTGATTTCTCAATTTAAGCAGAAATTTTAGGGTTTTCCTTTCTCAAAAGTTTTTTTTTAGTTTATTAAATACATCTTTAGTATATTGCTGTAATTCCTGTAGCCTAGTATAATAAATTGGCCTGGTAGTTCTTCTGATAGGAAAAAAGAAAACAAAAGCTAATGTGTTTCTACATCTAATAACAAAAAAGGCAGCATGATTTAGTGACTAGAGAAGTCAACGTTGAATTCATAAGACCTGGGTTCAAGTCCTGCTTCTGACACATATTGGTTGTATGACTCTTGGGCTAGTCATTTAACTTTCTTGTGCCATAGTTTTTCTAAGACTATAAGTTACAGAGATGACACAGACCTGCAATGAAAGATGTAGTTCTATGCATGCATAAAATCACAAATCAATTTCTGATCCCTGAAATAATTATTCACTTTATATAGTACTTTTATAGAGCTCTGTGAGTTAAGTAATGTTAAAAAAGTAAAGATGTAAAAAAATTACTGTGAATTTATAGATGAGGAAAAGGTAGATGGCTCAGAAGGTTTACTTTATTTTTTTATTTGGTCACAAACATAATAAGCATTAGAGCTAGACTTTGAGTACATATGCCCTGACAACATACTCAGAGTTCCTTTCAGTACACCAAATGATGTTTTATGATGCTTTATGCTTACAGTAGTTTTCATTTATGCTTTATGATGTAATAGTTTGCCAAAGCACTCTAGATCCAATATTATTAACATAAACATACAACGTAGGGGGCCATGCTTTACCTCCAATTTTTAAAAATTGTTTAGAAATAGGTGGCACTGAAATTTGGATTCATGTTAATACTTCATCTATGATCTCAGAGATCTCTCTGATATTAACCTTTCCATTGCTTCTTTTGAAAAAACTCTTCATTGTTAACTAATTATCACCTACTCACACCACCAAGTACCACTTTGGGATGACCTACAACTATAGTATTTCATGACCTGCATTCTAAGCATTACTGGAAGAATGATAATGAAAAAAATGGTCTTTTGATTCAAGGAAAAGCTCTGGGTCATTAAAATCCTTGAACAGTTTCCCTAAAGGCAATCTAGCCTGTACTTTTCCTATTTAGCTCTGGACCCAATTCCTTGTAAATCCAGGGTCTAAGATACCAACTCCATGGGTTGTTCATCCAACTACATATCATAATTTAGATTAAGCTTTCTTCATCTACTTGCTTTTTATAGAACAGATACTTAGGAACAACTCTTTTTAGTGATCACAGATTTCCTTTAGGAGGCTGAGAAATTTTCCTGGATTTGTTACACTTGGTGCAATATCATGCAATTCCATGGGTTGTTCATCCAACTACATATTATAATCTAGATTAGACTTTCTTCATCCATTTGCTTTTTATAGAATGGATACTTAGGGACAACTCTTTTGAGTGATCACAAATTTCCTTTAGGAGGCTGAGAAATTCTCTAGGAGTTGTTACACTTGGTGCAATGTCATTCGCAAACAGGAGTATGTGAGGGACCTTACCATCTATAAGAATTCCCTCTTCAATCTGGACTCTGCACTGAATACCCTTTGTGATGGTGGCAAACACTTTTGAGAAGCATAAGTCTCCCTGTTTGATGACTCATGCGTTACCATTTTTAAAAATGGTAAATAGACTAGTAACAATGTCAACAACAATCTTTCCTAAATTAACTAACATAGCTTGTCTTTTGAGGACAGGGACCACGTCAAAATTCTTGTTGCAGTAATTCTCCCACCTTTCTTATATAGAGTATGAGTATATAATTTTCCTGTAACTTTGAGATCACTTTTGGTGCATGGGAAAGGAAGAAGGAAATGGAAGGAGTTATCGTGAGGGAAAAATCACCACTACTGGCTATTCTCGCCTCCTGAATTTGTGAATCACACCAAAACACTTGTGGGGCTGAGGATGGACTTGAGACAGAAATCCATTGGCAATTGCTCCAGAGAAGAGTTACACAAAGTTTATTATTTATTTTATTGATATGTTTTATTTTTACATCATTTTCATTTCCAAATATATCTCTCCTCCTCTCTTAAAGACATTTTCCTTACAATGAGGAATTTAAAAGAAGGGGGGAACTGTTCAATAAAACTAACCAACCCATCAACTGAGTCTAAAAAGTATATGCAGCATCTCAAAGCTATAGTCATCAAGTTTTGCAAAGAAGAGAGGAATATGCATTTTCTTTTGTCGTCTTCCTGGCCAAATTTGATTATTACATCATTTCAGCATCTGTTATGTTCTGGGCACTAGGCGATAAAAAGACAAAAATGAAATAGTCCCTACCCTCAAGAAGCTTACAGTCTGTTGGGTTTAAGTCTATGAAGATAGTTTCAAAAGTTCAGGAAATTAGCTCTTATGCAAAGTAGATGGACCCAAATTTTAGTAGCTGCTCAACAACGAGCAACATACTACGCTTTTCTCGAAGTGAGTCATATGTTGTCTGGTTTCTAACAGAAACAAATTTATTATTAAATAAATGTAGTTTCTTCCACATAGTGTCTTTAGGAAACAAAAGCTTCGACTGGTCAGAGCTAAGAAAATACAACTGAATACGCATCCTCCAAAGCAACTCTCCCTAGTCAAGGTCGTATGAAAAACAACTTATTTAGCTTCCTGGCTTCTTTGTGAGAACAAGTGAATGCCCGCAGATCTATCAGTCCATTCCCTTTCACTAACATTGAAATCTATTCACCATATTTTATTCAGTGTATTTCAGAAACTTCATCCAGACACATTGAATAGATGCAGAATTGTCTTGCACAGAAATTATACTTGTTTGCATAGCATATCCATATTAAAATATGAGGTTTCCAACAGTGCCTGCACTAGAAATAGTTTTGAATTCATTCCATTCTTTTTTGCTCTTGCTCTTCAGTAGTTTTGGGATGATTATTCTTTTAAAATCAGCTTGCCGGCCCACATCTCTGTAACTATGGGTGCCCGCTGGACAGTGTTTCTAATCTTATGATTATCTTAACCAAGCTCAGTGAGAAGCCACATGGTACCCAAGCACTTATGTCGATTTCTTTACATTGTGGAAGGAGCATTTCTTAATTCCTTTTGTAACGTGAAGTCTTCTCCCTTAACTGCAAAATGAGGCCTACTTGGACTTTGCCTAGACTCAAACTGGTTTGTTTGGACACTTGTACTGAATTGACAGATCAATTTTCCTTTAGCCAACCAATCCCTTTCATCAAAATGGTCAAACAAAGTGTGCATGTGGACGTAACTTCATGAGCAGCTAAGTAGCATAGTGGATAGGCAGGCAGCAACAAGCTACCTCTGTTTTGTTGACAGCTAAAGAAAATGAGGCCAGGACAGGTGAAGTGATTTGGCCCAAGGGCACACAGATAGCGAGTAACAGAAATAGAATTAGAAACCAGGTTGAACCCAGCACTTGCATCCCAAATCCTCTCCTCTTTTCTTCTACATTGTGCCAGACAAGTCCATTCTACTTCCATCCCATGTTTCTTTGTGACTCTTCTCTGGGAATATTTATTTCTTGTTCAGAGACCTTAGCTCCCCCCTTCCACCTTCTCCTTAAGAATACCAGTGTTAATAGATGAAAACTTAGGCTATAATAATCAAACAGCATTAATAAATACCTAATAATAATAATAATAACTCAAAATGGATCTCCTCAACTTTGAATGTTTTAGCACTGTCTTTTCCCAAAACCCATATTAGTCTGCATTTTTCTTTGAATTAAAAAAAATTCATTTACATTATATACAAGTTCTAAGAGAACATAAGCTCTTTACAAAAAATGTACACTTGTGTATTCTATATCATTTCATTTATAACACTTGGCACATCACTATAACAAGATAATAGTGATATAGGAAGCACAGTGCAATATAATTATTACACCTTCTAAGTGCCTTACAGCTCCATATCTGTAACCCAATGAAATATAAGATTAAGTAAGCTGAACCCCCCCTTGCACAATGAAAGTATGTTTACCTCCTGCATATGATTTGTCTTCATAAACATCTAAGTGGTGCTGGACATGGAATCAAGAAGACCTGAGTTCAAATAATGCCTCATATGCCTACTAGCCATGTGACGCTGGGCAAGACACTTAACCTCTCTGCCTCAGTTTCCTCAACTGTAAAATAAGGATAATAATAGCACCCACCTCCCAGGGTTGTTGTAAGAATAAAAGGAGATAATATTTGCAAAATGCTTTGCAAATCTTAGTTATATAAATTATTATTATTATTATTATTCCTACCTTGCCTCAATATTCAGAGGGTATGGTAAGTCTAACCTTTTTTCTTTAGGTAGAAAACAGTCACATAAAGGGTACTGTGATTCTGGATTATAGAAACTCAAGATCTATCAGACAATAATACTTCTCCTTCTGGAATAATTGTATCTGGTTGCTATGATAGCAGGGCAAAATTGAGTAATTACATCTCCTCTTCCTGAGAACAAGACTATAGGTTGCAGATAACTAGATATTTTCTTTCAGTAAAAGTTGCAATCAGTAGAATTAGAAAGAGCATGTTCTTCTTATTCTAAGACATTGGGCTTTCCTTGGAGACCTAAAGTGTTCACAGATCATAAGATACTTACATGTCCTCCTATCATTTTTTGAAAACATTTTTATGGTAATTCTTGTTTTACAAATGGAAAGTGAAATCCCAGAGAGGCTAGCTGACTTGCTCAATATGCATAATATAGGAGGAAATGGACTGGATTTGAAGGCAAAGTACCAGATTCAGTTCTTGTTTGTTACTTAGATCATGAATTTAGAATTTGGAGAAAACTTGCAAGGGATCTAGTCACATGTCCTCATTTTACAGATGAGAACACAGAGGCCAAGAAAGTTAAATGACTTATCTAAGAAACTAAGAAACAACAGACTAGATTCAAATCCAGACCCATGACTCCCAAACCTGATTCCTTCTACTTCCCCCATGTAACTTTATTAACTAGATGACTTGGAAAGAAATTTAAACTCTCTGTGCCAATTTCTCATCTGGAAAATGACATGCTTGGCTTAGATAGCCTCCAAAACATACCTGCTATCACTAAATCCTTTCATCCCAACTTTACAGAATAAGCAGGCCTAAGATTTGCTGTTATGCTCCCCTCTTCTTCAAGACAGATACTTAATCTATTACCTGCTAATTCTAAAACCATTATTCCATACTTAAATCGTGATTATTATACTCACCAAATTTATCAACAAGTCTTTATTGAATGATAATATGTGTCTAACATTGTGCTAAGTTCTTATTGGGCTGTAAAATAAGCATATGTCACAGGCCCTCTCCTCAAGAAGTTACAATCTACTCATCACAATAAGCAGGGAAGCATCTATCAACACAGCTTTAACTAGCAATTTCATGCCTAGGGAAAATAGGAAAAAAAGATGACACCTGGAATAAACAGTACTAAAGGCATCCAGAAACTAACCATGGAGAGACAAGTATACCATCCTCTAAATGTCAGTACTCTTGAAAAAAATTCTAATCACCCTGATCTGGTTATGGCTTCATCTGTTCAGCAATTATTATATAGTTAAATGACAACAATTTGAAACTGACACATCAGCTGCCAATATCTGAAGAGCTGAAGAAGAAATTCAAGGACCAATGGGCATATTCAGAGTTTTGCATAACTGCTCATGATTCTACCAGTGCTGTTGGTAAGGAAAGGGGGCCTCTCCCATTCAAAATCCCATCATATAAAGCTTTTTCCACATTAGTAATTGAATCAGACTGCTCTTTATCTCTACTAAAGAAAAAATTATACTCAGATTTGCATATCTATACTTCTAAATGAGTTAGTATTAGCAAGCTCATGTTAGGAAACTTCAAGCAAAGGGACTCTACCTCTGCAGGATACAGGAGCTGTACTATCACCGCCAACTTCCATTTCCTCTGTGTTTGTGAGTGAGCGTATTTCCTTCTAGGTTAGCATCCTGATCCCCAGTTCTGGGTAGACAAGTTTTACCTTATGATCCTGGCAGAGCAAAATTTTATTCCAGCTCTCAGCTTCTCTTTGAGGGGGTGGTAGAATACAGAAGTAAATTTGAAGTTGCTCAAGTAACCTGGAGTTGGTGGACGTGAATGTGCATGAAGATTCATCTTCAGTCTATTCTGAATAGACTTATGTTTAATGGTACAATTTTGAGGCACCAGTTATATTTTGTAGTAGAAAGAACAATGGAGTAATAAGTCTCTCAGTCTCTGGAACTGTCCAATTCATAAAACACTAATGTGGAATACAGGGAAGGTACATTGCCAGTGCTTTCCCCAGTGTGTGCTAGGATGCCCAGCATCTATTCTCATTTATATTATGGTGATCCTGGCAGTGGGGCCTCTAGAAAAGGCAGTCAGGTGTTCATATTTATTTATTCCTTCTAAATATATTTTATTTAAATATAGTTTAATTTAAACATATCTCTTCATAAATATTCCTTCTAAACCAGATGATGCCTGGAAGCAGCTAAACCACTTAGTTCTGTACTCCCTGGGATCATGCATCCTCCTCTTTGCCCCTTTCCACTCTGCTGCATGTTCTCCCCTTTCCTCTGTGTCTTGCTTTGACAATTAGGTTCAAATGAACATTACAATTGGTTCTGAAAATACTGTGTCAATTGATTGCTCTCATTTTTCCACTCACCGTCTTTATGACTATATAAAATTTTCTTATATCTCTCTTTGTATCTGTCATGTATCTATTTTGACCTTATTTTGGTAAATGGTATAAGATATTGGTACAAAAATATTGTTTTAAGAAAAAGGGCAAATAAGTAATTTTGACTATTATAAATACCCAAATTAATTACAAAGGACATATGGAGGAAGACACAATCTGCATCCAGAGAAAGAACTGATAAATAGATGTATAGAATGATTTTACATATGAATGTATGTGTGTGTGTGTGTATTTGTGTCCAGTGGTAAACATCTCTAGAGTGTTAGGGGAGAAAAAAAATGGGGGGAAAAAGAAATTCACATGATAACTTTTATATTTAAAAGGAATAGCAAGTTGCACACAATAGATTTGCAGTTTCAAATGCAATCGCCTTTTCAAAAATATACTGTTATAGAAATACTTTTTTATTTTGTAAATTAAAATAAATAATTTTTAAAATGGTCTCTTTGCTAAGGATTCATAGGAAAAACAGACTGCTGAAGAAGATAATTCCTAATGAAAATGTTTTAAGTTGCCTGGAAAATACTAGTGACTAAAATTAATAAATATTCCTTGAACCTCAAGTGATAGTAAGTGCCCTAGACTATTGGAGAGTTGCTCTGATGAGAGCCTTCTGTTTGCTTTTTCTTCTTTTCTTCATTTTATAAAATTTAAATATTCTGGCAGAAGAGATATACACTGTCATTTCCCAGGCCATTACTTAGATCAAACTGAATTATAATCACTAAAATAACATCCTTTTTGAGGAAAATATTTAGTTTCAACTCGACCAAAGAGTTAGTACATCTCACTGCTGACACTACCTGGGTGATCTTGGGTCAGTCACAACCTCTTGAGCCTCAATATACTCATCTGCAAAATGAGGGAGGTTGGATGAGATGATCTCCAATGCTCCTACCAGAGTCAGAATGATGATCTTATGATCTATTTGGCACCCTGTGTTCAATAGAGAACTCTTTTGAACCAGGAGAAGGGTTGTCACTCCCACATTTACTTCTTAAAGAGCCCTAGACAGAAACATTTTTCAGAAATCTGGAAGGACCAGGAACCAGTGGTGCCAGTTAATGTGAAATATGCTTCCGCGTACCACAGCATAACTCTTATCTAGAGTCATAAATTAAACAGGCCAAAAAAAAAAACCAGATGTAGGAATCCAGGGATGACAATATTCCCAGAATATAGCAGGGCATTTTTTTCTAAGCTCCATGGCCCTCAGCCTCTAACTGATTCCAATTTTAGGGACACAAGCCTAACAGTTTATTCTTTTTAACTATATCTTCCTAAACTGTTTCTTCCTTCTTTGTCATGCTATAAACATAAATAGGATGGAAGGAAGTCAGAAAAGATGGAAAACTAACCTAAACAACAACAACAAAAAAAAAGACAAGGCAGCTTTAGTTCTTCCTGGTTACCCAATATGGCAGCTAAAAGTAGCATACTGTGAAAAATTCAACAGTAAATGGCTATCAGCCCAGGGCAAGTAATAATTTATGATGAGCATGGAGTATGGTGAGCATGCCAGCTTGCTTTATTTAACTACTATTAAGCTTCACAGGAGGACGTTGATCTGGAAAAAAAAAACACTTGGAGCTTACAAATATTTGGTGCTTGTTCAGTTTTCATGATACAAGAATGAGGAGTCTATCTAAGTAAGCAATACCACTCATGTACCATAAGGCAAAGGGAAAGATATTATATGGCTTGTTTATGCTATAGAATTAAGGAGTTTAGACAAATCTTTGGAAAACAATATGAGTTAATTCTTTCAGTCAGTTATGTGACATGGTGGATAGTTTGCATTCCAGAAGCTGTTCAGTCATTTTTCAATCACATCTGGCTCTTTATGACTCAATTTGGGGTTTTCTTGGCAGAGATACTAGAATGGTTTGCCATTTCCTTCTCCAGTTTGTTTTTCAGATAAGGAAACTGAGGCAAGCAGGGTTCAGTAACTTGCCCAGAGTTACACAGTTAGTAAGTGTCTCCTGTAAGATTTGAACTCAGTAAGATGAGTCTTCCTGCTTCCAGACTGGGCATTCTAATCCCTGAGCACCCTAGTTCTCCCTGGATTGAAGAGGACCTAATTCAAGTCCTTCCTCAGATATTTACTATTTTTGTGACTCTGAGCAAGTCATTTAATTGCTGTTTACCTCAGTTTTTTCATCTGGAAACTGAAGAGGTTGGACTTGATGGTTTCTAAATTTCCTTCTAGCTATAAATCTATGATCATATAAGGGAGTATTAAAAAGATATGCTAATAATCTGTGTAGGAAGGTAAGATAAGTGTACAAATAACATGATACATGTATTTTGCAGGTCGCCATAAAAAGAGGTGCAAGCTTTTGCTATGAGAATTCAGAAGCATAGAGAGGACACACCAGTCTACAAGGATTTAGGGGACATTTCATGAAGGAAACAGCATTTGAGCTAGGTTTTGAAAAATGAGTAGGTTGGAAAAAGTATAGATGGTAGAGGGGAGAAGAGTAATTTTCCAGAAAGAGGGAACAGTGATAGCTAAGGTGGGAAAGTGAAAGGGCATGTTTTAGGATTGTCAATAATCAAATTTGGCTGGAAGGTAAAGGGCACATGCAGGGGAGCAGTGGGACATCAGTCCAGAGAATTAAGTTAGGACTGGATCATAGAGGGACTTTTAGGATAACTAAGAAGGTTGGGCTTTACTTCCAGAAGGCAATGGAGAGAGTGAAAATGATCAAGCAAGGCCATGGCATGATTAATATTGTACTTTATGAGTACATTCATTGGTCATTTTCAAGAGAATATTTTTAGTTGAGTAACAATGAAGAAAGCCAATGGGAAGAATTAACAAGTGAATGAATGAATGATCAGGAAGCAGAAATTGGAAGTAGAGGCTATTTTCAGGAGAAAGACACTAAATAATATGAGTACATCAAGTTGATTATTTTAGCTAGCTTTTTCTATTTTGCCAAGTGCCAAGTTGCACAGGGGGTATGCTCCTGGATGATACCATGTCATTTGAAGCTGTATAACTGGAAGAATTAAGTTAATGAAAAATTAGGCTGCAAGAAAGATTTCAGAGTCTTCTTAATTAATGAAAGTTTTTAAAAATACTAAAATTAATAAAAACAGAACTAGAGAGAACCTGAATTCAGCTATATTTAAAAAGAAGAAGAAAAGAGGAAAATAGGGCCAAAGGTCATGAAACTTTGGGCAAATCTGGAAGGGAACAAAGAATAAAAGCTTCTTCCTTGCTGTTTATTATTTTTTCATTTATTTGGTTCTGTCTCATTAAAAACTAAGGATTGGCAGTTGGGGGAGGGAGGAGATTGTCCCTTGTTTATTCACTTAATTAAGTTCAATGGCTTTTAAATTTATAATTAAAAACAGCAATAATGTTATAGAATAAGTACTTTAAGGATTCTGTAATTTCATTGGTGAGGATACTCTCTCCACCAACACCTATAGTAACCTCTTTGTGACTTAGTAGGTAGTCATTGGGTTGCCTTAGTTATAACATTTAACCCCTATGGCCACCCTGTTGATGAGCCTCTCTTATGTTAACTAAACAGGTCCTCAGATGACAAGAATGCAGCCCATTCTTAGACCCAGACCTGAAATCTTTCTAGCTTGGTAGGATCTAACAAAGCTAATGCTCCTCTGGCATATACCATAGCTGTCTCACACACCTTTAAATAGCAAGCACAAACTCTAAATAGCGATGTTCTGGGTAGGGCAAATATACCCTGCAAATAAAATGTATAGTATTGGTACTATTTTCTGAATGTCCAAAGTTCTAGTGGATCCAGTGAGAACTGCTATTATAAGGATGTAATTTCCTTGGATTCAAATATACCCACCATTTACATAGTATAATCAGTGTTTTAATTTATATGGTATCTAGTACAGCTACTACATGGTAATATAGACTTCAATAATCTGTAGAACTGTGTATAGAAAATGTATGACAAAACATTACTGAGAACCTAGGATCACTTCCATGCAGCAACATGCCATAATAAGATGTTGGGGGAGGGATTTAGTGGAAGAATATAATCAAAAGCCTTTTTAAGCTTCATTCTCTTATTGGACAGGAAGTTCCAAAAAGTAAGAGCATTAGGGAAATGGTAGGGACCCTGAAAGATAAGTAGTAGGATGCCAAAAGCCAAATTAATATTTTTAATTTTTCAAAGATCTCCAATGATCATGTGCATTTTAATGAAAACAACCCCACTGCCACCTTTGACATACCATGCTATATACTGTTGATATCTGGAATACTGTATAGTGGTCATGTCAGATGCCATATAAGTTAATGCACTGGTCACACTATTTTTTAAATTTTAGGCACAAGTGAATTCTTGTAATTTAAATCTGCAGAACAACAATTTCTCATTGCATCCAATATACTTTGGACATTCATAAAATAATACCAATGCTCTGCATTTTAGTTCTAGGTCACAATATTTGTTCTTTCCGGAACATTGCATTTATAGTTTGCACTTACTGTTAAAGTTTTTAGAAATAACTTTGGTATTAGAAAAACAATTGGGTCAAATTCTCTGAATGGGGAAGTCAAGGCTTGACTTTACCACTTGCTAACTCTGCTCTTGAGCAAACAAGTCATGTAACTTCTTTAAACATTTTTTTAAATGTTAACATTCTTGTAAAAATTTTGAGTTCCAAATTCCTTCTCTCTCCATCTCCTCTCCCATCTATTGAGAAGGCAAGGAATGTAATATCCATGTGAAGTCATGTAAAACATAGGAAGACAAAGCAAAATCATACTGCATGTGAAATCATGCAAAATGTATTTCCATCTGACATGTTGCAAAAAGAAATAAAGAAAGAGTGAGAATATGTGCTTTAATCATTCAGAGTTCATTAGTTCTTTCTTTGGAGGTAGATAGCATTTTTCATCATGAGTACTTTACTATTCTCATGGATCATTGATCAGATTAGTTCAGTCTTTAACAATTGATCATCTTAACAACATTGCATATACCATATAAAATATTTTCCTGGTTCTGCTCACTTCCTTTTGCATCAGTTCATAGAAGTCTTCTGAGGTTTTTCTGAACCCATCCCCTTGATAATTTTTTATAGAACAATAGTATTCCACCCATAATCATATGCCACTGTTTGTTTAGCCATTTCCAGTTGTTGGGCATCCCCTCAGTTTCCATTTTTTTGCCACCACAAAAAGCTGCTATAAATATTTTTGTACATAGCAATCCTTTTCCTTTAATCTCTTTGGGATACAGATCTATCACTTTACTTCTTTAGGATTCTTCTTCATCTGTAAAATTAGGGTAGCAGTGTCTATAATTGATCTCTTCCAATAATTAAATTCTATGGCATCACATTTTACCTACTTGATTTAATAGTTATAGTTGTTAGAACAGCAAAATGTGAAAATTAAATCTTCCCTCCCCTGTCTTGCCACCCCCCATTTCAGTAGCAAAATATCAAGATGTTCAAAAGCAAGATCTGTAGTACTTTGCTCTTCACCTGAATTTTATTGCATTGTTTAGATGACTTTGTTAGAAGGAAAAATAATAATTGAGTTCACCTACATTAACTACTTTTTCTCTTATATTAAGTGGTCTTGAATTTTGGAGTGGGGAGGCAATTGTAATTCATGTCAGATGAGGACTTCTGTCCTTGGGCTTGGCAAATGGGGCTGGGGAGGGGGATAAGTGGTGCTTGGCAAATAGAAGCCAGCCAACCTTCTCATGGATCAAGGTCCTACAACTGCTGACTTTAAGGGTCTCATATCCTCTGATAGAATAACTCCTGAAGCAACAGGGAGAATTCAAAAAGTGTTTACAGGATGTAGCTGCTGCTGACTTTGTAACAGGGTCATTATATCTAACTATTGGTGTTCTCTATGCCTAAAACCTCTGTAACTTTCCATACAGCTCCAATGATAAGAATTGATCTTGCAGATGCTACTTACCTTTGTTTGGGATCCAGCAAAAGGCTACTTTCTCTTCATTAATTCATAAAACACCTATTAATATACATACTACAAAATTTAAGGCACTGTATTCAACCCTATGACCTGTCCCTGTGGGAAGTTTTTTTTTTTAAAGTAACAATCTAGATAATTTACAGTTAAGAACCCTACCTAGTACACTGGTAAATATTTTACAACCAGCTCTTCAAAATTAAACCAAAAAATGTACACACACAACATACTTTTAATTTTAATTTACATTATGAATATTTTCTCCAACTTCTAAGAAAGTCATCCAAACAATGCAATAAAATCTGAAATTCAGGTGAAGAGCAAAGTCCTACAGATCTTGCTTTTGAACATCTTGATATTTTGCTACTGAAATGGGGGGTGGCAAGACAGGGAAGGGAAGTCTAGACAGTCAATAAAACTATATAATTCAGGCTTTGATTTGTAGCTTTTGCCAATTTCCAAGTTAAAAATACTTAGACTGAAAATTTAATAATTGTGATTGTTTTAACCTGGCTACTCAGATTCTTCCCAAATTTGGTAATTAAATAATTAGAGGATCTGGGTTCAAATACCACCTCTGATGTTTACTACTTTGTGTGACTTTGGGTAAGTCACAATTTCCTGTGGCTGCAGTTTTTCCATCTATAAAAGGAGGGGGCCATGCCACAAGGCCTTTGAGAAATGGTCCAGCTTTATATTCCTAAGACCTTTCAGTGCATCATTCCTTATACTGTGCAAGGCTAGGGAATGCTTCATAATTCAGATTTGGTCATGGAGAGAGGTGTTGTAGACCACTTGACAGTGTGCAAGACCATAGCTTTCTTTGTTTTTCTTTTATTTTTTTTTTAATATAATAACCTTGTGTTTGACAAGTGCAAGCACTCAAGACTTTGGGATAAAAATTCATCAATTGGTAAAAATTGTTGAGGTCATATTTGAATTCAGGTCTTCCTGACTCCTAAGTCCAATGCTCCCCTCACTGTACCACCTAGTTTCCTCATGGGAAAGGCATTTGCTTCTCATAAAATAAACACAAAAGATTCCATGCACATTAACAAGACTTAAATAATTAACAATGTAATTTATAATTTCTGACCACAGTTTTCAATTCACAGTTACAGCAAAACTGTCTTGTTTCTTCATTTCAGTTATTTTTTTTCCTAAAGAGTTTAAGGGTTATTTGTTTGGTTAGCTGTTGGTTTGTTTTATTTTTTGAGGGAACAATATATATATTTTCCCTCCTATGAGCTGAGTCATCTTAGACAGGTCATTTTATGTCTCAGCAGGGCCTTATTTTTCTCATCTGTCAAAATGAGAGGCCTGAGCTTCCTTGTCACTTCTGTAGTGAAATTCTTAAATATCTGGGATTTTCTATAATCAACAGAGAATTCAACACGGATCTGTTTTTCCCCCATAGCTTAGTTGTAGGTCTATCATAGCATCAAAATTCAGAAAAAAAAAACATGAAGCTGCTTCTAACCACATCTGTAACTAACCCCCAGAATTGCATTAAACAAGGAAAATGGAAATTCAGAGGAGCAGAATGACAAAGAACCAGGCACTGGTACAGTCACCATAATACAATGAGGTTGTTTTCCCTGCCCAGCACTATGTGCAAGTTAAAGCCTCTTTCCACCTTTGGGGAAGGAATAGATAGAAGTCATTTGGCCATGTACATCATATGCTTTGCAGGTCCTGATTCCACAGTTGCCAAGATGAAAGAGAATAAGTATCTATTTCATCTTCCTAAATCAATCCCTGTCCCTGTCATGACAATATTTTAGCATATGTTGCAAGAAACACACTACACTCCTGGATTTCATCTTTGGGCAAATTTTTACTCAATGTAATGAGATGTTATAAATAAAATAAGCTGGGGGAAATTAATCAATTCTGCAACTGACCTCAGCTTAGCCTTCTTACAGCAATGACCCTTGGAGTTCCAAGAAGCCAGTAGAAAGGTAGTCACAATGTTAAGAATTTAGCCCCTGGAGATGGAAGAGGTTATGCACGTACACCACAAGGGAAATGATATGCTTTGGCCTTATTTATGCTGCTACCTAGGGATTAGAGAGGAGGAAGTTTAATAAAATAAATTACTTCCTAGTTTTCTTTGGAGAAAGCACAGCACACACTGGGAGGTAGGGTAAATGAGGAGAGGACATATCTTTGGTGTGAAATTCTGAAAGAAACTAACCCCAACACTTTCCAATTAGAGTGGTAGCTTGGATTAGGTAAGGCAAAATTAAAGGCCCAAAACCCATTATATATGGAGAAGGAACATGTGGATTTGAATTTTGATTCTATTTGACAATGGGCACATCTTTTTAATTCTAAGTCTATTTTCTCATCTTGCCTTGGGCTTCTTTGGCCTTCAGCTTACATAATTTTTTTTAGTGGCCATAAGCAGCAGGTCAGAGACCCCTGCAGTAAAAAAAAAAAAAGAAAAAAAATTAACCCAAACCAGGACTTCACTATGAATAGCACCTAAGTCTGAGACTGGTCTAAACTGGAAATCGCAGGAAGGGTTTGTGCTGCTTCACCATGAGCAATGAAAAATTCATGCACCTTGAAATAGGCAGCCAAATTGTCCCTTCTGCCTCCCAGCAGATAAGCCTTGCCTGTTGTACAGTCGTCTCTAGCAGGAGAAAGGAAATTCACTGACCCTACTGAGCAACTTGCGATAGGACTTCAACATTAAAATACCAGATGGATTGAAAGTGACAGACCTAATAAGCAACTTCCAGAATCTGCATGAAACCTAATTGCAGAAAATCCTCAGTGCAGCTGCTTCTATTTGCCTCTCCAAATCCTTAAGCCAAACAACCTAGATCAGACAACCTCAGCATGCTTCTGCACTTCTCAAATCATCTTTAATGTTTGGTTAGATTTTTCTACCAGCCAGGTTCCTAGGAAATCATTCAGAAAAGATTCTTATTTCTCATTAGGGAAAAAAGAGATAAAGGAAGTCGATATTAGTTGGCATTTGGGGTTAACTTTTTTAAAAATTTGTTTCAAAATTTCCTTCCCCTCCCCAGAATTCCTCAAAGAATGAAATCTCATCTTCTATCAATGACATAATGATAAATGATCTCAGTGCCTGAACAGATATATAATTAAATAATGAAATAGGCTTTTTTTTCATTAACTAAGTTTGCAGATTCAAATAGTTATACTTTTTTCTGGTTATGTTTTTGTTTGACTATTTCATTTTCATGTAATTAGTGAGAAACTTCTAAGAAGAAGAGGAATGAAAAAATGTCACCAGAGAATTGTGTGAGAAAGAAGAGGGGAAGAGGTTGACAGGTGGATAGCATTAGTATGCTAATGGTAATCTGGGGGTGTCAGGAGAACGCAAGGAAGGCCTCCAGCATATTGGGGGCCTCTCTGTGTGTTGGACCTAGTTGAAAATATAGAAAGAGTAGCACAGGATAATCAGACATGGCTGGACTGTGATCTGATTCATGGAATCTAATTTTACGACTGTGATCTGATTCATGGAATCTAATTTTACAAGGTCATAAATCCCATTGGAGGATTAAGCTTTCAATGGTTTTATCCTGAATGTTGACTTTTATGATAAAATAGCTGAAGTACAAAAGAATCACAAAGTTAATTTGAGGTAACAGAAACCAACTAAGTTGTTTCATACTCCACTGAACAAAGTCCATGGCTGAGAGCTTGCAATGGCATACTCATACCTCTCCTCCTACAGGACAATCAATGTCTTCTCTGCTCTTGGTGAGGATCAGTGTCACCACTGAGAAATCCTTCCATTTCCTGAAAGAGGGCCTCCTTGGTCACTCTTTACCCCATCACAGCAGTGGTCTTGTCAGAGCTATCAGGATTGTAGAAAAATACAGCTGTGCTGCTCTAGTGACTACTAGCCATTTTAGCAACATCAGCAACCCAGATCAGCAGTCAGCCAGCAAGCATTTATTAGGTACTTACTAATTACCAGCCACAGTGTTAAATGCTGCAGAAATACAAAGAAAGACGAAAACATGCCTTATACCTTCAAGGAACCCACTTTCTATGGGGAAGACAACATGCAAACAACTATGTGTGTATAAGTTTTTTACAATGTAAATTGTAGATGGCAGATGATCTCAGAAGTGGGAAAGGAGGGGAAGAACCTCTTGAAGAAGGCACATTTAAGTGAATCTTGAAGGAAAGGCAATCCAGGAACTAGAGATAAGGAGTGAGAGAATTCCAGGCAGGAGACATAACCAATTGAAAGGCACAGTTGGGAGAGGGGTATCCTTTGGGAGGAATGTTGAATTATAGAGTATGTGAACTAGAAGGAAGAGAAATGAAAATGTAGGGAGAAATCAGGTTGTGAAGGATTTTTACAAACTAAACAAAGGATTTTATATTAGGTTCTAGAGATAATAGTGAAGCACTGGAGTTTATAGAGTAAGGGGAAGGAAGAATGGTCAGACCTGTTTTAAGAAAATCATTTTGGGATCTTAGCTCGGAGGCGGCAGCAGCAGCAGTACCTGAAGCCTCACCATGCCTCCCAAGGACGATAAGAAGAAGAAAGATGCTGGCAAGTCGGCCAAGAAGGACAAAGATCCCGTGAACAAGTCTGGGGGCAAGGCTAAGAAGAAGAAGTGGTCCAAGGGAAAAGTTCGAGACAAGCTCAACAATCTGGTTCTATTTGACAAAGCAACATATGACAAACTCTGCAAGGAGGTCCCCAACTATAAACTTATCACCCCTGCAGTAGTCTCAGAGAGACTGAAGATCTGGGGTTCTCTAGCCCGAGCAGCTCTCCAGGAACTGCTTAGTAAAGGTCCGATTAAGCTGGTTTCCAAGCACAGAGCATAAGTGATATATACCAGGAACACCAAGGGTGGAGATGCTCCAGCTGCTGAAGATGCATGAAATGGTTCAACATTTCTGTGTAGATTTTCAAAAATAAACTTATTGGACTAAAAAAAATCATTTTGGCAGCTAAGTGCAGGAGGTTGGATTAAAGTACCACTATGAGAAAGAAATCATTTTCCAACTAGGAGAAAAGTCACAGAGGTCACGGAGAGACAGCATGACATTGTGGTTAGTATATCAGACCTAGAACCAGAAAGACCTAGGTTTAGCATCTCACCTGTGGATCTTTTTCACTGTGTGATGATGGTTAGGTCTTTTAACTTCTATTGAGTCTTATCTTCCTGAGGAATAAATATAATTCTAGTAGCTACATCACAGAATCATTGTAAAACCTGGATAAAATGATCCATATGAAGTGCTTTGCAAACTTTTCTAATGTGATATAAACATCAGCTTTTACTATGTTGGTCCCTAATTGATCTTGCCCTGGCCTAATTTCAGCTACTTTTGCATTCATATCCCAGCCCAGCAGGGCAAGAATTTCTGCATTAGCAGGTGAGGTTTCTGAAAATGTGCTCTCATGAGTAAGATTCTGTGGCTTCCCTAGGAAAGACATTATTCTTACCTTAATAATAATTCCTTTATTGTTAACTTATTAGACTATTCCTGGTTGTGACTTCATTTTAGCAACAGGGGATATGATCCCTTTGGATACATATTTCATCCTAATATTCACCTCATATTCATAAACCTATGAGGGCCTCTAGTCTGAATAAAAATTATACATCTTTACTGATGGAAAATCATCTGTTAATGCTTGATTCAGGAAGGCAGTGGCTTTTAGCCCCTGGTAAAACTACCTACTGTGAAAATAGGTTTTGATATTTCTTCACGTACAATGCCTATTTCGATAAGCCAAAGGCATTGAGAAAAAAAGGGGTGGGGAAGGGGACCTGAAGTAGACAAGTTGGGAAGAGACATAGACATTATCAATATTTATACATTTGAACTTGATTTAAGTAATTTATAAATTAATTTTAAGATGATTAGAGATTAAAATGTTCTTTAGTTATTAAGATAACAATATAAGCAAAAATAACATCTAATATACTAGAAACTCCATGAAGGCAAGGGTCAGGTTTTTCCTTCTTCATACACCTACCCTTGTAAATCCTAGAACAGTGCTTTTCCTATAGTAAATATTGCTTTCGTAATGTATGCGGAATTGCAGTACCAATATGGCAGTTATCATATTGTTTTAGATTGTAATTGTGATTTAATATCATCTCTCAGTTAGATAATAACTTCCTAGAGGCAAAGACACTGTATCATACTTCTTTGTCTTGCTTTAAAATACCTCGCAGGTATCCAATCAATATTTGCTAATAGAGATAGGGACTAGACCTGTGATCTCATCCACAGATGGAAATCCTCAGTGAGGGGATTCCACCTACTAACACAGACCAGCTGCCTCTCTGCAATTTATAGGAATATAGAGTTTGCTGAGGTACTGAAAGTCTAAGGGACTTGTCCAGTGTCACTTGATCAAGGACTGGATTTGAACTGGGTGTTCCAGACTATGAGGCCAACTCTCTCAATATTTTTTGAAATGCTGTTAATTTGATGCAGCACAGGACTCTAAATCAAAAAGTGACTTATCTGATTATACCTTTTTATATATTATATATTAATATATTATATATTATGCCTTTGGGAATTTAGGAAATTGACCAAGCAATTATTAATTTCTTAATTTCTCTTTTTGGTTATTTGAATAATCTTTTCTTTTTAAAAAAAATACCTTTCCCCAAAGATAAAATAAATTTTGTGACTCATTTCTTAAATATAATTGAAACATAATAGAAAGATTCCAAGGTCCTGGGAACAGGATACTAGAGGTTCTTTCCATTCTGTACATCTGTGAATCATGGACACATGGGAGGGACACAGTAAATAGTCAATCGATGATTGACAGCATTTTCAAAGGTAGAAATTTGGTTGAGGGACAAAGATTATCATAATTTCCCCTTCATAATAACAGAAAGGGACGATCCCTCAGCTAAAGTATTGTACATTTAATATGAGATATTCTCTCTGAAGAGTCCATCCTGATAAACCTTGGAGAACTCTTAGCTAGATTAATTAATTAAAGACATTTTGGTCTCTGCTGCTTTGGAAATCCCATCTTTCCTGTTAAATAACTGTAATCTTTGAAGTCCCTTTGGCATCAGAGGTTGGTAATACAAACTATTAGGTCTAGTAGGTAATCAGATAGCGACTCTGGCATGTGTCTTTGCTTTGAAAAAAATCACGACCCAACACATTTAGCCAATTCCTTCATATGAGGTACCCTGGCCCCTTCAAGTTGGGCTCTGGCGATTAATGAGACTGCCTAGAGAGAAAGGAGCATCACATGATACATTTTCCGGAGTTCTGTTAGAGTCCAAAGGCTACTTCTAGCTCATTTTATACCCTTACCAACCTCCTTTATCAAACAAGTTATAATAATTCTGATTCCAAACATTTATTAAATTCATGTCTTGTGTCAAACACTATGCCAGATACTAGGAATACAATGATGAAAAACTACATACTCCCTGATCTCAAGGAGCTTATGGTATAAGTGATGGAGGAGGGAAGGATATGGGGGAGAACAACATAGGCAATTATGATGCAAAATAGAATATGGAATAGACAAAGAAAAGACTCAGAGTGGCATTTAAAAATTAAAGAGGGCTGGGTGGGTGGAGAGAGACATTTTCAAGTAGCAAAGGACCAGATATCTCATGCTGAGGGTAGAACTTGAGCTGTTTTAACACACTTTGAAAATGCAAATAATGTATTCAAAATTGGAGCAAAGAAATACTATGTACTTACCCTGAATTATGCAAAGAGTTGACATGACCCTGAAGTTATTATCCTTATTTTCTGCCAGCAGATAAGTTGGGTTTTTTTTAATAGTTTATATCACAATATCAACTGTTTTTATCATTCATGAAAAAGAAGAATTTGATTCAGAAGAGTTATCCAAAGATGTAACAAAGGTGGAAACATCAGAGCATTTTCCTAAGGTTGTAAGTTTGAAGAGGACTAATTGCAATGTTTCAGCATTTGTGTCTCAGATTACATCAGTGACTACCTCAGTGGTAGTAATCATTCTATAGAAATCACTTTCACTCCTATTTGGCCCAGAGTAGCAGCAATGAGGCTCATTCTACAGTATACTTCTTCCCCCTTCATCAATTTAAATACCCCCTAATACCTGGATCATTCTTACTTCCCTGCCTGCCCCTCCATCCCCACAATCTTTTGGCCCCATTGAACTTAACTAGCCTTCTGCTTGCCTTTACCCCCATTTACCCCATGTGCAAAAATTGCTAGCAATGGTTCTAACTGAAGATTCCTCTTCTGCTTTTTAACGGTGAGTAGACCTACACTGAGCCCGTCACAGAGGTTTCATTCAAAGCATATTAAGTTTCTAAAGTCGTAAGAGCAAATATATTTGTCTCATAGAATCCATTCTAGGGTGGAGAAAAACCTGGATATCATAGCAGAGGGATGAGAGTAACTCAGAAACCTCTTTTTAGCCCAAAGTTTCAAAGTCTTATCAGAATTCTATGTATTTAAGGAAGTGAAATATTTGCTTTATTTCATCACCAAGTCAAGACCTAAAAGATATGGGTTATAAGCCATATAAGTCAATAAGAGTAGACCATCTTCCAAAATTTTCCATAAAAAAATAAAAATTAGCGCTTGCATTCCATCCTTCTACAATCCCTAGTACATTAGGTATTGGCCCTGAAGAAACAGCAAAAAGGAATATAAACAAAGTCTGGCTTTACCCTATTGCTAGCATACCTCCCACATACCATCACCCATTTTAAACACCCTAAAGTCATCCATTCCTGATGGTTGAAAATCTGACAGGTTCATTCATATTCTTTGCCAAGCACACACAACCCCAGAGGCTTTAGAACATCTTATCCCTAGTTCCTCAGGGAATTTATGCAAATATAAAGTTCTCCATTTCAAAGATTCAGGTCTGATAGGTGTTGCAACTCAGGTTTGAGTAGCTAAGAGTGGAGAAGTTTGTGTAAAGAAATGAGCCTACATGTCACTGCCAGTAGCTAGTATTAAGTCCCTAGCTGTTGTGGCCAATGTGAATTTTAAAACTCTTTTGGCTATATACATTGTTCTTGCTAGGAGTAGCTATTTCCAACTGGCTAATATATTTCTTTTGATAATCAATCAAAAAGGATGTGTTGAATGCCTACCCCGAGCTTAACACTTAGAATACTAAGGGGCTAAAGGGAAGACAGAAGCATAAGAAATGATAAAGAAAATGAACTTTTTAGCCCGTGGCTTTTATTTGTTTACTTGAAAAGAGAGCTCTGTGAATTCTGTATAGTAAAGTTAGTGCAAAGAAAAGACAAAGACCATTGTGCCACAGAGATACAGCTCACTGTTGCCTACAGGAAAGGTTATCTAGCAATGACTTCTGCTCGCACCCTAGAAACATCTTTTCAGCTTCTCAGAGATGACACGTGGCCTCATTGGATCACAGGATTGCATCATATTCAACAACTTCCCATTTGAATCCTCAATTGGAGCCATTTAATGTGTTTAGTTGCTAAGTTAAAGGTTTTCTATTTGAGCTAAAAGTCTTTCCACTTCTCCTACTCTACAATTTCTAAGAACTAATACATTTAAGTATAAAGTTAATACTTTAGGGAAAAAATATTTAGTGTCTTAAGATAATATCTAATTAGAAGGGACCACAGAAGCACACTAAATTAGTCCAACCCTGTTGATTAACAAAAGAGGAAACTGAAGACCAGCTTGTCCAAGGTTAGAAAGAGAATAGATGTCAGAGATGGGATTTGACTCCAGGAACAATGTTCAATGTTCTTTCCACTTGAAAGAATAGTTGCAAATATTCAGTATTCAATAAGAGCTAGAGGACTGACCTTGGAATCAAAAGGATCTGGGCTCAAGTCCTTCCTCTCACACATAGTGCCCCAAGCAACTTTTTAAGAATTTAAATGACCATGAAGTTGCTAAACTCCCTCTTTGGGGAGAATTCTCTAACTCCAGTGAAATCACAGATCTAAATTAGCTTCTAATCCCTAGCCCCAGAATAAACCCCAAGTTTTACTGAGTCTATAGCTTCTATGATCATTTGCATTAAAACCTTTCTATCCCAGTAACCTGCTAGACTAAGCAAGTTTTATCATCTTCATTCTAAATGGAGAAACCACTGTTGTCACTTGTTATTAGGTCATTTTGTTCAAGTCTGACTCTTCATGACCCCATTTCAGGTCTTCTTGGCAAAGATAATGGAGTGGCTTGCCATTTCCTTCTCCAGCTCATTTAACAGATGAGGAAACTGAGTCAAACAGGGTTAAGTGACTTGCCTATGATCACACAGCTAGTAAGTATCTGAGGCAAGATTTGAACTCAGGAAGATGATTCTTCCTGACCCCAGGTTGGGCACTCTATCTACTATACCAACTAACTGCACCAAAAATCACCATAAAATGAGTTAAAAGAGTCACAATTAATCATACAGCTAAGGTAGAACAAAACCCCAAAGTTATTTCTATGTAGAACTATTATTAGTAATATAAATATCATTAAGAACAACAGCAATAGTTAGAGACAAGATGTTGACCTTTGTCAGTGGAAGGAGCTTAATTATCTGGGAGCTCCTATGATCACAGAATCATGGGCCCAGTGCCTATTCTTTTCTTTTTGTCCTTTTTGGAGGGCAATTGAGGTTAAGTGACTTGCCCAAGGTCACACAGCTAGTTTTTGTGTTAAGTGTCTGAGGCCACATTTGGACTCAGGTCCTCGTGACTCCAGGGCCGGTGCTCTATTAGTGCCTATTCTTATCATCACTGATAAGACGAAGATGACCAGTGGTGAAAATGATGATAACAGTAATAGAAATGAAATAAATCCTTGACATTTTTTTTCTTTTTTAGTAAAGGCCTCTAGCCAGACTGACTTCTTGTTAAAAAATGAATTTCCTTTAATGGCTTAAATTTGTCACATATTGATAAGATATGATCTTAAAAACACATCATCTCTCATCAGTTGTTAGAATGTTTAGCTGTTTAATCTTGACAGCTGTAAATAACCTTGCCATAAGTACAGAATACCTTTTGCTGGGCCAATGCAAACAGAATAATCAAAAGTTTCATATAAGTTTATTATTTAACTCTGAATACAATGCTTGCTTGTCATCTCAATATTTTTGATAAGAGCATATGTGAATTTTGACACCAAGGAAGTTTCCAATATACTTCTGCTATTTTAAAAAAAGCCAAATGTAAAATACATAAATGTGTTTCTAAATTGCTACTGTTTATTTTAAGAAATAAAACATTCATCATCTTAAAATTCTGTACTTCTGTACAGACTGATTGCTGTGTAGTGAGGGTGGGTGAGGGTAGCAGCCAATTACAGTCAATTCTGTAGCACAGATAAACTAACTGCAGCTGGCTTTAGTTCTCTTCCTGCAGAATCCATAGTGGGATTCAGAATTCACTCAACACTGGCTTTTCTCATTTTCCTGGCAAAGGAATTGTGGACTTAATTGCCCTCAAAGGTCCAGTATAAATCATATCCATAGATCTGAACTTACCTTTTCCTCTGATAGAGAGTGATTGAGAGGGAGAAAGAAAATGGCAGAACCTAAATACCCAGAATCATAAATAAGGTTAAAATTAGCTTAGCACTGGTGCTTTCTTGTTTTCTTCATGCAGAAGTCACCAATAGAATAAGACCTCATGATGACAACAAACACAACGTAAAGTTAGTTCTCCAGTCATCACAACAGCAGTTAGAGGTTCTGTCTGGCCCTGGGTACTCACTCACTTAAAGCCTTTATCAAGACTGTCCTCAAGAATCTTCTTGGTGTCACTAGAGAAGAAATATCAAGTCCCTGATGCCCCATTATCTTCATAGTGCCTGACAACCCACCAGTAGAGATTAATCATTGTCCTTAAGTCTTTCCCCCTCTAGGCAACTCTTTAAAAAAAAAAAAGCAAGTACTTCTGAGAAAGGTAGTATTTTGTATTTTGATCAAATCACAAGTACTTTTTCATAGATTAGGTTATGGAGCAATATATTATATATTAAGAGCAATGATAGCAGCTAACAGAAATTAGCAGTTAATTTCTTTACTCTTTTCTATTGGGGAGCACAATCCTTAAACTGGAAAGGGTAGAACAAATGCACTTTAATCAGAATTTAGTCAAGGATAAGTGTGAACTAGTAAGACAGCAGCTAACTATTTAAAATTACTTCAGATCTCCAGACACAGAGAAATTACATCATAGGATATCACAGATAAGATCAAGAAACTACTTTCAGGGATATTTAAGGAACTATAGAAAATAGGAAAGATGTCACAAGATTGAACGTGAGCAGATATTATGCTGATGTGGGGGGAAGAGGAGGGAAAGGCACTATTTTTTCAGAAACTTCAGATCCATAAACTTGACGTTATATTATGAGCCAACATGTGTTCACTAAAAATAAATTTTTCCATACTAATCTCATTTCTTTATATGAAAGGGTCACTAGACTTGTAGAGGGAATATCATATTAATATATTTGATTTCAGAAAAGATTTGACAAAATCTCTCATGATTTCCAGGTGAATATATGATGGAAAAATGTGGGCCTGACAAATTTAGCACCTGAGATCTCTGTTTCACTGTTCCTAATGCTCTCAGTCTCATTCCTGATCAATTTTAGTTTGTGCTCTGTAATACAGTCAGGTGAATTCATTACTAATTGGTTTACCAAATACAAAGAGTAGTAATAAATGGATCAGGGTGACTTTAGATGGGTAGGCATGTGTAATGAATAGTGTGCTAAAATGTTTTGTCTTTGGCCTTGTCCCGTCCAACAATTCTGTCAGTGGCTTAGATGAATTATAGGATAATCACATTCCTAGATGGCGCAAAGCTAGAAGAGATAATTACCACCCCAAATAACAGAATTAGTTTCCAAATATCTCTATGGGCTGGAACATTAACCCCATTAGACGTCAGGACAAGATTAAATTTAATTTGGAGAAATATAAAGCCCTAGATTTAAGTTCCCAAAACCCAACTCTACAAGAATAGAGATGAGAAAAACAGGTTTGGTTCTGGCATAAAGATCCCAGAATTTTAGTTAAGCTCAGGAGACAAGTCTCCAAAGTTAAATCTTAGGCTGCAATTATAAAAATATAGCATTTAGAACAAAGGAGGCAATCATCTTAATACATTCCTTACAGAACAGCCTACAGCTGGAGTATTGTGTTCCATTCTGGCATCATACTTTTAGAAGGATGTTGCCAAACTGGAATGTTGAAGAAGTGGTTGAGGAGTCTAGAAATCATGTCATATTAAAAAAGCCTGGATGAATTGGGAATGTTTATCTTGGAAAAGAAGAGACTTAAAGGGGGAAAAAAATTACATAATCTCTGTAGGTAGAAAAGAGATAAGAGTCTATGTCCAGGCAGTACTTAAATAAGAACCCTCACTACAGGATACCCAACAATGGTTCCTCCAGCCATTACATGAAGAAGTCTAGTAAAGGGGAGCATCCCCCACCTCCCAAAGCACCATGTATGGATATGGAAGTTTTTCTGTACATCATGGACAAATATGTCCCTGTGAAATACATTACTCCAGGTCTGCTCTCTTGGGCTAGATAGAACAAATTTAATACTTCTCTCACATGAATACAGCTAATCATTTATACACACACACACACACACACACACACACACACATATTTCCCCAGTAGTATTTCATCTAGGTTAAATATGCCTATTTCCATCCAGTGATCCTCATAAACATAACCTCAAGACCTTGTCACCATCTGCATTTCATTCTGAGGGGAGATCTCCTACTCTGTCAATGCCCTTCTTAAATATGTGGTGTCCAGAACTAAATGCAACATTCTAATTGTGGTTTAAAAGGGCAGAAAACAGGACAACTATTGCCTTCCTGGTCCTGGACACCAAGACTGTCTTAGATAAGACTAAGGTCACATATGCTAAAGTCAATTCATAACATGTCATCTCAGTGTGATATAGGGGAAAGTTCACAGGGTTGAGAGGAAGATACTTTGATTCTGATATTGGTTATGATATTTACTATCTGCGTGCTGTTAGTGCAAGTCACTTAACCTCTACACCTGAGTTTCCTCATCTGTAACATAATTGAACTAGATGTTCTCTAAGCTCTATCCCATGTCTAAATCCATTGTCTCTATTTGACCCGGTAGCATTGAAAAGGCAAGTGGTGATGGAGGTGGGGGGAAGGGAGGGAAAGAGAAGAAAGGAATAAGCATTTATATAGCACCTATCTGCCAGAAACTGCACTAAGTACTTTACAAATATCTCACAACAACCCTGGAGGTAGATGCCATTATTATTGTCCCCATTTTACAGTAGAGGAAACTGAGGCAAACAGAGGTTAAGGGACTTACTTAAGGGTCATACAGCTCCTAAGTCTTCCTGGATCCAGGTCTAGGGCGTATACTACTATCGCACCTCCTAGATGCAATCAGAATGCGATCTCATTAAGACACTAAAATGTTGCCCCAAAAACCTTTAAAAGATTTTGAAATGATTCCACTATGGTTAAGTGTGTGACCTTGACCAAATTACTTAACACATTTCAACCCCAGTTTCCTATAAAAGAGAGATAATAGAAGAGCCTATTTCATAAGGTAGTTGTGAGAATCAAAGGAGATTAAATATGTAAAGCTCTTTGTAAAAATTAAAACACCATATAAATGTGATCTATTGTTATTAGCTATTATGAAAGCTATATTAGAGAGAACTGGACTTTATCCAGGGATGGCACATCATCCTTCAGTGCAATTGTGTGGTTAATATACTAGGTTGTTTTTTTTTTTGGTAAAATAGTATTTTCCTTTCCCTGATTAATCCTGTTTCAAATCCAGGGTTTGCTTGTTTCTTGTATAAATGCTATGGATTTGCTTTCCAATAATAAAAACATAAGAAGCCATGTCATCATTGCCACTGTCGGGGGCCGATCCCCAGCTTTATGACACCTGGGTCTAGCCTCTCCCTTATTGGGCTTGGGGTCAGTCAGTGTTTGAGTCTCAACTCTAGCACTAACAGTGTCCCCAGGGGCAGGTGACAACCTTTCTGTGAAACAGAGATCATAAATTCAGAGGTGGAACGGACCTTAGACACCAGTCAAGTCTGAGACCTAAAAAAAGGTCTAAGTTATTGGCTAAGGACCCACAGCCAGTCCATTTCCAGGGCAAGATCTGAACTGGTCTTCCTAAGTCCAGCACTTGCCATACCAACTAGATGAGGTTACATTAAGGATCAAATGAAATAATATGTGCCAAGTACTTTAGAAATCTTAAGTCACCAAGTGAACATCAGACATTGTGTTCGGTTCTGGTCTTAGACACTTAACACACACACACACACACACACACACACACACACACACAAAAACTAGCCATGTCACCTTGGGCAAGTTACTTAACCCCAATTGCCCTCCAAAAGGCAATAATAATAATAATAATAATAATAAAGATAATAACAATAATAATAGCTTGTATTTACATAGTATTCTAAAGTTTGCAAAGAACTTGATACATATTATCTCACTTGATCCTTACAACAACTCTGGGAGGTAGGTGCTATTATTCCCATTTTATGGATGAAGAAACTGAAACAGACAAGTTAAGTGAGTGGCCCAAGCTCTAAGCATTTAAGGACCAAGTCGGAACTCCTATCTTCCTAACTCTAGGTTCGGTATTCTAGCCTTCCTGCTATTTTATTATCATTGTTGTTGCTGTTCTTCTTGTTGTTTCTTATAAGACTGGAGTTTGATGACAAATATTACTTTATCATAATATTTGAAAACTGCTGTTCTTTGGGCATGTTGCAGCCTGTCCTTAAGCCAACATTCAGCTAGTGCATCAATGGATTTTGAAGAGAAAAATTTAGATTGTTAGCATGAAAGACAATCATCTGCCAAGGAGGAAATCCATGCAAACTTCCCCCAAAGGGGGAGGAGGGTAGACATTCCAAAGATAATAAAGAATAAGAAGGAGAAATGCCAGCAAAGGAGACAACAAATATAATAATTCATATAAGAACTCAGAAGGTATAGTATCATGGAATCCAAGGGTGGGCACACTGAAAGGGAATTACATTTAACAGAATTCAATGTTAAGGTGGATTTGACAATATAGCTTGAGAAAAGGTCCCATGATCTTGCTCCTGAAAGAACTATCAAAGCAATACTACCTTTGCTTCTGGAAGGCATATGACAATCAACTGCCCTTCTGGAAATCATGTGACTCCACTCACCATTTCCCTGACTCCTCAAATGTCACCTCTTTTCTCCATCTGCCACTCTCCTGAAGGTGTTGTCTTCTATTATTAGAATGAGTTCCTTGAGCACAAGGACCAGCTCACTTTTATATGTGCATCTCCATTGACTGACCCAGTATCTAGCCCATAATAGGCACTTATCAAGATTCTTGTTTGTTTCATCTATTCAACCCTTCATTCATTCACCCAAGGGTAAGAAAATGTGCAAATGTACATACCTGAGGAATGTAAAAGACAAAAAATATTTTGTTAAAAAAAAAAAAAACATGTGAAACAAATGAATAGGGAATGTAAGCTTCCTGAGGAGCAGAAAGGGGACAACAATAACAGATGACATTAAGAATACTGGAGTTTTTAATATCTATTGTACTTCAAATTTCAAAACAAAAGAGTTAGTTATCATCAGCATTGTAACATAAAACTCAGTAATGCACACACACACAGACTGAAATAGAAACCAGATTCATGATGACCCAGTCAAGCTAGATTGCTTCCAATCAAGACATGGCAAGATCCTCTAAAGGGATCAAAGAGCTAGCTGATAAAATTCCACTGCTCCTTAATGATTTTATTCAAGGGCTGATAAGATTCCCACTAACTTGGGGAAAAAATAGTAAATACAGGAGGTAGCCAGAAATCAGGTTACTGACAGGAAAGTTGCAATATTGGAAATGGAGCTTTGGTGAGAATGTAACTGATGAGGTTTGGAGTTGTTAGAGCTGGTTCAGGTATGAAAGAATTCACTTAGACCTTCTCTGTAGCCATTGGGAGCTTTATTGGTGCAGATGCAGTCTGGGTCTCCTAGCAAGGAAGCTAAGTGAGACACCAATATGTGGGGGAGTTATGCTCATATAGAGCTTTCAGAATGGTGTTTTAGAGGTTTTATGGAGGTTAAACATTAAAGACAAGACAGGATGAAACAAGATGAGGAAGACAAAGGGAATTCTTTATGTTTTAAGGATTTAAGGACAGGGTAGGAGGACACAGGTTGAAATTAAAGGACCCTGGGAACACAGAATAAGGGAAACAATAAACCAGGGGATTTACAGGTTACTGGAAAAGCAACTCAACCCTTAGGGCACCATTTATATCCATATTAGTAAGCATTACACTGGAAAAGACCAAAGTCATCTATTGCATCCCTAGCCATTGGCTAGTTGTCTTGATTTTTGTCTTGTCACTGGAATTTGATGACTCTGGAGGTGAGAGTGAGGCTAAAGCTCTGCCTCATTTAAATACAATCCATGTGCAAGTCAAGATAAAACCCTTGTGGTATTATCAGTCCTCTTCAGAAATGAAGGTACAAACACCACCACCACCACCAAGTATTACACCTGCAGTGCCAGTCAATGCAAGCTGAAATTTGAAGGAGACATATTGCAAACCAGCAGTCAGAAAAATAGCACACATGTGTATGTATGCATGTATAGAAGTATCATGTGAGTAGACATATACTTTTTTTTTAAGCAATCGGGGTTAAGTAACTTGCTCAAGGTTACATGGCCAGTTATTTTGTGTGGGTGCCAAGTATCTGAGGCTGGAACTGATCCTGGGTCTCCCAATGCTGGGGCCAGTGCTCTTACTCACTGCGCCACCTGGCTGCCCCAACATATACTTTTATATATTGCTTTCTCATTTAGTTTGCAAAGCACTTTCCTCATTACATCCCTCAGAGACAGATAATACAGAAATAGTTATTTCCATTTTACTGATGAAGAGATTGAAAAGTTATATATAAATAATTTGCCACCAGTTATATATTTAGCAAAAGTCAATTCTGGGATCCAAACTCCTCAAATTCAGTGCCCTTCCTACTGTGTCACAGACAAATCAGAATCATAGAGAATGGGAGTTGAGACCTCTTGAATCTATGTAATTTCTTTCTCCCAGTTCTTATACTATGTTGCCCAGATTTCTCCTTTGCATTTATTTCATTCTTCCCTGTATCATATTTAACTGGCTACATCTTTTTTTCCATAATAGGTAATAACCTCCTTGACAAAAAAAGATCTCTGTTATAGATATCTTTGTGTCTCCAACTCCTGGCAAAGTGCCTCGTACACAGTTAGTTATTAGTACATACCCAACATGTAATACCTGACACATTGCAAGTGCTTAATAAATGTTTGTTGACTGACTGATATTTATGGAATGAACATATGAATTCTCTCATCTAATTGAGTACTGATCTAATTTAGCCTTTTTGTCTCATTCGTACATAAATACCTTTCATTGTCATTTCTTCATGCAAGTTAGTAATCAAAAGCAGAAAAAGTACTGACTGTGGAGCTAGAAAATCTGGGTTTAGATCCCACCTCTGATGCTTCCTACCTGTGTGCTCTTAGGCAACATACATGCATATTGTTTGGATGAATGAGATAGCCTCTGAGATTTCTTCTTTTTGTATTTCTATTATCCCATGATCCAATAAAGAATAGAGCCCCACAGCATGCTTAAAGACCAAGCTTAACGTTCATAGTTGAACACTGGATCATTAGACCACCCAGCCAGTTCTAGAGCTGCTTAATTATTACCTAGCTCACAACTTACTTTCTTGTCTATTAGGATATAAAAGTATCTTAAATTCCTTGCTGAACTGCATATACACTCTGTAGAGTACTTACTAATCCTAATAACCTTATATGTATTTTGCCTTTTCCCCTTAGAAAGCACTTTATGAACATTGAATTTGATTCTTTAAAGTTTGTAGACTAAGTATTATTACTACGACTTTACAATTGAGAATATTGTAGCTTTGAAAGAGTAAAAGACGCGCTCAAGTAACTAAGATAAATATGCAGCAGAATCACAACTCATACCAAGGTCTTCTGCCTGCAGGATGAGTGCTCTTTCCATTATAACAAGGCTGATTTGGACTGACTTGTTCTCAGTGAACTCATCCTATCTTAGTGAAAAATATTTCCATCTATAAATGTTTGCAACAAATTGAGAAGTGTAGATGAAATGGACTTGGGTGAAAATGAGACTTAAGAGTTACCGTTTCTTAAAACAAAGTTATCAGTGGAGCTTTAATCTCCCCAGTGTGAGTATTCCATCAGTGAAAATGACAATTGATACATAAAATCCCAATCAATGTTACTCATGTCCATCTCCTCCCTTAATTCTTCCCCAAAGGATCTACCCAATTTGCTGGGAAACGTCATCTTTCTTGAAGCTATGTGGATAGCAACAGAGCATTTATAAGCTCACCCTTGGTTACCCCTCATCCGCACCACATGGTCAGACTATCTTCTTTTCTGGTTGATATCCTTTGGATTAGAGGTGTCAGACACATGGCCCACAGGCTGCATGAGGCCCACAACACTCCTGAGTTTGGCATGAACCATATTATAATTGGAAAATATTTAACAAAAATAATAAAAAGATAATAAAACATATATAATATTATATTATAATTTAACTCAAGTGGCCTATAGGAATCCTTATGTATAGATCAGTGGCTCCTATCTCTCTTTGAGTTCAACACCACTGCTTAGACCACTATCTCTCAAGAAATTCTTCATTAGTAATGTCTTACATGGTGCTGATTTTCCCCCCTTATTATCTCTACTGACTTTGGATGATAATCCACATTTGGAGCTTGAAATACTTACATGTAGAATCCTAAAAAGAATATTGGGATTAAAAAGATGGGGCCTTCTTCTCCAGGGAAAAGCTTGGAGTTATTAAAATGCTTTGTAGTTTTCAAAAGGTAATCCACTCTACTTTTAATCCACCTGTCTAGTGATCCAATAGATTATTGTCTATTCCATTTAATTAATTAGGTTGTCCATCCAACCATATGATAGTTTAGACATTTGGCATTCTTTATCCAATTGGTTTTTTTTTCCTATATGGATTGCTAGAAAACTTTTTTTTAAATGATTGAGAATTTCATTTAGGGAGCTCTCCACTGTAATAATAATCTTCTTGTGATAAGCACAATGGTATCTCCAAACAGGAGCAACTCACCATAGATAGGGTATCCTTTTGTTTTACTTGAACTCTCTATCTGACATCCTCCATGATATTATAATTACAGAAGAGTAAGAAAATATTTTTTTAAGAAAAAAAATACAGTGTGTGTATGGGGTAGGCGGGGGGGCAGACAGGGTTCCTAATATTTTATTCATTGAATGAGGAAAGAGGCAAATAGTAAAATAGAACCTTAGAAAAATCACAAAATAAGAACTAAATTAGAAGGGAGGCGGGGAGAAGGATCCTAAGGGCCAGTCCTGGTTTTTCTGGTAATTTTCTGTGTGATGCTGGGCAAGTTATTTAACCTCTCTGTGCTCTACTTTTCTTTTTTTAATATGAAAGGGTCAGACTAAATAGTATCTTCTATCTCTTTCTGTGACTGTGTGAAGCATCCAAAGCAAAAGAAATGAAATAATCAGTATCTTTTAGTCTTTGGGATCTCTATGTAACTCTCAGCATGCATTACCAATGGCTCCTCTATTTTTTGTAAGTTACAAGTGGATCATTATGAACAAAAAATATGGCAAGAGTCTCTCAGACTGAACTTACTGTCTACTACTTACTGCTCTCAGACTATATGCCTAAGAAATTAGATCAGGTATTAAGAGGATCTTAATACCATTGATGAAGGGGCAGCTAGGTGGTACAGTGAATAGAGCACTGGCCCTGGAGTCAGGAGGACCTGAGTTCAAATGTGGCCTCAGACACAACACTTAATAGCCATGTGACCTTGGGCAAGTCATTTAACCCCAATTGCCCTGCCCTCCCTCCTCCAAAAAGCATATAAACAAAATACCATTGATGAAATTAGTTAACTGTACCCCTTCTTTGTACCCAGTCAGCCCCAGTGGGGGTTTCCTTCAGTTTTCACAGTAACAACCAAACTCCCTACCCTGTGGTCAGAGCTGAAGTCTTTGCATCTAGAGTCACTGTGGGCTTGCTATTACGTCTGTCAAATGGTCACTAAAAGCTTACCAATAGTGAAGCTGGTAGGGCTGCCTTAAAAGAAACAGTTAAAAAGCTAACATCAATTCCCAGTTGCTAAAATGGAAGGTCTTGTGCATTAGTCTGATTGGTTGCACTGAAACAATGAGTGTTCTAAAACCCTGCCTAGTACTATTTAGAACTTGCAATAGAAGGCTTTCAGTGAGCCTCATTATTACAACCCCTAATCTCAGTAGACAAACTGTTATGTGTAAATGATCAAAGCAGGTTTAGTTTCAATTGTGCATGGTCAAATAGAAGTTGCACACAGAGGTATTTAAGACCATGTGTAGCTTAAAGGGAACATTGCCCAATGTATTATTTTGCATAGACTTGAGCAGTTAAAAGACTAAAAATAATATGTTTGGAGAAAGTAACTGCTAAGATACAGTTCTTTGAAAAGAATGGTTTACACCACCATTGCAAAATAGAAACAACTAGCTATTAAGTCATCTAGAAGGAAATCTAGGTGTCATAGATCATATGATCACAGTTCTCTCCTAAAAACAAGTCAACAATATTAAAACATTCTTTTAACAAAGATGAGTTTTTGTATACATTTTAGAAGGATATACAGGTATACATATGAATTTGTACACAGAAATTCTCCTCTATGGGAAAAAGTACAAAGCTTTTGAGACTATGATTTAGTCTATTAAAAATAAATATAAATGATTTATTGCTGTTCTTTTTTGTATATCACTATCACTTCCCAGGGACTCCCCTCTCTCATGCTCCAAGCCATAGAAGTATTCATTGTAACAAAGTAGAGTCAAATAAAACAAGACAACAAATTGATCATGCCAATTAACCATGGGCCATAGCCGATACCTGTAAATTCACCATGACTTTGACAAGAGGCAGGAGGCTTCTTGTGTCACCATCATTTATCTGATGTCAACTGGTCACTGCATTTATCAGAGTTCTCAAAGACCATTGAATAGGATAAGATAAATGAGCGAAAGAAAGAAAAGAGAAAAAAAAGAAGGAAAAAAGGAAGAGAGAGAAAGAAAGAGGAAGGAAGGAAGGAAGGAAGGAAGGAAGGAAGGAAGGAAGGAAGGAAGGGAGGGAGGGAGGGAAAGAGGACCATAGAATTAAACTGCCTAGTGCAGTCCCCTCACTGTACAGATGGGGAACTTGATGGCCATAGAGATAGTGAGTTACCAAAGGTAGTAAAAGAGAGAGATGAGTTTGAACCGATTCTTTCACTCCAAATCCAGTTCTCCTGGTAGGTCATGAAATCTGGGAACTGTGTCAATATGTAAATCAAGGTCACCAGAAACTGCAAGAAAAGTTCTGGGTATACTCTCAATTAGTCCAAGGCTTTGATCATAATAGATCCAATTTTATCATTAGGACAGACAACAGATTAAAGTTGGATTTTTTTTTTTTTTTAATGTCCCTTCTTAAGGCGTAATGGTTAAATGTGTAGCTAAGGAAGTCCATTGCAGGGGTATGCTGCAGCAACCTCTAACCACCTCCTGCCAATTGTTAATTTTCAGCATGGGCACTTACACCTCAAAAAATCAGTGACCATTTCAAATAAGGGCATTATTTATTTATTTTTGTTTGTTTCTCAAGTCATAGAGAAATGTTAATAATGTAAATTAAAATTAAGTGTGTCCTGTGTACATTTATTTTTTTCTCAGAGCTAGTTGTTAAAACATTTACCAGAACTCTCCTGTTTAAAGTATTGCAATGAATCTAAATAGTATCAAAAGAGATTTAGCTCTCACTTTTAAGAAATAAGAATTGAGGGAACAGTTAGCCTTTGGAAGTGAAATTTCCCTTGCTAATGACTTTCATGAATGCATAAGAGAATTCATTGAAGGGATTCAATTAAGATTATGCTCATTTCAGTTAGTAAAAGATTGAGGTAATTTCCTCTTTGTGAATGTACCAGGTGAATCGAATAAGGATAAACTCCTGTATAGATCAGATGCTGCTTGAGGTCAAGGGCAACATTTTTGTCACCTTGCTTTTTAACACCTGATGAGACTGGAAAAGAAAGTGAGCGTTTAGAGAGTGTTTTCTTTCATGATAATCATCAGTGCCCTCAGCCTTATTTCCACATTTCTGTGATTACACCTTGTATTTCTTGAAGACACTTAGTTCTTTTCTTCTTCATTCCCCCAAAGGTCTATTAGCTTACCTTGTTGCTCACCCAGTGTCCTTTCTTCTCTTCCACTCTCACCTCAAAGCTGATTATTACAGCAGATATAATAGTTTGATACCTTTGATAACAATGTCCCTCATCGAAAATCATTGCAATTTGGTGAGCAAAAATTTTCTTGAAAGTCTCTTTCCTATCATTGGCCCCCAAATCTTTCAATGTGACTTGAAGTCACAATAAAGCTGATAGAAAAAAATATATATTTAAATACTATTATATTAGCATCCCTTAGTAAAATGTTTTGCAATAGAAAGTAGGCCGTACCCTTGAGAAGTATGATTTTCAAACACACCTCAAGTCTGTGTTGGAATAAATCTTTGCAAAATAGATGAGGTTCTCCAATCATTCTCAGTAAATGTGAATCAGTCGTTACCACACCCATACTTCTCTGGACACCCAATGCATTGTGTTGCCGAGCAAAGAAACAAGAATCTAACTTAAGTGGAAGACTGAGTCCATGCTCAGTCCAAAGCATGATCCTTTACAATCTATATCATGGCTTGATCAATAATTAGAGAACTTCCTATTATATTACTTCACATATACCTACATCTAAAATAAAAATAGTCAGTTGATCAATCAATAAAAATTTGTTAAGTGTCTATTACGTGCCAGGCACTGTTCTCAGTGCTGGAGATACAAAAAGAGACAGTCCCTGTCCTCAAGGTGCTTACAGTCTCATGGAGAGAAAACCTGCAAATATATACAATGCAACCTATATACAGGATAAATAGGAAATACTTAACAGAAAAAAGGCACTGGAATTAAGAAGAGTTGGGGAAAACTTCCCATAGATAAATCACTCAGATTGAAAGCAAATAAATCTAATATTTTTCTTCTAGTCATTTCTGTCCATTAGTCAGTATATTATTCTGTTATAGATGAAGCTAGCTGACTCCTAATTAACCGATGATTTTGTCCAGTCCTGTGATTTCATTAGTGTAATAAACTCTCAATGAGGAAATCCTCTTTATCAATTTGGGTCAGTGACTACTCAGCAACTTAAAATCTTAAAGAGTTGAGCACTGAGATTTAAGTGACTTAGCCAACATGAGAAAGTAAACACATATCAGAAATGGACCTTGAACCCAGGCCTTGCTGACTCTGAGGTCAGGTCTCTCTCCTCTGTGCAAATCATACTACCTTTTCTAATTAGTAGAGTAGATTGACATTTCCTACATGTGAACAACCTGTCTAAAATAACATTCAAAGACATATGGAATTGATGTTGCTCTGCTGGACAACTTCGTGATTGCTTAAGTGAAACATGGAGCTCGATTGAGGTTTTCTGTTTTTGTCTTTTTTCATGTTTATGTGTCAAGGATAGAGGATGAGATGTCAGGGATACCAGGGGATAATTTCCCCTGATGCAAGGATGGCCATATAGTGTTTTATAATTGACAGAGAACTTTAACATACTCACAATCACACTGTGAGGTAGACAGAATAGATGTAGCCATTTCAAAGATGGGAAGAGAAAATCTTAGAATAGTGATGGAGGCAAGGAAACCAAGCTGTATCATATCACCCCATGTGTTGTTATGATTTGGGGAAATGAGACAATGAGAGGGCCTTTGTCCTCCTATATGTCTCCCCATCCTAGTTAATTGATGTCTGAAATCCTACAGAGTCGATCTTTTTCTTTTATGAAAATGCAAATAGCTTTGGGATGGTGAGTAGCTGGTGAGGGTGGGACCACAGAATGGGGAAAAAGTATAAAAAGGGACAAATGACAATCCCAAAGAAAAAGGGCATAAGAGACAAAACGAGGCAGTCAGCTGCTCTAAAATGTCTGTCTGTCCTTGATCATGTGCAAAAGAAGCACATGGGATATGGAGAATATATAATTCCTTTTCCTTTTAAAAGTCATCTTTGAAATCCAAATACAGCATAAAATGGAGCCATCAGACTAGGGAGGCCAAACCCCTACCTTCTCTAGAAATTAGAGAGAAGTTGGCCTTGGTGACAACTGTGGAATGAAGGTCAAAGAATCTCATAAAGTCGACATAGTTTCAGAATTTCTCCACTGTGCCCAGTCCTACATTGCTACTAATGAATTAGTGCCCAGAACATCTTTATTCTAATAAATGTACAACTTACTGACTTAACTACTGATTTTGTTGTGCCCCTTTGCTCCTGGAGAATATTTCTGTGCTATGCAAGACAATATCCATGTTTTGACTTTGTCACCAAAAGGATGTAATGGGAGCATACATAATTCACCTACATTTCCTAAATGTTATACTTTGAATGTGGTGGGAGCTTTGGGGTTTTCTTTGGGGGGGAGAAGCTATTTCAATGGAAAGTATGATAACCCTCTCCAAAAATTGTTAACTTGCCTTTTTGCTATTGTACTCACCCAGGGATATCTATCATGTCACAACCAGGAATGATAATTGAATGAAGAATTGGTTTTTATTGCATCTAATAAAAAGCAGCTCTTATTATTTTTTTTTACAAATTACCCATAATTACAATTGTCTGGAGAGTGTCTTATCATCCTGAGTAGGACAGAAATAAGCTAGATGCACAATAGTACTTCCCCTTGTATGATTTAAACTTGCATTCTCATTAATGGAGATGTAAATTAGCATTACAGCAAATTTGGTTCATATCAATTTACTGGACAGATTCTAACTCCGCTGGATAACAGTCTTTTAGTAGACATGTAATTTATTTCCATCCTGCTTCAGTTCAGAGGAGCATATGTAGTAGAGCTGATGAGAGAAAGAGAAAGAGACAGACAGAGAGAGAAAGAGAGAGACAGACAGACAGTCAGAGTGAGACAGAGAGAGAGACAGAGAGACAGAGACAGAAAGACAGAGACAGACAAAGACAGAGACAGACACAGAGACAGAGAAAGACAGACAGACAGAGATAGACAGAAGAGAGTCAGAGAGAGAAAAGAATGAGGATTCTAAGAACTTTACAGCATCAATGTTCAGTTCATAAAATGTTATATAGTTGTCATGGTCTCTTAAAGCAGCCTCGTGGATAAATGATACATTTACCAGCCACATTTGGGGGATTATTTATTTTTATGATCAGGTCCTCTGGCCCTTCTTCATATCTCATCCTTCACAAAGAGCAAAACAAGTGAAATCAATAATTCCTCTTTCCCCCTTACAAAGTGAGATATAATGTGGCACAATGAATAGAGATTTGACTTCACATCTAGGGAAACCTTGGTTTAAGAGCCACTTCTAGCACCAACTAGCTGTATGACCCTGGGTTAGTCCTTTAACCGGTATTCTAGACAACCCCCTAAGATCATAAGGCTGCAGAGAAGGCAATGACCCGTGTTAATAAAAATAAAGAGGATTTCCTCACCTGAACGTTCCTGATACCAATGAACTCACTAGTCCAGTCCAGTCTTCATCCCTACCAGCAATAGTAACATAATGGGTATAGTGCCAGACTTGGAGTCAGGAAGTCTGGAGTTCAAATCCTACTTTTGACTCAAGTTGTATGATCTTGGGCAAGTTGTTAAACCTCCACCAACTTTCTAAGACTTCTCTCCTAAGCCAGAAAGTTCTGCACTGATGCTTCACATAGTACCCTGGGGCCCCAAGACAAAGATACATATGAGTCCTAGCCCCACTTTCTTTCCCAACAGTCAACACAGCCACCAATTCCATCCTTTTTCTACAGTTCCTGAAAAGTGGTTAGTACAAAGTAAATAACCTTTTGTTAAGGAGTTGATAATGAAAGGATTACAAAATCTAAAGCTAGAAAGGCCCTTAGAACATGTTCAATCTAACCCACTCATTTGATAGGTGAGGAAACTGAGACCCAAAGAGGCTACATGACTTGCTCAAAGTCAAATAGCTAATAAGTGGCAGAGGTGAGATTCAAATCTAGCCTGAGTCAAAATTAAATGTTTTTTCTGACTCTTTGGCTAGGATTTATAGAAATGCTATGCTAACAGAAGAATTACATTTCTGATTGGCTCCAGTGCCCAAGTATCAACAGGTAGCCACACTGAATCTGGAACCCAGATCCTCTACCTTCAAATCTAATTCCACTATTACAATAGTGCAGCATTATTCAAATTTTAGATAGATTCTCAAATAACAGTATTCAGAGCAATTTTTGTATACTATTCTTTCAAATTGTGATCAATGAGGTAAACTTTGCAGTCGTTTCCTCAATGCCCACTTCCCAAAAGACACATAGAGTCTTTCTGGATATATACAGCAAGGACAAATTCTCTGTGATTCCATTTCTGGCTCCTGATACTTGTAGTATATGAGACTTGTGACTATAACATGTGATAATAACTCTGCAATCTACTTCATATAAGAAGGTTTCTTGCAGATATTATTTTGGTGGAAAATATTGTTATACTAGAAGCCTCATGGCACAGTGGTTAGCATGATAGGCTTGGAGCCAGGAAGACCTGAGTCCAAATCCATCCTCTGACATCTATTACCACATGACCCTATACAAATCATTTAACATCTGTATACTTCAGGCAGCTCTCTAGAATGTATCTACTAAATCAGAGGTGGATTTTAATCTAACATACTAAGTATTTAATTGATGCTTGCTGATTGATTGAATGATAATTGGTCCTGGTGTTAGGAGTTTCCATGCTGATGAAATCATGCATCCTTTGTGTGATTTATTGTTATACCCCTTTATTGTTGTAGTCATTTTTCTAAGGAAAGAAATGAGTTATCAAGAGATTCCCTGACAGGACAGATCTGTGCTTTAGGGGAGTTTTTTTTTTCTGGTTCCTTGTCTCCTATATTCTCTACTTACTAAGCTCTATTCTATTTTATTGACACTCACTAGGCTTTCTAAGGAAGCAGCAAATTTTGAAGATGATAAAGTGTTCTGAGATATTTAAATGAATAAAACTCTGTAGGCATAAATGAGGAATAAATCAGAAATGTATAGGTATGTATGTATAAAATAGGAAAAGTGTTAGGCTTGGTGTAAGGAGAAATCTGGGTTCAAATCCTATTTCTTCACTACTTCAAAGAGATAAAAAGAAAGTAGAAAAAGCCCTATATGTAGAAAAAAATTTATAGTAGCTCTTTCTGTAGTAGCAAAGTATTCAAAATGAAGGGGGTGACCATTAATTAGGCAATGCCTAAACAAATTACGGTCTCAGAATGGAATAGAACACTATTTAAGCAGAAAAATTACTAGCTAGATAGATTCAAGGAAACCTGGGAAGACCCATATGAACTGAAGAAAAGTAGAGTGAGCTGAACCAAGAGAACAATGTATATAACAATAACAACATTGTAAAGATAATTTTAAGTACTTAAAAATCCTCTGATCCAAACAAACAATGATCAACCATGATTCCAGAGGACCAAGAGAGAGGTGATAGACTCAAAATACAGAATAAAACATACATTTTCAGACACAGCCAATATGGAAATTTGTGTTGTCTAAATATGCCTATTTACTATAAGGGCTGAACATTTTTTCCCCCTTTGGTCAATGGGGTAGAGGAGGGGGGGAATCTGAGAGTAGAAATAAAAACAAGGTAGCAAAAAGGGGAGGGATGAGGTCATTGAGAAATATGTGTTTGTGTGTGTGTGTGTGTGTGCGTATTTTAATTCAGAGAAGAAATTAGAAAGAAGTTCAGAGAGAAGCACAGACAAGCAGAAGTGTTGAAAGCTACATGTTGAGCTTATTATGTACTTAAAAAGAAAATCAAGCAGTACATAATAGGGATCTGCAAGTTTAATGCAATCTTCTTTTTCTGTTCTGTTATGTATTTACAAAATACCATTTTATTTATATATGTTAAGTTCACAATAAAAATAAATTTAAAAAAATACAAATTGTATGTACATTTACTACCAGTGTGACACTAACTTAACCTCTCTGAGTGTCAGTGAGATCATGCATAAGATATAGATAATAATCCCTGTAGTACTTACCTCATTGGTTGGTTGTAAGAGTCAAATTAAATAGGTAAAGGGCTTAGGGAACTTTACTGTATTCTATGTCTATTAGTTATTATTCTTTAGAACAGTAAAAAAAAATGTTTGAACTGTTCTAAATTCATTCAATCCCTGGAGATGTGGACAATGTAATGAGGAAAGCCAAAAGTCTTTTAGGTGGCAATGGGTTTTACCTTAGCACGACACATCTCTGCTCTACTATATTTCAAGAATAGATGGGTACAGAATCCACTCAGTAACAAAGTCCAATAGCTTCTACAATAAAACTGCTTAGTCACACATATGGAAAGTATTTAACATCATTTGTTGCAGTGATTTAATTAAACTTTAAGCACCACATCTGTTTGAAAACATATCAAGGAGACAGAGATGCTCATTGTGTGGGAGTTGACTGACAGGGAAGAACAGATTGACTTGGCATGTTAGTGGAACTCATTAATCTTCTTCAAGTATGTACCGTGGAAACATGGAGTTCTCTCCACAAGCTGTTACCCAAACAGCACTTTTACTCACATTTGGAAACCTAATTGCGCACGTGGAAAACACAAGTTTAAACTGGGGGCAGAGGGGGAAAATGTCTTTTTTCATAATAAAAGTTTCCTGTAATTGTGTGCAAGATGCAACATTGAAAATGGCGCACCAACCCTTGTAAATCAATGAGCAAGGACATATTGCTATTCGAATCTGGAGTCTTCATATTTGGAGTAGTCTTGAGGATCATTTCTCATAGAAATTCGGTGAACTTGGTATGTTTTATTCATGCCATAAGCATAGGCACGCAAGGAATATGGGCTCAGTATGACAGTGTACTGCAGGGAGAGCATTACCATTGACCCTTCATCTTCCCCTAAGCAAACTTTGAAGTTTCAGTCATTTTTTACTTATCTCTCACACTTGATTAATGGCAAATTACTGGGACAATAATCAAAGGTTGTGCGGGTGATTCTGAAAGAGGAAATACCCAATTAGGTCTGTTCAGCTACCATCTGGAAGGTGTGTTCACCACATACATCTATGATCAGATCATAAGGATTGGTTTTTTTTGTTCTTATAGATTGTTTGTTGTTCATTTGATTTAGTCCTGTCCAACTGTTTGTGAACCCATTTGGGGTTTTCTTGACAAGGATATTGGAGTGATTTTCCATTTTCTTCTCCAGCTCATTTTACAGATGAGAAAATTGAGGCAAACAGGGTTAAGTGACTTGCCCAGGGTCACACAGCTAGTAAGTGTCTGAGGTCAGATTTGAACTCAGAAAGATGAGTTTTACAGACTCCAACCTGGCACTCTACCCACTTTACCACCTAACCGCCCCAAATGCTGCCCCTGAGTATTTGTGTATATATACCATAAAGAGAAGGAAAAAGACTAGTGGTAATGTGTGACCCAAGGGTCTGCTGGTTGCACCTATTCAGCCTATGTTCTCCATGCTCATGATCACAGTACTCACATAATTCAAAAATGAATTATGCTTACAACCTGGAGAGGGATATTCAGAGTAAATTCCGAGGAAGATTAGAAGCCAAAAGCACTCAAGGGGGAAAAGACAGTGATTAGACTCACATTCTCTTCCTTTTATTTTTTTTGAAGAAAGTATAATAGAAGGAAAAAGGATGGAGACCACATGCAAACACACACGCACACACACACACTCACAGACAACACACCAAAAAAAAAATTGGTGGGAGTAACAGGCTGATGGGAATTTTCATGTTTCTAAAATCTCTGGCTTTGTTCTTTATCTGAATGCTGTCTCTGCAAATTTAAATCAATCTTATTTCAGAATGCTGGGTTTATAACTGAGAAGAAAAAGTGCAGATGGCTAAATTACACTCACTTGTTCAACACCATGATCACTTTCTGTAATGTGGTTTTAAACACCTGAAATTAATTAGAGAGGCTATTTTAATGTACAGAGCATGATTTATAGTTCAAGTTTAAACACATATATATGAGTTTTTATTTCAAGGTGCCACATATTTCAAACATGAACAATCACCTTTTCTTTTATTTTTTAATGAGGAGTCCTAATGTTAAAGGAAAATAAATAGCCAATCTTCAGCAAGAGCTTACAAATATGAGAAGAAACTGAGTTTCATTTAAAACACATTTCTTGACCACCAAGAGCTTTTGTGGCTTGATAGCAACTCCCCAGACCATCTAGAAGGAGATATGACACAAGTAATTTTAATACCAGATGGCATGAGATAATTCCACAAAAAGTAAAAACTAAAGTGCTAAAACAGTTCTGAGAAGGAAGAGATCACTTATGAGTGGTCAAAGTCATGTGAGATCTGAGTTTTGAAGAGAGGTAGGATTTTCATATGCGGAAATATGAAGAAAATGCATTTCTAGCAAAGTAAATAGTGTGAAGAAAAACCATGGATGTGTGAAAAAAGCAAAGTTTGGGATCTGAAATTGTCCAGTTTTCATTAAGTTTATGTTGTATATAGGGGAATAGTGGAGTGGTTTGCCATTTATTAAATGCCACACATTTGGAAAAAACTAAAATGGCAGACTAGGGCCAAGTCAGAGAAGGACTTCAATGACAAAAGTTAGGAATATGGATATTATTTGATAGGCAATTAGGAAGTATTGAGGATTTTCAAATGGAGGGGTGATATAATCAGAACTCTGTACTGGGAAGATGGGAAAGACATCAGCATATAAGATAGATTTCAAAATGGGAGACTAAAAATGGGCAGACTATTTAGGAAGTACCCCATGAGAAAAGTTAAGAAGTTCTGAAACGGCATGGTAATGAATAAGGATGGGAAAGAGACACAGGAAAGGCACTGCATAGAAATGATCTACTTGATTTGATCACATATATCAAAGAGGAGTCAAGTGAGAAAAAGAATAAAAAAAGACTAACATTTGGGTTTGACTAATTGAGCAAATGCTAATGTCATTAGTCGAAACAGGGAAATAAGAGAAACAGAATATACACATACCTATATATGTATGTATACATGTAATATGTGTGTACACATATGTATACACACATGTATATACACACATACCTATATAATGACAATAACTTATATGTGCTCTCTGTGTATGCATATACAGACAAAACATGCTTTCACATATAATTCATGATTATTTGAATATAACACATAATACATGTTTGCACTGGGTATATATGTGCATGTGTGTATGTGTGTGTGCCTATATTACTATGAATTTTGGATTAATCAAGTATGTGATATACTGGACAAGCATCTCAGACAGAAACACTCAGCAAATGACTGGGATGTGATGGCGATGCTGAAGATGCTGAAGAAGCTTAAGAGGAAAAGGCCTGGTCAAGAGATACAGATTTGTAAATTGTCTTCATTGCGGATATTTAAAGCCATGGAGAGAACCAAAGTAGAGAGGAAGTAAAGGGCTGAGAACAGAAATTCAGAGCATTTCCACCTCCAGGTATCAAGAAGTTAGAATATGTGCTTCTTGAAAATAGGTGTTTTGGGAGGCCAGGTGGCTCAGAGAGTAACAGCACCAGCTCCAGTGTTGGGATGACCTGGGGATCAAATCTGGGCTCAGATACTTAGCACCACACCCAGAAATAACTGGCCGTGTAACCTTGAGCAAGTTACTTAACCCTGATTGCTTAAAAAAAAAAAAGAAAGAAAGAAAATAGGGTTTTTTTTCTTCCTTTCTTTGGATTTGCGTCCCCAGGGCCCTTCTCCACATCTGTTTGGCAGCACATGAAGCCATATGAAATGATTACATTTAGGGGTTCTTAACCATTTCTTCATTATGGACCCCTTTGGCAGTCTGGTAAAGGCTGTGGAGGCCTTCGTCAGAATAACCTATTCAGATATAGAATATAAAATGCATAGGATTACAAAGAAGATCAAATATATTGAATTTTTCATTTTTTTTTTTCAATTTAAAAAAGTAAAATGAGTTTATAGGTTCCAGGTTAAGATTTCGTCCCCTATAGCTCTTGGAAGTGCTCTGGGTCAGAGATAGGGCTCACTCCTTATTTCCACCTAACTGCTTCTTATCTGCCAATCTCCCCTTCCATCCATGCCATTCCTGCTGTCCATATTGCTGTTCTAATAAGTGCTTAATGAAGGCTTGTTGATTGATTGAAGGGGGAGAATAAGACCTGGTGAAGGGGTCAAAAAAATTATCAAGATTTAGGAAGTGGATGACAAAAGCACTTTGTTACAAAAATCAAGGTAAAAGAGTGTTTCAAGAAAGAAAAGATAGGGCTGGTGTTAAACATGTGAAATGTTATAGGGGAAAAAAAACATCAAATATATTCATAATAAGAGCTAACATTAATATGACAATATCAGGTTTGCAAATATCTGACATTTGATCTTTACCACAAGTAAGTGCTTTTATTTCTCCCATTGTGTATGTTATGATACTAAGAGAGGTTAAATGACTTACCCAGGGTCACATAGCTAGAATCTCAATAAGGATTTGAACTCAGGTCTTCCTTGACTCCAATGTTCTGTCCATTACACCACAGTTTATTGGTCTAGAGTGATCAGAAGCTAGACTGAAAGTGAAAACAGCAAGCATATACTACTCTGGGCACATCACTTAACCTCTGTATCAGTTTCCTCATCTGCAAAATGGGGGGAATAATAGCATCCATCTTCCAGGGTTGTTGTGAGAGTCAAAAGAGATAATAATTCTAAAGCACTTAGTATAGCATTTGACATGGTAAGTACTATTTAAATGTTAACTATTACTACTACCACTACCTCTATCTTACAAGGATTGGGGGGGAGGGAGTAAAGTGAGAATTAAGATTATAGATGGAAGGATTCTAGAAAGGTCTCTTTTCTGGTAATCCTCTGTTTATGAATGGAGGGGGAGAAGCCAGTAGAAACAGCTTGCTTATTAAAAGAAAAGAAACATGTGAAGGAAAAAGTGTCCAACTAAAGGTGAGAAGAGACAAATATCTGAGGTATTAAAAAAGAAGATGGATAAAGGTAGAGCATAATTTTTTAATGGACCCAGCTTCTTCTTTTTCTGAGTCATATAAAGATGTGTCCATCCTTCTTTCCAAGTCTGTCTGGAAAGGTCACATTGTCGGTTGCCCCAAGGTGGTCTGAAAGAATTAATGAACTAATAAGTGAACCATGTAAACCTTTCTTATTGGTAGCATTAAGCTCATTGGAAAGAGAGATAGAAATATCTCTAGGAGACTCAAATAATTTTGTGTGCCTTGTTATTTGTCACTGAAGCTGGGTCTCCACGTGAAAAAGAGAACAGAAGTGGTCAAATAAAATATAACTCCTTTATAAGGCTAGAGTAAAGGAGTAGGACTTGGGGGGAGTTACAGTTTGCTATGTTATATGCCCCAAACCAGCCATGTCATAATAGGATTCTTCTAGAATTTGCCTGAAAGCAGCCAATTTTGCCTTCATTCTAGGTATTTCTGGTAAAGCTTTGAGTTTTATTGGAGTGATTTATCCAGATACTCATGTATTTTAAATGTATTTACGTTATGTATTTCCCAGTGATTTTGAGAGGAAAATCAAGAAAATGTTTTCCTCTCATAATTTCTCCCTACACTATTTTTTTTCTTTTAAAAAGCCTCCCCAGTGCCAGCAGATGCTTCTGTAAGTGAAAAGTGCTTTGCTATTGCCAGGACAGACAAAGAGTGCTGATTGCTACTGGCTGCAGTGGGGAGAGAGTGAGTCAGTCCTCACTCCTCCATCTCCATCCAGCTGCTTCTCACCTGCCCTTCTCCCCTTACTTATGTCTCTTGCCTACCTTCCCTGGACATATCCAGTCCCAGCGACCTAGGTCTGTGGGAGCTGCCTGTTCCTTGCCTCATTTTACCATAGATTCATAAACCACAAACCTAAAGCTTGCAAGGCAATTCTAAATATTCTGCCTTTCAATCATCTCCATCTCTCTGTCTCACACAACAGCACAGCCTCACATAAAACAATGTCTCACTGTAAGCATGGAAGAATTGCTGAACAGAAAAGAAAAAAAAAGAGACAGATCATAATTAACTTTACCACTGATTTCTATGCAACTCCAGGTGAATCACTATTCTTAAGTAAATTGAGGTTAGAATCTCAAAGAGTACTGAAGCTTCCCCAAGGTATTAGGAACCAAATGATCGTGTCATTTTCCCCCATCTCCTTTATCTTCCATCTCATTTGAGTGAAAATATCTAGGAAAAAAGAACAGAAATTATGCAAGAAAAGATGGTAAATCCCTGAAGCAATAATGAGATGGGGCCAAGGTACCTTTGAAAGAGGTAATGCCCTCCCAGGCCATCCAGCTAGCACCTTGGGAGCTTGTTCAGCCAGTCTGATTTGCCATCTCTTTTATCGTCGTAGATTGAAAGGTAGATGGGAGGCAAGTGTTTTATCCCCATTTTACTGGTGGTGAAAGAGACACAGAAAAGTAAATGGTCTGTGCTAGAAGCACATAGCAAGTGACTCTTGGAGCTGAAGAGAAAACTCCAGCATCCTGAATCCCAGAAGATTATTTTCATTCCTAAACTTTGCTAGAGCTTTCATATAGGTTTCATTGATGAGAATTGTAAACACCTCCCACTAAGAAATTGCACCATTGGGTATTAGAAGCATGTGCAAAGTCCATTATTGGGAAATGACTCAGGCACAACGAAATACATTGGAAATAGCACAGCAAATGCATGTGTTCTCTTATAGCAGCTTTCAAGGCAAATGACTTGACTACCTGAAGTGCAGAAGAACAAATAAACCAGAGTAGCCATTCTTCTTTTTGATGGCTAATTATTTTCCTATTGGCATACAGGAAAGGTCAGAGTGGACCATTCAACGGAGAGCGACAGAGAGAGAAAGAGAGACAGAGAAAAAGAAAAAGACAGAGAGACAGAGACAGGGAGAGTCAGAGAGAGAGAGAGAATGGAACATTTTGGAGCCATCAGTCTCCTGAGAGCAGCATGGTATACTAGACTGAGTGTTGACTCTGGAGTCAAAGAAAACAAGTTCAAATCCCACCTTAGATGCTCACTACCTATGTGACCCTAGGCAAATCAATTAATCTCAGGTTTCCTTCTCTGTAAATTAAAGGTATTGACTAGATGACTATAAGTTCTAGTTCCAAAACTGTTCTCCCTACATCTATTATTTCTTCTCCTCTGATACATTGGTCTCAATTTTAAACAGAGTTCACAGCCTTACAATTGAAAGGCACCTTAGAAGCCAGGGCCTCTAGCCCCATCCCCTTCTTTTATAAATTAAGAAATAGAGATACAAAGAGGTTGAGTGAGTTGCCCAGTGTCACACAGATAATAAGGAGCAGGGTTCAAATTTGAACTCTGGACTGAGTATAGCATCTTTCTATTGTGCCATGCTGCTCTCCCCTAGTTTTTTGTCTATTTGGTATGTTTTTTACCTCTGTACCTTGTTAAGCCTCCTAGAAGGAGCTAAATGGTTCATGGATAGTGTTGGGCCTGGAGTTGGAAAGACTTAAGTTCAAATCCAACCTCAGACTTCCCTTGCTGTGTGACCCTGGGCAAGTCACAACTTCTACTTGCCTCATTTCATAATTTATAAAATGAATTGGTGAAGGAAATGACAAACCTCTTCAGTATCTCTGTCAAGAAAACTCCAAATGGGGTCACAAAGAGTCAGACAAAACATAGCAAGCCATCCTAGTGTCTTTGCAAAGAAAACCCCATGTAGGGTCGGAAATAGTTCAGACAGGACTGAACAACAATAACACTACCACCCTCTTGTACACCTTGCTGGGTATAAAGCTCTTGGATGAACACTGATAGAAGGGAAGACTTGGTAGTGAAGATTTGATCCTAGAAGTTATGGATCATCATTTTGACTTTTTCTAATACATTTGTGAAGTAAGAATATTTGTCTATACAGGATAATCCATCTATTCCCAAATTCCTTACCCTAAGAAACTAGTTCACTATAATATTGAGCAAAGGTTTGAATACTGTTAGCTTTTTAGTGCCTAAATTACCCTTATCACCACCCCACAGTTCTGGACTCTAGGCTCTTCAACTCAGCTCCTCTCAGAATCTTTCTGTCTTTTTTTTTTTCCCTTTGAGCTTTATGCGCAGGAACCTATCTCCAATCCCACTATTGGCCTATTCTCTTGCAAGGCATACAAATTGAATCTGTTTGGTTTTTTTAAGAGTCAAAAGCTGCCCCTTCCCCCAACTCCAGAAAAAGAGTGAAAGGCTTGTGACCATAATTAGGAAATCTGCTATTACCAGCCATTCTGCCCTAAGAGCAGGCAGAAATATCAGTAGGATTTGAGGAAGATGATCCTTTCACTCAGAATTGTCTGATGTGATGTTACAGTAAATTCTTTAGCTAACTTCCCTAGTATCAGAGGTAAAATATCTGTACAAGTAGTTGTGAGTGTTTCTGGTAGATGAGCCAAGCTGGTCCAGCCCCAGCAGTAAATAAAGCTTGCAGCATTCAGTTCTTCTCTTTCCTGTCAGGAATATGTTTGCTGAATTCACATAGAGAGTAGTAAGGCAACTGGAGACTACCTGGCAAAATGGGTTGCCCCTCCATCAAGTACCTTTTCTGGCTTTCACATTAAACAGGGCACTGCAGTGCCCTTCCCAGGCCTAGAACTCAAGGGATACATAGGATCATAGATTGTAGCTACATTGGTCTTCAGATGCTATCTAGTCTGAGGAGATGAAACTGAGGCCCCGAAGGTTATGTAACTTGCCCAAGGTCACAAAGGTAATAGGCATTAGAGAAAGGATTTGATTCCAGGTCCTCACACTTCAGAGTTAGGCCTCTTTCCATCGTACCATGTTGCAGAATACTCTAGCCTGTCCTCCACTCTATTCTCTGATTTCTTCCCACACTCTTATCAAAATGTATTTATCTTGACCCATCTTATTTCTATTCCATACCTCATGGCCCCCTACTAAGGTAACTAATCGGATAAACTAATTCAAGCTAAGGAATGAATGCCTAATAATGGACTCAAAGATAACATTTGAATATTCACAAGAATAGTATTTGAATTTTTACAAGGACACTATTTGAAATTTTAAGTTTTCAATGTCTTAACCAATTGAAAAAAGGACTGGATTTCCACCACTAACAAGAAAATGGGGGAAATATTAGGGGAGAGAAGGGTCTTATGACATCTCCCAGACACTCTACCTTAGGCAATCCTAGTTACCTAATTACCTAATTGTACCTAATTAGCCAGGTACAAGGGCCTATTATGTGTCAAGTTTTGTTCCAGATGCTTGGAATATAGTCATAAGTGAAGCAGCAGTGCCTCCTCAAAGGAGTTGTTCACATGTATAGATTATGTATAAGAAAGCTACAGGAGAGGTTTTGGGGGGATACCAGGGCTGACAGGTGGTGATGATGATTGGTGATGATTTAGAAGCATAGCCAAGGTGTCAAAGTTAAAACATCAATGGGACAGGATCTATTTAGTACAGGGTCTATGTGGACACTTGGCCAGTTAAACTAGAGGCTGGTGCTAAGGGATCTAAGGTCAGATTAGGGTGTGGGACAGAACAAGGGAAGCCAAACCCTTTTCTGAGGTGGAGAACAGTAAAGGTAATAAGAGGTGTGGTCAGAGATCTAGCTTTTCATTCTATAAAATGGAAGAGTGTTAAACGAGAGCAGGGTTGAGGTCCAGAGCGTTAACTAGGATCTGTTCTCAGAAATGTGATTTGTGTAGCATCCTAAGAAAAGTCACACTTTACAGATCATCTTGAAGCCTTCTAACCAGCTCTATCTGTAGAAGGGGTTGGGAGATAAAGTGCTTTGATGTAGTGTCTTTGACTTCTTCATCCTATGTATAAGCATAGTAGGGAAAATATGGCACTCTGGGGCTTGGAAATGAAAGAAGGTACAGGTGGCCCCTTGTATTTTGATCAAAGAAATTCCCCTGAGTTGTTCCTAGTCAAGCAGGTTTACACAGGATAGATGAAATGAAAGAATTTGCTTGTATCAGAAACAGGAAGAGGAGAAAGATGAGGAGGAGGAGGAGAAAGAGGGAAGAAAGAAAGAAGGAAGGAAGGAAAGAAGGAAGGAAGGAGGGAGGGAGGGAGGAAGGAAGGAGAGAGGGAAGAAAGAAAGGAAGGAAGGAAAGAAGGAAGGAAGGAAATAAAGAGGGAGGGAAGAAGGAAAGAAGGGAGGAAGGGAAGGGAGAGAGGGAGGGAGGGAGCAAGCAAGGGAAGGAGGGAGAAAGGGAGGAAGGGAGGGAGGAAGGAAGGAATAAGAAGAGCACAAAAAGCCTTTATATAGAACTTAAAGATTTTCCAGATGTTTTATCTAGACGATCTCACTTGATCCTCACAATGACCCTGTGAGGGGGTGCTAAAAATCCCCATTTTACAAATGAGGAAACTGAAAGTGAAAGAGGTTAATTGACTTGCCCAGCCACACAGCTGGTAGGAACTGAGGTCTTGTGGATTTCAAGTTCAGAACTGGATACACCATGCCACATAGCAGTACTTGTGCCAGAATATTTAAGGGGATAATAATTAATTAATCATAGCAATAAATAAATATAATATACAATAGCATCAATAATAAATGCATATTTCATGTGTAGGGCTCCTTACTTATCTCTTGTAGTACACTGGGCTATATTATAAAATGTACTGTCAGAGGCAGTGGATGTGGAGGTGAGACAGCACTTTATTGAGAGTGAGAGTGTTACATGCTTGGGAGATAACCCATTTAAACTGGGAGGTATAGTCTTTACATCACCGTTCCATGGACTTGTCCTGGTTCCAGAACCCCTATATAGCATACATCAGAATTAGAGAAGTAAGCAATCATGACAATTGTAGATAAATAATATATGCAGGTTACTATTACTCCCCTTTCTTTACTCTGTGACCCAGACAAACTGACTTTTCTCTGTTCCTCGTGTATGACACTTCACCCTCATCTCCATTCCTTTTCTTCAGCAGTCTCTCATGCCTGGAATTCACTGCCTTACTACTTCCATAGAATCCCCCCCCCCCCTTCCTTTAAAAGGTAGGTCAGGCACCATCTTCTGAGTGAAGGCTTTCCTGATTTCCTCAACTGCTAGGGTCCAAACTCCCAAATTGCCTTGCTTTTAATTATTTTGGATTGATTTATATTTACTTTATATTTATGCTATATACATATATACACATACATATATATATACATATATATATATATTTGTGGTTTCTTCCACTAGAATGTAAGCTTCTTGAGGGCAGGGGCTATCTTTTACCACTTTTTGTATCCCCAGTCCTTAGCATAGAGCCTGGCTCGTAGTTAAGAACTTAAAAATGCTTCTTGCATTAAATTTAGAGCAAGGGCTGAATTTTGCCTTTCTTTTAAAATCTAAGCACTTTGGCACATTAGTTGGCACTTAATAAATGCTTATTGACTGATTAACTTAGTGCCAGGCACTGTTCTGAGCACCACAGACACAAATATAAATAGGTAAGACAATCCTTGACTCCAAGAAGTTTACATTCTAATAAGAAAAATAGTATGTAAAGGCATGAATTTTAAAATATACCTGAACGGGAATTATAGAGCATTATAGTGGATCTGTAATTGTCCTGCAAGTGGGACGGAATCCCTGGTGATGGGAGAGGGAAAATAGAAGCCCCCTCATCAGAGCTGGGGGACCCAGGGAAAGTGGGTAAGGATTTTGGGGAGGGGGAGGGGGAGAACTGAGAATGATGGTCAGAGTGTGAATAGCCTGCTGAGGAAATGGCTGGAAAGTGCATGGAAGCCTGGTGCCTAGATACCCAACAAGATAAGGTGAAAGCTTTGTTGGCCTTTTGGGGCACACTATATTTTAATAGCTCCATTAGCTTGCAATATAGCCCTCAGGCAGTGGTACAAGACTCCCTAGAGGTAGTCAGACACACAATAGAAAGGAAGACAGATTCAGTCACACAAAGAAAGTCACCTAAGTTACTGGACTCTTTGGAACTACATCCCTCTCCTTCCTGTCAACACTATTATCTCTAGGCTAGTTTAGAAAATAATAACCCCCAAAGCCTAGACTGTACTTTTTTGTGCTGCCTATGGACAAGTTAAAGCTATTGGCATCGGTTGCTGCCTTCCCATCCCACAGATAACCTTCCCTGCCTTGTTCATCGTGCTGGTGTTGGCATGCTTTCTTGGCATGGGTCTAGCTTCACTCATAGATCAATCAATCAATCAGGGAGCATTTAGCACCATGTCAGGCACTGAGCTAAAGAGTAAAGATACAAATACAAAGAATAAATCGACCCCTACTCTTAAGGAACACAGCTGGATCAGGCAGCCATATATATGGTGTGATTTTAAGGGACCAAGAAAGCTCCTCAAATCAGCAATATCTCTTCCACCAGACTCCCTTTGCCCCACAAATTTCCATCATCATTCTTGCCTTTAAGTTAGATTTTTGGAGGCAGTTTTTGGAATATAAATGTTTTCCTGGAGGGACACAACACTAAGCCCTACCCATCCATTAACACCTTAGGGCAAATTAGTTTATCAGTTCCTTAGCAGAGAGGAGGCCCCAAAGGAATAGAAACCTGCCTAGTTTTGCTAGAGGGTTTTGAAAAGGGTCTGGAGCCTAAGGCCATGCCTGACTCAGGCACCTAAAAGAAGATAATCCTCTCTGTTTCATATTTACCTTTATGTTAATCCCAAGTGGGAATAGGTGGGATAGGTCTTGTACAAAGTCTTATTTTTCTCATTTCACTCATGTAGCCCCCACAGACTAAGAAAGTTTGTGCTTACCAATGTGACAATGCTAGAAAACTTCACTTTTCTTCTGCCCACATTAACAGAGAAGTACCTGAAATGCATGACTGAGTGTCTAAAAGAGGAAGCCATCCAGTGTGCATGCCAGGGCCTGCAGGCTGAGAACCTTCCCAGCCAGCTTATCCATCTCCTTCAGTGAGTTGGTGATCTGCCGACTCCCTCAGACATTTCATTATTTTCACAGATGGTTTTGTTTTCCCTTCGAAGGACTTGGTGCCTCATAGAGAACAAATATATGTCATTCGAAAATTTAAAGAAAAAAAAAGAAAAAACCATAGAAATCTCAAATAAATGTAGAAAAATATCAATCAAAATTAGCTGTTGAATCTGAACCCTGTGCTCATTTATAAAAAAGTGAAAGTAGAGTTCCCTGCCTTGGAAGAGCTTTTGTAGTCTTTCTGGTGATATTTTTCATTAAATCTCTGGTATCATAATGTGACTTAGTGGATAAAGGGATGGCCTGGGAATCAGGAAGCCATTTGTGTTATTCAGGTGTGACTGACTCTTCATAATCCCATTTCGAGGTTTTCTTGGCAAAGATACTGGAGTGTTAGATTTTCTGTTTGTTTGTTTGTTTTTTTTTTTGAGGCAATTGGGGTTAAGTGACTTCCTAGTGTCACATAGAGCTCTATTTGAACTCAGAAAGTTGAGTGTTCTTGACTTCAGACCTAGCGCTTTATCCACTGTGCCACCTAGCTGCCCATGTCCGGGATCCAGAAAGGTTCCAGTCCTTGTTTTGACATAGACTAGCCCAGCGACCATGGGTGTAGTATTTCAGTTCTCAGGCGATTCTTTTTGACTGAAGGGTTAGGATTATACATTGTGGATCTGCATTAGTGGAACTAACGTCCATACTAAGTGTTCCCCAGACCAATGAAATCACCAATTGGGGTAAAAACAAACAAAAATTTATAACAATAAAGTCAATGGATTTTTCTTTGATACCTATAATTCTAATGAAATGTATTGTTTCTGTCATGAATTTAATATCAAAAGGCTTTTATTTGGGGCCCTGAATCAGTTATCTAGACCTATGTCTTTATATCTTAAAGTAGAACACCAGGAAAGGGAGTGTGGTGCTAGACTTGGAATCAGAAAGGCTTGTGTTCAGGCCCCGTATCTATAACTCACTAGCTGTGTCATAATGAGCAAGCGATTTAACAGCGCCCTTTCCCCCTAGAACCACAGTTTCCTTATCTTTAAAATGGGTTATTGTGAAACTTAAATAAGATAATGTACGCAAAGGGCTTGGAAAATTTCAAAGCTCAGTTACTATTTAAAGATGTCAACATCTCCTACTGTCTACTAGTGCCATTCAGAAATAACAAAGCACAACCACCATTTAAAGATGAAAGATTAAGGTCAAATTGTAAATCAAGTAATGGTTCCTTTCTAGGACTGGTTATGCAAGGATGGAAATGCATTTTTATTGGCTGGTAATGAGAGAGCATCCCAGGTAGAATGAATACAGTATATTTCTTGGAGTTAATATGTCCCCCACATATTCTGCTTAGAAGCAATTTTGTGACAAGGGAAAACTAGAGAGTAGGAAGAAAGAATATGCTGTCACCCAAGGTGGTAGAAGTCTGGGTAGTATAGTAGAAGGAACACTGAATGGGCGGCCAGGTAAGCACAGCATGTAAGAGCACCAGCCCCAGTGTCAGGATGACCTGGGGGATCGAATCCGGACTCAGACACTTAGCACCCACCCAGAAACACCTGGCCGTGTAACCTTGAGCAAGTTACCAATTGCTCTAAAAAAAAAAAAAAAAAGAAGGAACACTGAATTGGAAATCAGGAGACCCAGTTCAAGCCTAGATTTTGTAATGGCTTAGTGGAGTGACCTTTATTAAGTTGTGTAACCTTGCTGTTCTTGAGTTTCATCAACTTTGAAATGGAAAGAATATAACCCCTACCTACTATATAATGGTTGCAAGGTGAACTTGATAAAAACACACAGTGTATATATGTGAAAGTGACTTTAAAAGTTGATTTTTTCCCCAAAAAGTACTGTAAAAGGAATTATTGCTATTAATATTTTATTTCTTCCTCATGGCTCTTACAAGTGAGAAGCATGGGAATTGACAGGTAATGATAGCAAAACAAAATATCTTCTTCAATATTTTAAAACATCTGTGATAATAAGTGTAGGCATTTCTTCCAATGATACAGCTCTTGAACATTCCCTACCTTATCATAATCTTCATGTGTTACCAAAAAGTATTCCTCATCTGTTGGCCAAACTTCTTTCAGTAAGATTCTCCCCTTCTTAGAGAAGTTAGTCATTTATTGGCATATGGAGTCCATAACAAGGCTCATGATTTATACACTCATTCACTAGCTAAACAAATAAATACAGTTCAGTTAAGGAAGGGTCCCTGCAGTCATGAAACTTACATTCTAACAGGAGGACATTAATAACTAACATTTAAATAGCACTTTAGGCAAGGTGTGCTCAGAGTATAGGCCTGGCATTGCCAGGTCAGCATGAGGGAGCATTTTATTTACCTAGTATATGTCGCATTTTGTTATACCCTGAGGACAAGGGCCAATGAGAATAATTCTTCTGAGTCTGTCTGGACACTAGGGCCAAACAAGCTCTATGCATGGCCTGCGAATTTGCCAATAAGCTCTGAGAAGGGTAGTACCTATTTGATAACCCCTGTTTTACACATGACAAAATGTAGGCCAAGAAAAGTTAAGTAATTCAAGGTCACAGAGGCAGGAGGTATGAGATGATTACTGCACCCAGGTTTTCTGACTCCAAGTGTGATGTGGCTTAAACTGTAGCATATTTTCACTCTTGCTACTTTCTCCCAGAGTTTATAAACAGAAGGTATAGGCTTTGAGAACCCAAGAGTACCCATGTATCACAATGAAGCAACATAGGAGAAACCCACAGATTATGTGATGTAATAAAAGTAATTGGATCACAAAGGCAATTTTTTATGTTCCCCAGCCATGCTATCATCCGTAGTCCTCAGGGGTAGTAATTTCAAGGAAGTGAAATTTTTTTCTGCTTAGTATATTGTAAAGAACTCCATTCTCCCATTTGAAAGGTGAAAAACGTGGGAAATTTTAGGGAATGGATGGGTTATATGGTGTGCTGGTATCAGATTTACCTGAGTGAGTTAATTGTTGAATTTTCAGTGTGAGCATTTACACCTCGGAAATTGACAAATGCTACAACTAAGTACTTGATTTATTATTTTGTTGATTGTCTAGATGCAAGAAAGGAATGGAGAAAATATTAATAGTGTAAATTAAACTTAAAAATGTCTTGAATACATGAGAAGGGGTGGGGTGGGTGGAGCCAGTTGTTAAACACTTACCAGCAATGAGCATGCCAAAAAATGACTATGATTTAAAAATAAAAGTTACCAGTAAAACTTTCTTAAAGGGAAGGAGGAAGTGGGGGATGGGGAGAGAGAGAAAGAAAAAGAGAGAGAAAAGAGGGAAGGAGATAGAGATAGGAGACAAAGATAGAGACACAGAGATTGAGAGAGATGTAGAAACACAGATACAGAAAGAAGAATAATTTGTCAATAAGAATAGAAATCTCTCTTCATGTCACCAATATATTCAAAATGTAGCCTATTTTTGAAGGCAAATTAGTAAAAAGCGGGAAAAGAAATAGCATTCTTCTGGAGAACATACAATCAAGTTTTAGGTTTTTAAAACTAAAAACATATATATGTATATATATATACACGGAGTTTAAGTTTATCTTTACAATTCTCTTGTTTAAATGTGCTGGATATTTCATGATTTTATCATGCAAAAGGTAGGTCTTGATCATATCTAGATAAATTTTGTTTCTGTCATTAATACTTATATGTTGCTAAGCATATAAGAAAAATGAACATCTTTACTGGGTGTCATGGGGATTTCATGCATGAAAGGGGAAGAATCAACTGAAATCTAGAGAATCATGTTCTTTGCTTTTAAAATAAGAATGCCTTTTCCTCCTAAGATATGTTCCTAAGATATGTGGTGATGGGATGGGGGAAGGGAGGGGAGAGGTTAATTTTGGTAATATTTGTCCAAGAAAAAGACAATTTCCACATTCCCAGTCAGACTGACTCAATTATTCTTAGAAATATTCAATGTATTCTGCTACAGGATTCAACTGTATATCTTCCTGAGATGATAGGAAAACCAAACAATGCCCACCTAGAAAGAAAGGCCACTCGATTCCATTATCAAGGCAAAACAAATCAGATGCCAAGTTAATGAAAAGGATACCTCTTCATTATACCAATCAATCAATCAGCTTCTGCATGATTCCTGACAAAGAGACTGAAGGAAACTCAGTGCCTCCAATAAAGAGATTTTCTGCGATGTGATCTTGACTTCTGATATTTTATCATCATTTTTAATAATGCTGCTAGGAAATAACGAGATAATAATTCACAGCCATTGAGTGCTTGAAGATTGACAAAACATTTTTCCACAGAATAATTCTGGATCTAGGTAATGTAAGTGTTATCATCCCCATTTTAAAATAAGAAAACTGAGTCTGATACATTCATGTTTGCCTACCCTTAGTGGGCCATGTAATGTGAGAAATCACGATTCAAAGTAAGGTTTCTTCATTCCTAGTCTATACCTCTTTCCACTGTTCCATGATCATGCTCTGAACTTACCTTACATGTAAAGCAATTGGGCTAGATGATCTCTAGGACAGATTTCATTTGCAATGATCTTATTACCATGGATGTTGTCATAATAAAACTGCATGAAAAATAGTTCTTTTATTTTAAAAAGGAGTATTCAATCAAAAAAAGCTCACTGTGTGCCAGGCACCATGCCACATTTGGTGATACAGAGACAAAAATAAAAGAAACCCAGCCCTCAAGGAGCTTCTGTTCTTCCAAGGAAACAGTATGTGTACACACACACACACACACACACACACACACACACACACATATATATATATATATATATATATATATAAGTCAAATACACAAATACACACAAACACACAGAGTGAATATAGGTGATCTGGGTAGATCCACAAAGGTCTCATATAGGAGATGGCAGTTGATCTGAGCTTTGAGGGGAGTTAGGAATCAAAGAGGCAGTGGTGAGATGGTCCATTCCAAGAATAAATACAATCTGTACAAAGGCACATGGAATGGGGGATATTTTACAAGACTAATAGGTAAAGTTAGCAGGAATGGAGAGTAAGTGAAAGCTAAGTAATGTGTAATAAGTCTAGAAAGGTCATCTGTTAAAAGATTACAAAGCTTTTCAAAGTTGTTTTTATCTGAGAAGCCACAGAAGCTGTTGTGTTGGGTTGTTTTTATGCAGGGTGTCATTTTTTAAGGAAAGGAGTAACAAGGTTTAAGGTCTTTAGGAACATCACTTTGTCAGGTCTGTGGAGGATGGCTTAGAGAGAAGAAAGACTTAAGATGAGGAGACTAGTTAAGAGTCCACTGCCATACTCTAAGTGGGAGGAGGAGACCCGAACCAGAGTGGTGGCCTTGTGAGTGGAGAGAATGAGGGGAGAGATGTGAGCAGTATTGTGGAGAGGGAATAGAAAGAAGTTGGCAGCTGATTGGATATGGGGGTGTAAGGAACACTGAAGATTTGAGGATGATTGTAAAGAGTATTTTTTTTTAAAGAAGGAACAAATGCCAAGTTCAACACATTGAGAAACGAGGCAGCAAAGCCATTCTGGGAGACATTTTGCAATGCTCCCTAGTTCTGGCAAGAGAAGTAGCAGGCTTTCAATGAAGTGCATATCACAATAGCACCATCTCCATAGTTAAAAGAGCTGAGACAATTGGGAATAAGTCGGAGGAGGAGGTGGTATGTTATTCTGGCTGTATTCCAAGAGAAAGGTAACAATCTGGTGCAGAGTTTGGAGAGAGAGCCTTGTGCTGAAAGCCCCTCAGGATACAGGATGCCACTGATAACAATCACTGAAGGAAATATGACAAGCACTTTTAAAAAATTATTCCTATCTAAGTTAGCTGGCACTGATAATCCATTGCAAATAGCTTTAGAAGCACTGCAGCCGCATGCACAGTGGCAGCTATGTTCCCAATTTCCACTGAAACCTAAGTCGGTAGATTCAGATCACTCAATAGTGAGGCTCATGCTAATTTTCAAAGTGCTCTACTTATTAGCAAGCAATTTCTGTGCTGCTAATTCCTTCCCCACTATAAAAAATTTAAAAATTAAAATTAAAAAAATCTAGTGAACTATTTCAAAACTCTGGGATGAGTTTTTGTTCTTGCTTGTTTTGTTTTGGGACATGACCTCTAATTTCAACAGGGGAGTGAACTCCCAGAGAAGAGACCTAGTCTACCAATGCAGATCAGTACCAGCAATACCTCACAACCTGAGGGAGCTGCCATGGAGAGAGATGTGTTATGTGACATGCACAGGATCACACAGCCAGTATGTATTAGAGGAAGGAAGTGAAGGAGTCTTTCTGACTCCAAGACCAGCTTTCTCTCTACTATACCAGGCTGCCTTTCATGATTAGAGTCAAAAGAACTACTTTTAACATTTATTCTAGCTTTAACCAAGTTAATTTTTCTTTCTCTGTCTGTCTCTCTGTGTCTCTGTTTCTGTCTCTGCATCACTCTATTTCTGTCTCTCTCTGTCCCAGTCTTTCCTGGTCTTTCTGGATTTTTGTCTCTTTCTTCCTGTTTTTCTGTCTTTGTATCTGTTTCTGTCTTGATCTGTTTTTGTTGCAATCTTTCTTTGTCTCTCTGCTGTCTTTCTCTCTGGGTATCTGTCTCATTGTGTCTGTCTCTGTGTCTCTATGTCTTTCAGTCTCTGTCTCTGCCTCTCTCTGTCACTCTGTCTCTGTTTTGTCTGTATCTCTGTCTCTCTCTTTCTCTTTGTCTCATCTCTTTGGGACTGATTAGTTTTTTGCCAATGGTAAGCAAGGTTTGAAGTTGCAAGGACAGGGGCTTCTGGAGCACCAGTAAAGACTAAGGCTTGGCTAGCCAGGTAAATCATGCCCATACATTTTAGTTGCAGCCCTGACTTCATTATAAGTAAACTGGCTGTAAAACTAGTCATAGTTAAATGAAGCAAATGCCATCCCAGTCAGAGTAATGGACATGTACTGTAGGGTTGATGAGCCAGCTCATTTAGGCAATTACAGATCATAATTATTCCCTGGTCAAGAACAATGTGAATTAGACTGGCATTATGTTGGAGGTAAATGCTGCTTCTGACTTCTCTCATCAAAGAACACTTTACATAGTTCTGGAAAGGTAGTGGGGTGGAAGTGCATCATTTTTGCATGACGTTACTTCTTTAACTCTTTACCTCTGAGCTGGCTCATTAATATTACAGGAAGAGGCTGGAATTACAGCACGGAAAACTGTAGATATGTTTGTGGGTGCTCTCTCCTCCCATATAGATTGGGTAGGAGTTAGAGAAGTCCTAAGGAGTTTCCTGAGGCCAAGGGAAGTGACTAAAATAGGGTCACACAGCTAGTAAGTGTCATGGGTAGGATTTAAACCAAGGCTCTGGATTTCAAACCCAGCCCCCAGTTCACTAGTTAACAACTTTAATAGCTCATCAATGTTGCAGGGGTATAATGGCAATATAACTCTTTTCTACACTGACCCAAAACAGTTGAATATATTAATTTGACAAGAATTCATTAAATGTCTTCTGTAGGCCAAGCTCTATTTAATTAAGTATTAGGGAAGCAATGATCAAAAAATAGTCCCTGCATTCACAGACATTTTTACATTGGATGGCACAAATATTCAGGTATATTGTAGCATGATGTCCATTATGACTGTATCATAGTTTTCCATCAAGATGATATTATATCAAGAGAACAATCATAGATCTAGAAATAGAAGGGACCTCCAAAGCCATCTAGCCCAAACTTCTCATTCTACAGATGATAATAATGAGGCCCAAGGAAGTTAAGTTCCTTTCCTAAAGTTCCACAGAAAGGAAGGTCCAGAAGAAAGATTTGAGCCTTGATTATCTGACTGATTTAGAGGCAGCTGGTGGTTCAGTGGATAGAGCGCTGGGCCTGGAGTCAGGAAGACTTGTCTTCCCAAGTTGAAATCTGTCCTCAGACACTTACTAGCTGACCCTGGGCAAGTCACTTGACCTCTGATTGTCTGACAAAATGGATCCACTGAAGAAGGAAATGGCAAGACACTCCAGTATATTGGTGATCATGAAGGGCTGAATACGATTGAAGTAACTGAAGAAGAACAATGTCTGACTGACCCCTTCTCCATTGTATTTTTTTTGCTTTTTTTTTTGGAGGGAAGTTGGGGTTGTGACTTGCCCAAGGTCACATGGCTATTTTTTGTTTTAAGTGTCTGAGGCTGGATCTGAACCCAGGTCCTCCTGACTCCAGGGACAGTGCTCTATTCACTGCGCCACCTAGCCTCACCTTTCCGTTGTATTACATTGCTTTCCTAGACTCCTTGAAGGCAGAAATTGTTAAGATTTTTATTTCTATTCCCAGTAGCTTAAATAGTGCCTCACACATGGTAGGAACTTGATAAATGCCTATTGAACTGAACCAAACATAAGCAGGTTCTATAGTATCAGATCACTGGCCATTGCAAATTGGAGATCATGTTCCTGCGCAACATTGTAATTACCCTAATTGCTTCTAACTACTGTCACAAATATGTCTTTGACAGCAGGTGATTTCATTGCAGCTAACTTTCCCAGCAACGGATTTAACAAATGCTGGAGCACTGGATTCCTTTGCAAATGAAAACCACAGGTTATATAAAGTAAAACTCAGAAGCAGAGAGATCCAAAACATTATATCCCACAGGAATTTTTTATATCCACTTTAATTTATGCCTTTAATATAGAAATCATCTGCTTCTCTTGTCATTTCTCACATCTGAATTTTTGAGTCTCTATAAAAATCTCATCAATCCCTAACCATTCATAGGTCCAATGTAACCCCTGGCCCTTAGAACTCAGAAGTGGGGAGATGTGCTCATGACATTGATATCTCTGTGGTTTCTGTGACAGTGTGATGTTGGAGACATAGGGACAGGGGCGGCCAGGTAGCACAGCAAGTAAGAGCACCGGCTCCAGTGTTGAGAAGACCTGGAGATCAAATCCCGGGCTCAGACACTTAGCACCACACCCAGAAATGACTGGCCATGTAACCTTGAGCAAGTTACTTAACCCCAATTCCTTTAAAAAAAAAAAAAAAAGAGACATAGGGACAATGTCTGTTCCTCCTGGCCCTATCTTTTGTCCAGTAGATGGGAAGTGGGGTGAGAAGTTACTGGAGAGGATGCCTAGGGACGCAGCATCAACCACAGGAACTCCTGTTTTCAAGAAAGAGAAGGAGATGAAGAGAACAAGAATGGACATTCAATAATGATTCAATAGGTTTCCAAAGAGCACGATGGGAGGGTTATACAGAGACAGATAGACACTGGGCAGGGGCTAATGAAGGGACAAGGAAATGGGATTTTTCTCTTTTTTGTAGACAATGACCTGGATTCCTATCCTGCCCCTTTGACACTTTAATGGACATGTAACCCTGGACAAGTCACTAAAACTCTACAGCTCTCAAGGAACTTCTTCAGATTTGTACTAAATCATACACACACTATGATCTGCTTGCATAGAAGAAATACAAAGACAAATACCAAACATGCAAACAATTTTAATTATTGTACTTTCACATATGTTTATGCTTTATTCTATGTCATCCTTCCATTATGAATAAATGAAATAAAGCCATTTATCCACCATTTACTATGTGCCAAACCTATGCTAAGTATTGAGAATTCAACACAAACAAGCACAAGTTCATCTTTGCTCTCACAGAGCTTTCTTTCTTTTTTGTTTGTTTGTTATTTGGAGGGGGGAAGGTAGGGCAATTGGGGTTAAATGACTTGCTCAAGGTCACATGGCTAGTTTTTGTGTTAAGTATCTGAGGCCGGAGTTGAACTCAGGTGCTCCTGATTCCAGAACCGGTGCTCTACTCACTGCACCACCTAGCCACCCCAGGAGCTTTCTTTCTAATTAAGGCAATGCCTAAAATGTAGCTCAGTGACATGGCTGGGAAGAGAGTGAAGCTTGGTGTTGGACAAGATGAAACAGAAGTTCACTTACCAGAGCCCAGAATCCTAGGGGCAGAGGATGGCAACCAGAGAAAAGGGGTTGAGGAAGAAGATGGCTCCAGTATAGGCAGCATGATTTGGGGGAGAAAATGTCTGTTCTTTAAAAGAATGAGTAGGAATAATTCTTTGTCCTCATTTGTTGATATAGTAATCTTTCTCTGGCATGTATATTTTTTTCTGTCAAAACTTATGATGGTTTCAGTATAAGGTTGTATATCAATACTTTGTGAATGCAAAGATTCTGTTCCCAAAAGATAATCCCACTACTCCTAAATATATTTGTGTTATAGAGTGAGAAGAGAGAAAAAGAAAGGAACTTTGGAATTTAAGGATATGCAACTTTTTTTGCCTGGACCATAAGCCAACCCAAGTTTGTTTATTTTTTTTAAATATTATTATCTTACTGCTCTAAAGATAATTCTGTAAGAATAACACAAGGTTGACCTGGTAGTTAAATGTGCAGAGGTAGTATGGTACAGTGGTTAAAGAGAAGCACTTGAACCCCACTTCTAATGTTTACTAGCTATGTGACCTTGGACCAGTAACTTAACAAAGACAAGACCCTCTCTGAGCCTCAGATTTCTCATCTATAAAATGAAGGGGACTTATCCTGTGTAATCTTAATTATGTGACTTCTAAAGTGACTTCTAGCTACAAATGCATGATCCTATGTATGAACATTTTATTTGAAATCAGAGACAATATTTTCTTATGTGTTTATATATGAATATAAAGTTTGAATAACTATTATCTTAAATTCATATGTACTTATATATGATGCATATATATGTGTATGTTATATCTATATATATATAATTTGGGGAATAATTTTATTGCATAGTTAATGGGGGGAAAAGTTTATACTCCTAGGTTTATTAGAAATTTTTCCTTGAGTAAGACTGGCTCATGATTTCTGTGTTTGAGATCCTTTGCAAAATTGAATTTAAATAGATATATATATATATTTAAATTCAAGGATAATCAATTCATATATATATATATAATAAATTCAAGGAGATATATATATATATATATATATATATATTTTCTATTCTTAGTTTTAAGTCATTGTAAATTTTTGGTTTTTTAAATTTTTCCCCCCAAATGCAGAGCACATTCTAAAGAAAGAGGGAGCACTGTATTTGGAATCAATAAACCTGCTTTACTCTTTCTTAGCCATGTGACCCTTGGCCAAAACATTTTGCTTTGTGCCTCATTTGTGTCATCTATAAGATAAGGCAGTTAGACTAGATGATTTCTGTGTTTCCTTTCCAGGTCCAAATTTTATAATCTATAATTCTTCAGCCACATTAAGTATTACAAAAATAAGATTGTCGGTGTGGGTGATTGGGTTTTTTTTGTTGTTGTTGTTGTTTTTTTCCTGTGCAAATACAGAAAAAAATAACAATTTCCTGGCAAGTTTCATACTATGGATAGTTTACCAAACAAAAGAAACTCGTTCTGTATCTCGTTCAGTATCTGAATTGTACTACTATTTTGTTCCATTCCTGTGGTTTTCAGTAGGGGCTCCTAATCAATCCAAAAGAAATGGCTTGGCATAGAGATGTACCTGGTGTCTGCATTCCACTGAAACTTGCTCCCCTCGTCCAGAACTCCAAGCCACCCTCAAGCCCCCTAACTGATCTTTCATTGCCAGCGCATAGCTCCAAAGTGGCATCCGTGCCTGGCTATGTGAAAAGATTCTCCTACTGTGTTTCTATCACATACTAAACTAGCCCATGGCTTATGGCTTATGGCTTATGGCTTACGGCTACTTTCTGGTAGTAACTAACATTTAACATCCCCCTCTCCCCCCTCTCCCCTCTGTCAATACAGATGTTTGTCACCAGTAAAATTTAAATGACTTGAGCTCGTGAGGAAGGAAGGTTTCGAGTGCTTCCTGTTGCTTGACTACAAAGCACTGTAATTTTCAGGGTGTTTTTTTTCCTTATTATTTTTAAATACCCTGCATTTAAAGTTTCACATCTGCAGAGCCGAAGAGAGGAGTGTATAGAACACAAAGCACAGAATGCACCGGGGGGAAACAAAAGAGGAGCGGGCGGTTTCAGACAAAGCAGTTGCCTTGTCTCTCTGACATGAGGCTTTTGTTGATGTTGTTGAGCGCTGCAAATGAAAGTCAGTTTGGTGGAGCGGCGTGCCTCTCCAACCTGTAAAATCGCACTTCATGATGGTGAGTCCTTGGTTTAGGGAACAGTTCAGCTTAGCAAAGAGGAATGAAATGACTTCCCATTGTTACGAGAAAGGTAATAGAGCAATGATTGAATAGGAAGAGGCAGAAGGGGCAGGGGTGAAGAAAGGCAATACAGGGAACAGGGAGGGCTCTCTCTTCCCTGAAGCTCCATTTTTTTTTTTCATCTTAAAGGGTTGAAGTGAAAAGAGACAGCGGATTTGGCCAGCATCAGGACATCTTGTTTGTCTCTCCTAAGCTGTAATCCTCGTGCTACCCATGGAAAGATTCCCTTATGACCACGTACAAACCCATAGCCATTTAGGAAGAGACTAATGTTTCAGCAAAGAAGCAAAATGATTCAGAAAGGCCAGTGGGGAGAACATGGCATCCTACCCTAGGTAGCCTCCAAGAGCACGAGGCCCAGTCATTGGGTTCATGGACTAGAGTAGGGAGTATGGATTGTAGAGAAAACATTTCATTTGGAAACACACACACAGGCACATCCCATGAGAAGGCAAATACTGACCTTGGAATCAAGGGACCTGAGCATTAGTCCCATCTTTTCTACCTATCATCTAGGTTACTTTGCACAAGTCATTTAACTACCACAGCTGTCTTTTTCTTGATCTGCAATCTGAGAAGCTTGAACTAAATGGTTTCTGAATATCCTTCAAGCTCTAGACAAATGAGCCCATGAACATTTAATTGGATTTCTAGGCTATTATTTCACCCCTTCAGGTCCTAGATTTTCTTTTCTGTACGTCCACACTTAGGGGAGCATGTCCAGTTTAACTCCTAGGATCATCAGTTTTGAGCTAATAGTGATTTAAAGCCAGCTGATCTAATCTTTCCATTTTACAGATGAGAAAACTGTCCTGAGAGGTAAAGTAACTCATCTAAAGTCACATAGGTAGTAAGAAAGGTAATAGAACAATGAATGGATGGGGGGGGGGCGGTTAGAAAAAGAGGAATACAGGGTACTACTGAAAGGAGAGAAGAGCTCTCTTTTCTCTAAAGCACCATTTTTTTTTCATCTAGGCAGAAACTGGATTTGAAACCAAATCCTCTGAATCTAAATTCGGGTCTTCTCCCTGGTCATACCCTCCTCCCTCACCATACCCATGATACCTCCTTTAATTTCATGTCTGATCCCACTGTATCTTCAACTGTGTATCTCAGGTTATATTGGTATGCTCTCCTGTAGCTTTAGGATGCTTGAAACTCCTATAAGAAAAGGTAGTCTTTTATTCTACAATTAGAGATAAGTCTTAAAATACAGATGCCCCTGAGAGAGGAAACTGATGTAAATTGATATAAACATAAAGGTATATTTACTTCAATACCTGAAAAGAGCTATGATACCAACCTCTACTCATGCAAATTGTGACTCTTCCTTGACTAAATAGATGGTTTCAGAAGCTGCTATGATCCCATCATAAAATATTATCTGATGGCTAACTTCCTAGTGATGAGTCTCTCTTAACCAATGCTTTTAGTCAGATGACAATTCATTGGAAGGCCTGGCCCACATTCCAATTCTTTCCCATTTTATAAGACTTCCTAGAACTCAAACTTTACTGCCATAGCCTTTGAGAACCCCTAGTCACCTCCATACTATAACAAAGCTTTGGAATATTACTGCAGTAGGAGAAACTATAAATAGCAAAATACATTTCAGACCACTGCATTACCAGCAACAACAAAAATCTTGAAAGAGTTCTGACTGAAAAATGGAAGAGGGACAGGGACAGGGAGAAGGAGAGAGAGAAGAAGACAACAGACAGCCTCCACATCTCATTCCCCAACATTGTATCTGGATGTTGCTGTTGCTGAAGAGTACACATAGTCACCACAGCCCCTTCCTCTCTATCCATTTTGATTATAGACATTTAATCTTCCCTAACCTGTTTGAACATTCACCCTGCCATGTTCACCAAGATGTCATAGTCACTGGATGGCCCTGAGGTGCTTAGCTCATGAAATTCCCACTCTTCTTCCCTCTGTCCCCTTTCCTCCCCTCCCTCCTGTCCCCTTCTCTCCTCTCTCTCCCACATCTCTCTTAGGAGTTTGGTTAGAACTGTACTCTCCTTGTCACTCAAATCCTCAAGTTCTAAGTTGACGTACTACTTTACAAAATAAGACATAGCCTAAAAATGAGTCTCCTTGTTCCACCCCACTACCCTTCTTGGGTAGCCTTGCTTCAATTCTTTAGCCTTCACACCTTCCAAAATAATTAACTTGATTATTCAGACAGTCTAGTATCTTTGAATTGTGTGGTAGAGATATTCTTACCTGGTTAAGGTAATATGAGGTTAGATTTTTTTAGTTACTTTAAGAGGTATTTGTTGATGGTTTCAATAGGTGCCACCCTTACATATATATATATATATATATATATATTTACATACACACATGTCCATACATGTATACATACATAAATATATGTTTTCAGTCTTTTTTTGTGGTCATGCCCAACACTTTGTGACTCTAATTGACATTTTCTGGTTATTAACTTCTAGTTTACATCATTCATTTCCACAAGATTTTGAGTGACAAATTTTCTCCCCGTTTTTCCCTTACCTACCACCCCAAAATAGCGATCCCACTGGATATCCCCTCCTCCAATCTGCTCTCTCCCGTGTCTTCTCCCACAACCCCTCCAACTTCCCAGTTGGGCAAGGTGGATCTCTATGCCCCAGTGCCTGTATGTCTTATTTCCCAGTTACATGTAAAATAATATTGATAATAGTATACACACACACATATACACACATTTTTTTAATCACTTGATTTTAAAACTTTGAATTCCAGAGTCATTCCCTCCCTCCTTTGTCACCCACCCTTACTGGGAAGATAAGCAATTCAATATAGGTTGTACATGTGTAGCTATGGAAAACATTTCCATAGTAGATATATTATGAAAGACTGACTATATTTCCCTCCCTGATATCCCACCTCGCACTTTTTCTATTCTCTACTTTGATCCTGTCCCTTTTCAAAAGTGGGTGCTTCCAACTTCCCTCCCCCCCCAAACCTGCCCTCCCTTCCATCATTCCCCCTCTCATCCCCTTCCCCCCTACTATCCTGTAGGGGGAGATACCATATTTAGTGTGTATGTCTCCCACCCTAAGCCAAATTCAGTGAGAATAAGGTTGACCCATTCCATTTTGCCTTCCTATTCTTCCCCTCCATTGTAACCATTTTCCCTTACCTCTTCTATATGAGATAGTTTACCCCATTCTGTCTCTCCTCATCTCCTCTTATTATTTTCCTCTCTCACCTCTTAATTTCACCTTTTAAGTATCATCTCTTCCCATTAAATTGTTCCTGTGCCCTCTATCTATGTGTATGTGTACACAGATATACACACATTCACATATGTATTCATATGCCCATATACCCTTCTATATAGATTTGTATGTGTGTGTGTATATATATATATATATATATATATATATTTCTATTCCCTTCAATTATTGTCATACTAAGAAAAGTTTCATAAGTTACAATTATTGTTTTTCCATGTAGGAATGTAAATAGTTCAACTTTGATAAGTTCCTTATGATTTCTTTTCCCTGTTTACCTTTTCATGCTTCTCTTGTTTCTTGTATCTGAATGTCAAATTTCTATTCAGCTCTGGTTTTTTCATCGAGAATGCTTTAAAGTCTTCTATTCCACTGAATGATCATATTTTCCCCTGAAACATGATACTCGATTTTGCTGGGTAGGTGATTCTTGGTTTTGATCCCAGATCCTTTGTCCTGCTGAATATCATATTACAAGCCCTTCAATCCCTCAGTGTAGAAGCTGCGAGATCCTGTGTTATCCTGATTATGTTTCCACAATATTTAAATTATTTCTTCCTGGCTGCTCATAATATTTTCTCCTTGATCTGGGAATTCTAGAGCCTGGCTATAATATTCCTAGGAGTTTTCTTTTGGGGATATTTTTCAGGAGGTGATTGGTGGATTCTTTCAACCTCTATTTTGCCCTATGGTTCTAAAACGTCAGGGCAATTTTCCTTGAGAATTTCTTGAAGGATGATTTCTAGGTTCTTTTTTTGATCATGGCTTTCAGGTAGTCCAGTAATTTTTAAATTATCTCTCCTGGATCTATTTTCCAGGTCAGTAGTTTTCCCATTGAGATATTTCAGATTGCCTTCTATTTTTTCATTTGTTTGGATCTGTTTAATAGTATCTTTATTTCTCATAAAGTCCCTAGCTTACATTTGCTCTAATCTAATTCTGAAGGAATGATTCTCTTCAGTGAGCTTTTGAGATTCTTTTTACATCTGGAAAATTTGGCTTTTAAAATTCTGCTCATTGCCTTTTTGAGCCCCCTTTGCCATTTGAGTTAGTCTATTTTTAAGGTGTTATTTTTGTCAGTCAGGTTCTTGACTCTCATTTCATAATTTTCTTGCATCATTCTTATTTCTCTTCCCAATTTTTCCTCCACTTCTCTTATTTGGTTTTCAAAATCCTTCTTAAGGTCCTCTATGGCCTGTAAAAAGCTCGGATTTTTCTTGGAAGCTTTTGGTACAGGAGTTCTGACTTCATTGTCTTCCTTCTGTTCTGTGCTTTGGTTCTTTTTGTACTGAAAATAAGGGTGTAAAGTTGGATTGCTCTACTTGGTTTGCTCCCTTTGCCTGCTCATGTTGTCACTCAATTACTTGTCTTTTGGGCTTTTTTCCACAGTAGGACTCTGCTACCAGACAGGGCAGCTTTGTCCCAAACGCTGGGGTTTTCTCAGCTTCCGAAGGTATTATTTGGGTGCCCTCTCTGAAGCCTCTACACACTCTGGCAACTGGTTACACACCCCAGGACCTCCACCCTAGACCACAATCCAGATCCAAGTAGGTTAAAGCAAGAGCAATTACCCTGGTTGCTTGGTCCCACTGTGATCTGTAGGCCAGGAGATGAAGCTGCCATGTGGCTGCGGCTGCTTGGCCATGGTGCCTCAGCCGCTTCTCACACTGGAGGCAAAGGCCAACCAATCTCCCAACTACTGGATCCAAAAGTCCACATTTCACTGACCTCTCACTGTGTCCTTGACATCTATGTGTTGAAAATTCTGGAAGCCGCCACAGCTGCTGGTGATCTGAAGTCCCTCCAGCCAGTGGCTGGTCAGGCCTGCCCTGGAGCTAAAACTTGCAGGGGGAGGGGAGGGAAAGTGGGGGGAGGAAGGAGCAGGGGCGGGGGAGCTGGAGTTGGCTCCCAGAGCGCTGTGCTGGCTGCTCCCTGCCAGCTTGCCAGGCTGTCCTCAGTGAGAGGTTAGCTTCTCTGTGTCATTTTGTGGTTTCTGTAGCTCCAAATTTTGTTCAGAGTCACCTTTTACATGAATTGGAGGGGGTAGGAGCCAGAGCCCTGAGGAGGTCCTGTTTTTACTACGCCATCTTGACTCTGCCTCCCTCTAATTAACATTTTCTTGGCAGAGATACTGGAGTAGTTTACCATGTTTTTCTTTAGCATATATTTGTTAGCTATGTGGATATTACATATATATGTATGTAATACATGATATGTGTTTTATATATGTGTATGTATGTATACATGTATGTATGTATGTATCCAAACAGGAAAAGCAGAACCCCATAAGGAACTTGTATTTTTTCATTCTCAAATTTTCTTTATTTCTTTATAAATTATTATTTTCAAACTAACCCTATTTCCCATTTTACTATGATTATTGGTGGACTGATAAGAGTTGGGGAGCATAGATATAGTATGCTATGATTTCAGGATGACCTTTGATAATCTCTTTGTGCAGAGATGTGGGGAGATGAGGGCTAGGTTATATAAATTATGGAATAGTTGTAAATAACTAACGTAATTGTAGCTAACATCTATATAGCACTTACTATGTGCCAAGTACTGTGCTAAGTGCTTTATAATTGTTATCTTATTCGATCCCTACAATAACCCTGGTAGGTAGGTGATATTAGTATCCTCATTTTACAGATGAGGAAACTGAGGCAAACAGAATTAAGTGACTTGCCCAAAGTCATGTAGCTAGTAAGTAACAGGCTGAATCTGAACTCAGTTCTCCCTGATTCCAGGCCTAGCACTCTATTTACTGCCATGCCTAGTTGTACTAATGTGTCAGCTTGGATTCCCATAAAGTGTTGTCTTTAGCCCTATTCTATAAAACATTTATCAGTATTTTAGATGAAAATACAAAAATAATTATTACAATTATACAATGCATACAATTTGCAGGCAAGAGAGAGGTGAGGATAGTAGTTAATATATTGAACGAACAAGTCAAAATTCAAATGTATCATGATGGGATGAAATAATGGACCAATAAAATGTAATACAAGCAATAGGTGGTAGGATTAGGTGAATGCTACAATTCTAAATTTTACAAATTGTATAATTTCCTGAAAGCAGAACTTTTTGTAGGGAGGAATAAACATCAAACGACTTCACCATAGATGAAAGAAAAGGTCCCCAGAAAGAATATGGATGCCAACAGCAAAACTCTATCTCCTTGGGGTGGTCAGGTAGCACAGCAAGTAAGAGCACCTGCCCCACCCAGTGTTGGGATGACCTGGGGATCGAATCCGGGCTCAGACACTTAGCACTCACCCAGAAATAACTGGCTGTGTAACCTTGAGCAAGTTACTTAACCCCAATTGCTTTAAAAAAGCAAACAAAAAACCCCCTCTATTTCCTTTTCTTTCCTCATTGGGTGCTGGGTTGTTTTTTGTTTGTTTCTATTAATAATAGCACACATTTATGTGGCACTTTATGGATTACAAAGTACTTTATTGTAACAACCTTGTGAGAAAGGTAGTAAAGGTATTATCCCCCCATATTACAGATGAGAAAACTGAGACTCAAAGAAATTTAAGTGACCCATTTATAGTCACCAAGTACAAGGTAAAGAGAAGACTCAAGTCCAGTTGTATTAGTTATAATATTGACCAAGTGGGGAACATCTAGAAAAAATATATACAATATGGGGAAGATCATGTCCTATGAGGACTAGCTGAAAGAACTAGGGATACTTAGCCTGGAAAAGATTTGGGATAAGTGGGGTAACAGATAACATGATAGTTATCTTCAGGTATTAATAGTAAAAGGGTTTAGACTTTTTTTTTTCAGGGCACCAGAGGGCAAGCCTCGGGAAAACTTCAAATTAATCTTCATGTAAGGAAAAATGTCCTGATAATTTGATCAACCTTAAATGGAATGGTTTACCTTGGATATAATGCCCACTGGATGTCTTCAAAGAAAGGCTATATAACTACTTGTCATGTATATGTGGAAGAGATTTTTGCTAAAATACAGAATAGGTTAGAATTCTGCACACTGAGATTTTATATATATATGTATATGTTCATATACATACACACATGTGTATATATATGTACATACATATACACATGCATATACATATATATACATGCATACATACATATAATCCATATGATATATTTGGAACATAGACTTGTTAACTACATAGCTCTAAATTTAATGTGAAGTAATATCTGTTTGGTTGTCAGTGATTTCTTTACTGTTACCTCCCTGAACACGATAATTTTACCCTTTTTCCTTGGGAAGATAAATCTACTTGTTCTGAACTCTTTCTCCCCTCCCACACACCCACACCAATGATATTACTTTGTTTATATTTTTTGTCTACTTAACTATGTGTCAGTTGTTTCCACAACTAAGAATCTAAGATCACAGCAAGAACTATTTCACTTTTGTCTTTGCATATTTAGAATTTAGCAAAGTGCCAGGCACATAGTAGGCAATTCAAAATGCTTATTGGTTGAATGAATAAATAAAGCACAGAACAGCATAGCATCATAGAATTTTAGAGCAGAAGAGATCTTACTTGTCCAATAGAAGTGGGAGAGCTCGTTTCCAGCTTGAGGGAGGTAAGGAGTCAGGGAAGTCTCAATGAAGGAGTTGGCTTTTGAAATGGGTGCTAAGGTGGGGGTGGTTCACTGAGTGGGAGATGGCAAAGCACATGGGTCTGTGGTAGTGTGAGAGCGTGGGATGTGGGGAATAGAAGGGCTATGAGTCATGTACTTTGACTGGAGTATGGGTTATATACAGTGGAATAGCATGAGGTAAGGCTGGAAATGTTAGAACAGATTTTCAGGAGCTGGACAGTACTTACCAGTGGAAGTAGAACAATGTCAAAGTCATACTGGGTCTCACTCAATCTAAAAATACATTCATTATGACTTATGTCTTTCCACTGTTGGTCCTTGAAGTGTGACTCAGTGGAAAACAGTGCTACATGCCACACTGGGCTAGCTTCTCTGTTTTTAGTTTATCTCTTTTCCCTTCTCCCTGTATCTCTTGCCTCCTATTCCTGTGTGTAATATATAAACCACTTCCAAGCAAGTTAAACTTAAAGCCCTCCTTAGTTTTCTCAGGCTCATTACCAAGGATTTAAAACCTTTCTATTCATTCAACAACAATGGTTTCCATGGCAATTACTGAAACACATGACATCCCCTGCAACCCTGCTTAAAAATGCACACAGAGAAATGACTACCAGGTCAACACCTTTCCCAGAAAAATTTTTTTAAAAGATAGGTAATTTTCCTTTATTCATTATATAGACAGGTTGAGGAGAGGAAGAGAGAATAAAAAAACAACAACAAAAACCAAAGAGGGGAAATCTTAGTTCAAAATTTTGAATTCTTATGATGTATTGATTTCAAACAATCTCTGAACCAGACAAACCAGCAAAGACACCACTTCTTTGTTGGAAATAATGTATGTTACATTATGGCAGGTTAAGGACAGACAGACTGTATTTGCCTCTCTGTCACCTCCTGCATCCCCTTGAGCCCTCTTAAACTTCCTTCCCCACTCGGTTTCTTCCTCCCCCCAACTTTACTTCCCTCCCCCCAACCTGAACCCCGCTGTGCTCCTTTCTGGTACCAGTCCTTTTCCTCCCAACAATAACCATCCATTCCACCAGGAGTAGTTGAAGGTCAAAGGGAAAACTCAGGCACACTGTCTCAGTCCACATCATTTCTGTCGATCTTTCTTATTATCCTGGAATGATACTTTTAATTATTCATCCATGAGCGTAAATAAATATATGAAGTGGAGTCATCTTTTAACCCTTTTAAAGAGAAGAAAGAGAATATAGGAAAGTAACTAAGGTACATGTACTGTAAATCAGGAGGTCCCATGTTTCTTCATTGTAAAATAGGGAAAACTAATTCCTGTCACAGATGCCTCAATCAATCAACAATTATGTATTTAGTGCCTCCTATGGGTCAGGTAAAGTTCAAGACCCTAAGAAGATACAAACACATGAGTGATATAGTCCCTGTTTTGAAGCACTTACAGTCTAGCTGGGGAATACAGCCCATGCATACAGGTAGATAAAAGATAATTTAGAAGTTAGGACACTAGGAGAGCCCACCTCTGGGTTGGTTCACCAGGATACTTTACTAAGTACCCACTAGAACAGTGTCCTTATGTGTGTTATGACCCTGGGCATCTGCCTGATCTCAGGACTGGGCAAAGGGTACACAATTCTTTGGGTCAGAAGATGAGGTGTCTGGTTTTCATCTCAGGTGTTACATGTGAAATCTTGAACTATACATATAGTTTCTAGTGGAGAAATCAAGGCACTGATGATTTTGATTGAAATGTGATTTCCTTCCCTGTTTGTAGCTCCTTACAGAGACATTTTTGTGGGAGGAAAGGGGTATAGTCTGACTGCTAACAAGGGAAACAACAAAGATGAATGTCATTAAAATGATGGCCAAGAAAGAAGAAAAAGGGAGAGAAGGATGAAGAGGAAGAGGAGGAAGAAAAGAAGGAGGAGGAAGAAAAAGGAGGAGGAAGAGTAAAAGTACCAGAGTTACTGGGGAGAGGATTCAGGATAAACTTCTTGCAGAACATGGCACTTGAGATGGACCTAGAAGAAAATTAGGACTTCTAGGTGGCAGGGATGAGGAGAAAGTGCGTTCCAGGGGGACAATTTGGGCATAGTCATAGATTGCATGCAAGAGTATAATTTATAAGACTGGAAAGGGCAGCTGTAGGCAGGTTATGAAAGGCTTTAAATACCAAGCAGAAGAGTTTATGTTTGGTCTTAGAGATAATGGTAGGCCACTGAATTTTATTGAGTAGGGGAATAATTTGGTTAAAATTGTGCTTTAGGAAAGAATTGTGCTTTGACTTCTGTTTGGAAGATGGGCTTGGGGCAGGAAGAACAATTAAGAGGCTATTGTATTAGCTCAGGAGAGACTGATGAGAGCTGGAACTGGGATGGTGTCCATGTGGTTAGAGAAAAAGAGAAGGATGAAAGAAATATTGAGGTAGACAAGATTTGGCAATTAATCAGTTCTGAAGGGGGAGTGAGAATGAAGAGTCACTGAAGGCGCTGAGGTTGAGAGCCTGGATTTCTGGAAGGGTGGCAGTCCTCTCAGTAGAGATGGGGAAGTTTGGCAAAGGGAAAAGATACCAAGTTCTGCTTGGACATGTTGAGATTGAGATGCCTGTAGAACATCCTGTTTGAAAATTGAGCCAATGGGATAGTTTTTTCAAGTGTATTACAGACTTTGAAGTACTATGTGAGTCAGTAATGATTACTAAAGGGCCCAAGTAATTCATTACTATGTGACTTAGTTTCCACCAGCTAATCGACAATCACCAGTAATGATGCTAAACTGTTTCTGTGACTTGTATACAAGAAATTTTTGAACAATGTGAAAATAGGATAGTTCTCTGTGACAGATAAATAATAATGAAAAGGGACATATAAAAGCACTGATAAATACCTGCATAGGAAAAGCTAAAGGGGAATATACATAACAATTTTTAAATGAACAGGGAGATGGGCCCAGCCTAAAAGAGAATGAATGGTATAATCCAATTACCCTTATTCTGTCAAGCCCCAGGCAGATGTATTGGATCAAATACATAGTTTCTGATACCAACTTCTGCAAGACCTGGCTCCAGATTTGTAAAAGGACCCCATGAGAAGACTATCTGGGTCATATCTGGTTGTTTCTGATCTAAGAATACAAAAGACAGTTGGAATCTTTGTCTCTGTTAGGAGAGGGAGTATAAAATAGGGGGAGGATAAAATATTTGAATTTGCCCAGGAAGAAATGTTTTATTCTTGAAGGATTTCCCTGTGACAAAAATGGCAGGAATATAAGTATTAATAAAGTTGTAGTTGACCTAGATAATCTCTGAAGTTCTTTCTAGTTCAAACTTTCTATGATTCTGTTAAATGTACAACAACATATATGTTCATATAAGAACTATATGTAACAGTATGTTCTTTGTTTAAATGGAAACTTTTATGACTTATGATCTTCTTAGTTAAAGAACTGACATTTTAGAAATTAGTTTGGGATGGGATCTTTGACATAGGAATCTGACACAGGGCTCAAATATTTGGAGTTGGCAGGGGCTTTATACACACACACACACACACACACACACACATACACACATCTACTCTTTTCTACCTTTTTCTTATTTTTTCCCTATCTCAGAATCTGGCTAAAAGGAAACCTTGAAAATAACAGACTCGGGTTCAACACTGTGCCAGGAGAGGCCAGAAACTGAAAACTAAAGCTGTGTATTTCTTTCCATATTTGATGATTCCTTTCTGTAATCCAGTCTTCATATCAATGCAAGTTATTTTTATAATACGTGATTCTAATTACATATCATCCAAACTAAAAAATTTTGACTGACTTGCCAGCACTTACAGACCTGGAGTTCTTAACCTAGACTCACCTCAACAAGTCCATGGACAGATTTCAGGGGTGCAAGAACTTGAATAGGAAAAAAAAAACTTTATTTTTACTAATCTTTAGCAAAAATTTAGCAAAGTCTTTAATTATTTCAAAACATCATTTTTAAAGGGGGTCTATAGGTTTCACTAGAATGTCAAAAGGATCCAAAGCACAACAAAGGTTAAGTGCCCCCATGATAGTCTAGCATTCAAGGTTCTCTACAATCTGACTCCAATATACCCATCCAGATTTATTTAACACAATTTCCATTCATGAACTCTGAACACTGTACCACACTGAACTAATTATTTTCTGACTTTTTCCTGTTTTCTACAGCCTCCATGCCTTTGTACACATCATACCCTAGCCTTGGAACAAATCCCTCCCCTCCCCCCCCCACTTCCATCTCACAGAATCACTATTGAGTTAAAAGGACCTCAATGACCATCTAATTTAACCTATAGTTGAAAAAATCATCCCCTCTATTATATATGTGATAAGTAGATCATAAGTTCCTTGAAGGCAGAGACTGTCTTTTTGCCTCTTTTTGTATCCTCGGTACTTTACACAGTCCCCATCAAAAAGCAGATGATTAATCAATGTTTACTGGTTGATTGATTAGTCATATAAACTCTATTTGAAGACCTCCACTAAGAGGGAATCTTCCTCCTAAGGCAGTGCATTCCACTTATGGATAGCTCTAATTTCTTCCTGTGTCAGAATCTAAATTTGCTCCTAGGTAATATATTCCCATTTCTCTAGGTTCTTGCTCTACAGGGCCAAGCAGAACAAGTCAAATTCCTAATAAGAGCCCTTCAGACATTTGAAGACAGTTAGCATCAGCTTTCTTCTCCAGGCAAAATTATAATACTAATTCTTCTTATTATTATCCTTCATTATAGCTAACATTTATGTAGCCTTTACGATGAGTCAGAGACTGTGCTAAGCATTTTACAATTATTCTTTCATTTTTTCTTCACAATAACCCTGTGAGGTACATGATACTATTATCCCCATTTTTCTAAAGAAGAAAATGGGTCAAATATAGGTTAAGTAATTGCTCAGGGTCACACAACTAGTAAGTATCTGAAGCTGGCTTTGAACTCAAGTCTTCCTGACTCCAGAATCAGCTATCCATTGTGCCAGATAGCTTTTGACAAAGGATGTGATAAGAATACCATACCTTCTTAGGCAAATCATTTTCCTCCTTCAAGACCTTCCCAAGACAGATGGGGCACTTGAATCTGCCACCAACCCCACTTCCCTCCCCATAATATGAATTTCTTGAGGGCAGCGATTATGGCACAGTACGTCAGAGCAGATTCTTAATAAATAATTGTGTGAATGAATTAGAGCACTGGTGAAGAGAAATATTGGTCATTGGATTGATGTTATGATTAAAAAAGTAACATTGTTCCTCAAGACTTCAAATGGTACCCTGAACGACTATCAGGGAAAAATTTGAAACTTTAAATTTGAAAGAAAAAAATAATGTTTTTTTGAATGTCAATAATAATGGTGGATTCTGGCTCCTACCCTTCTCCAGTTTTCTACCATTGGCAGAGGCCTTATAAAAGGTAGATTGTCGCATTGACTTCTGTGTGGATTTTTTATTGGTTTCTAGTCAGAAAGTTGTTTTTCGTTTGTTTGTTTTTAACTATTTCCATAGATTATTATTGTGGTACAGTAAAAAGCAAAAAGCACCTGGTGCTGGAATTAGAGAATCTGCATTCAAATCCTGCCAGAGAAAGATACACATACACACACTGAAAAACAGAGGCAAAGAGACAAAGACAGAAGAGAGACAGAGAGATAGAGAAACACAGAGAGAGACAGAAAGAGAAAGGCATAAAGAGAGACAGAAAACAGAGAGACAGGCAAACAGATGGGCAGAGGCAGAAACAGAGAGAGAGGGGAAGAGGAATAAGGAGATGTATGTGCCAAGCACTGTGCTAAGTATTAGGGATGCAAATACAAGCACAGAGAAAGATAGCCCCTGCCTTCAGGGAGCTTACATTCTAATAGGAGAAGATGACACAGAAAGGGTTATAAGAAAGAGGAGAGGGGAAGAAGGTGTCCTTGAGGGACTATGGCAGGCAGATTGTGGGAAGTGGCATTTGATTCTGGGCTCCTATGTTTTGATACTTCTAAAATGGTCACAGCACTAGAAGACCATTTTCTTCAGGTTAGTCATGCTGTTGGGGATGAAATTAACATTGAGCTATGTCCTTCCAACATAATCATATGCTTTTCTTATTTGAAACACAACAATGCCCCTGACATTCTTTTGGCATTTAATGAAAATGTTTTAGAAATATTCTGTGTATTGTCCATCCCTGTTCTTGCTGAGAGGATGAGGTAAAGAGGGAAAAAAGGTGAGATGATTAGGATAAAGAAAAACAGGACATTTTGAAGAAAGAACAACCTTAACAAATTGTGAAAAGGTATACTCTCGAGATAGATTCTTTTAAAATGCTTCTTTAAATGAATGCATTTTAATCTGGCATGTAAAATCCTGCTTTCCTATGGCCATGAAAACTGAATGGCATCAAGTAGCATTTGTAATGAGTAGCAATTACCATTTGTATAAGCACTTTAAGCTTTGCAAAGTGATGTGTGTGTGTATAGGATATATACATATGTGTGTGTGTGGGTATATGCGTGTGTATATAGGGTATATATATACACATGTATATGGGCATATGTATATACACATATATACCCACACACCTGTATATATCTACATATGTAGATAAATTTAATCAACACATGAATATATATTCATGTATACATTCAATAAATATTTATTAAATTCTGCTCTGTGGATGTCACTGTATTTGGTGCTAGGAATACAAAGACAAAAACAAAATCATCAGTGCTCTCAATAATCTCATATTCTACTGGGGAGATGAAACATAAAGTATGTACAAATTTGGGGTCTTTGGGGTTTTTTTCCCCCAAGAAGGATAAAGTCTTAATAACTTTGAGGAATTAGGAAAGACCTAGTGTAACAAGGAGGAGAACTAAAAAAAACCAACAAAAAAAATTAAAAATACATTTTAAAAAAGGGGGCAGCGAGGTGGTATAGTGAGTAGAGCACCAGCCCTGGAGTTAGGAGGGCCTGAGTTCAAATCCAGCCTCAGACCTTGACACACTTACTAGCCATGTGACTTTGGGCAAGTCACTTAACCCCAAATGCCCTCTAAAAAGCAAAAAAAAAAAAAAAAGAACTGCACTTTGAAAGAAGCTAGGTATTCTAAGGGGCAGAAGTGAAGAGAGGATGCACCCTGAAAATGGGGAAATCACTCAGACAAAGGCATGTAAATGGGAGACAGAATTTCATGCACAAGGAATGTCTAAAAAACCAATTTCACTGGAAGAGGGTGCGCAAAAGTGTGAATGATACAAAATAAAATTGAGTTTAAATAGCTGACCATTAGATTTTGGAAGACTTTAAGTAAAGTGTTATTGAGGATACCATGATGCTGCCCTGAAGGATATAGTAAACATTAGACATCCACACAAATAACTAAAGTGTAAGACAATGTATGAAAGTGCCCAAGAGAGATTTGAAGGAAGAAAGAATCGTTTTGGTTGAGACAAGGCTGAGTGGAGGAGATGGCATTTAAGTTGGGCCTTGAAGAGTCCATTAATTGACAAATGTGGGAAGGGAGGACATTCCAGATACAGGAGAAAAGTGTGACCAACATGGTTTTGAGAAATTAAGGAACATTTTCAAGCAACTCCCCTTTATGTCCTCGGTGTCCTGTGCCAAGTAATATACATTAACAAGAATTCTGTGAGAGGGAAGGGCATGGAGATGGGAAGAAGTCTTGCAAGTCTTTTGGAAGAGTTTAAGTCAAATTTCAAGGAATATGCTCATAGTATAGAGTTAAATATGGAAGAGACTAGAGGTCATCTAGTACAGATTCCTCATTTTAGAAATGAGGAAATGAAGGCTCAGAGAAGTCAAATGACTCACCTGAAGTTGTACATGTAGTTAAGTAGTAGACTCAGAATTAGAACTCAAGACCTGATGACACCCAGTGCATCACATACTTTCTGTAGCACACTGCCTCCTACTGTATCTTCTTCAATTTCAATCACTGAAATACAGTTTAATTTACAGCCTATTGTAAACATTTTAATTATTGTCTTTCCTTGTTCATACTGAAAGCATCCCTCCATTAAGCCTTTATTTATGAGAAAATATAAGTAAAGAGGACATATAGGTGGCACAGTGGATAAGAGTGCCAGGTCTGGAGTCAGAAAGACTCATCTTCATAATTTCAAATCTAGCCTCACATATTTACTAGCAGTGTGACCCTGGGCAAGTCACTTAACCCAGTTTGTCTCAGTTCCTCTACTATAAAATGAACTGGAGCAGGCAATGGCAAACTACTTCAGAATCTTTGCCAAGAAGACCTCAAATAGGGTCATGAAGAGTTGGACATGACTGAAAAACAAATAGGTAAAGAATGTTGAAACTTTCAAAGTGCTATATAAATGTTAGCAATTTATATTATCATGGTGGTTGGCACCTTCAAAATTCTTAGAACAGTTTTAATAACTTTCTTGCATTTCTGCTCAATTCCATAGTGTATTAAAAGGTTATGGGCTACTCAGGTATATTTTATTGGACAACAACTTAGAATATGTGGAACTATGTTCCCTATTATTAGAATTTAGAAATAAGCATTCAAACAACATATTGGACCATGCATATAAAGAAACATATAAGGGGCGACTAGGTGGCGCAGTGAATAGAGGACCAGCCCTGGAGTCAGGAGAACCTGAGTTCAAATTAGGCCTCAGACACTTAACACAAAAACTAGTCATGTGACCTTGGGCAGGTCACTTAACCCCAATTGCCCTATCTTCCCCTCTCCAAAAAGCAAGAAAAAAGAAAGAAACATATATAGATATGCTTATCTAGGTATGAAAATATTCTCTCTATATAAAACTGCATTTTGTAAATAACTTCCACATAAAAATTAAATATGCATGTAATATAGATGTATACTTATATTTGAATTGTGTCCATATCTATTTATCTAACCATCTGATTAACCAATGAAATTACGTCAGGAATTTAGATAGACAGAGAGACAGCTAGCTAGATGGATGGATGGATGGATAGATAGATAGATAGATAGATAGATAGATAGATAGATAGATAGATAGATAGATAGATAGATAGA
>NW_027186523.1:13042222-13058564 GCF_028583685.1 Petaurus breviceps papuanus
AGATAGATAGATAGATAGATAGATAGATAGATAGATAGATAGATAGACATAAACAGATAGGGAGGTAGTAGGTGGATAGTAGTAGGATAGAGTACTAGACTTCGAGTCAGGAAGACCTGAGTTCAAATCTGGCCTCAGATGCTCACTAGTTGTGTGACTGGGCAAGACATTTGACTCCTATTTACCTTAATCCACCAGAGGAGGAAATGGCAAACCACTTCAGTATTTTTGCCAAGAAAATTCTGTGGACAGTATTGGCATACTATGGTACATAGAGTCACAAAGAGGCAGACACAACAATGACTGAACAGTGAAAGACAGATGATAAATTCACAACTGTGATTTCACTGGTGAAAGAACTCAACCAATATATCTCAGGCATACAGTGCACATGGCAATAAGTTAGGATCTGGAAGGGAAGAGAAAATTTCTAGATTGCCTTGAAGAAACTGCAAAACTCCTTCAATGACACCAAGCTTTTCATGGAAAGACTTATCTTTTGAATATCATCATTTTTATCATTGTTGCTTTATGACAATAAGATAGAAAGCAAAGTCTCCAAAGAATTAAAAATGAATACCACACAGAAGGCAATGGATAGGCACATAGTGGGTCTGAGCAGGCTACAACATATAACCAACAATGAACTTTGAATAAGAAAAAGAAGAAAAGATCATATCAAGGAAATCTATGGTAGGAAGACAGTATATAATGGTAATATGACAAGGGCCAGGGATGACAGGTGTACTGCCAGCAGGTTCCACTGGTGCCTTCTTGCAGTCAAGAGAAAGCAAAGGATGACTCCAGGACATTGTACAAATCCCCCTGGAATAAGCATCTTCGGTACATGAACAAATATCACCTGCATTGGTTATAATCTGCTCCATTGGGAGCTCCAGTGAGCTCCAAATTGACAGGACTGCAGAGTCATTTGAGTATTTGAGAGACAGGAATTCTACTGAGGAAACTCCCCCTACCGATGAAGATGAGCAATTATTTTCTAACTTAGAATCTTAGAGAATTTTCTGGAGCACCAAGAGTTTACGTGACTTGACCAGGGTCAAGCAGTCAGTAGTGTGTCAGCACTTGATCCCAGTTACCGGTTGACTTTCTATCCTCTGTTCCAAATATTCAAGGATTACATACACTAACATGTATGTGTACACACATACATATACGTTGGCATATATGTATGTGTATATGTGATTATGTATATACAAGCACATACAATCCAGCAAGGACAGAAAGTAGAATTGATTAATGAATATTTTGGAATAAAAAATACCAAATAATAAAGCCACATATTAATTATTAATTATAGAATAATTAAAATATAGTAAATTACAGTTATAACCAATACAGTACCAGACATTATTAAAAGGGTTTTTTTTAATTCATAAGACATTTCAGGATATTACAAGATTTGTGGGTCATAATTGTAAACCTTGATTATAATTAAAAGGCTGGAAATGCCAATTCATAAAGACCCCTGGCTGAGAAACTCAACTGATCTAGCAATCACAAATAGGCAATGAATTCTCTACTACAGACAAAGCATTATGTTAAGCATTATGGTAACTACTAAGAAGTAAGAGACTTAGTCCATGCTCTGTCAGAGATTATCATTTCACTTGGAGGGAAACTGTACAGATAAAAAAGTAAATAATAATACAAGGTCATACATGTCACAGCCTTTGCCTTTTATCCTACTTCTTACATCCTGTTCATCATTGCTAATATGTTGGAGCCTACTTATATCCCCAGTATATCTTTCCGCTGCCCTTTGAATAACCTTTAATTTTGATTCTTCAAGATTGTGATGTTCCCTGGTCTCTCCCTACACAACATTACCAGGAGATGAATTGTACTAGGCATACAGCTGGTACTAAAAAAGACAGGTTTCTACAGCAGGGCACAACTTTGTATCTTTGAAAGCATGGCACAATTTTCCCAATGAGATCCAACCAGTTGTGTAAAAAAATTGGGATAACAGAGGAACAGTACAAAAGTTACCCTGATATCCATCAAATATTAAAAAGACTTAACCCTTTCCTATCTTCATGTCTTTTCACAGGCAGTCCCTAAAGCCTGGCAGACACTCTCCCCTCATTTTCAATTCTTAGAATCCCTATTTCCCATTAGAGCTTAACTCAAATATTATACTCTGCACGAGACCTTTACTGCATGAAACTCTACCTCCCAACATCTGCTCATGTTTCCCCTCAAAATTAACTTGCATTTATTTTGTGCATATTTGTATATCTCTTTATATTTGTACATGTTTTTTCCTCTAAGCGAATATAAGCTCTGGAGGGCAGGGATTGCAATTTTTGCTTTTGCATTCCTTGCTCATAGCATAAAACCTGGCACCTAATAAATGTTTGTCAATTGATTGATTACTATGAGCCATGAGCTTTGTAAAGTGTTACCTAATTGTAAATTCTTCTTTATTATTCTGGAATATCTATACCATAGCAAATAGAAAGGCAATCTCAGAAGCAGGCCAACGTGGGTTCACATTGCCACATCCAACTTAGATTCACTGTGTGACCCTAGGCAAATCACTTCACCTCTCAGGACACTAGTCAACTCTCTACAACTATAAATTGCAGAAATAGAGTCCACTTGCAATGATAGAGGGAATTCCCTCACCTGAGAGTTCCTTCTTCTCATGAAATGGTAATTCCAATCCCTGTCTTAGGGGAAACCATAATTTTCTTCCTCTACCAAAAGTTTCCTGTGCTACCTCACCATGGTGTCCATGAGGTTTTCTTGGCAGGGATACTAGAGTGGTTTGCCTTTTCCTTCTCCATGGATTAAGGCAAATGAGATTTACCAAGGGTCACACAGCTAGTAAGTGTCTCAGGCCCAATTTTAACACAGGTATTCCTTGCCCCAGGTCCCATGCTCCAGCCACTGAGTTATCTAGCTGCCTCCTCAGACCCCTAGCTCCATTCAAAACACTTCTCTGCATTTGGCATTCTTTCAGCATTTACAAAGCTATCATATCAATACACCTTTTTCATGTAATTGTCCCCAAAGTGTTTGATACATAGTTAGTCCCACCAGTTATATCATAAGCTCCCAAGGCCATGTCTTCTAATCACTTTGTGTTAATTCCTCCAAGGATTCTTCCTTAACTTTTCCTAGGCACCTCCTCCACAAGTTAGAGTTTTTGAGAGTTATTTGAGTCACTCAAATGTGTCTATGATATATGCTAAGAGAATTAAGACCCTGGTCAGGGTAAGACATCCAGAATGTGCAGAGGTGGATGGATACTTGCATGGGTGGATGCACATACTTAAACCCAGATGTTCTTGGCTAAAGCCAGTTCTCTGTTTAACTACACCATGCTGCCTCTCTTAATAACACATAGGTGTTTGTATGCATGTATGTATATGTATAGACATAAACATCCATGTTGTATGTGTATATATAACTTTCAGGTTTACTTTATATATCTACATGTGAACTAATATGCACATATCTTGAAGAAGAAAATTACTACTTTAGGCAATAGAATGTGTTTATATCTGATTAGCACCACCCCCCTGGAAGATGGAATCAGTTGGTGTCCTCTCCCTGCTTCAGAGGCCCTGCTGTCTATCCAGTAGGCTATATATAAATCTTCCTTCTGATAGTCTGGGTGACATAAAGTTATAGGGAATGAGGAAGAGCTCCCTAGAACAATAGTGATGTAATGAACAAAACCAACTGTTTTGGTGTACCAGCATGATAATCACCAGCAAGATACAGGCACTTTCTGCTGCCGGGAGCATGTTTCTTCAGGTTACTCAGGCTCACATGTGAGCATAATAAAACGACAGAATACATACATGTGTACATGCATGCACACATGTATGTTGTTTGTGGGTGTGTATGCTTACACATACATTCATGAATATATTGTGTTTCTAAGTATTATTATATGTATAAAGAATTTCTGATAATGGAATATTATATTCTACCCACTGACTCACGTTTATATCTATATCTATATACATATATTCTATATAGATGTCAGTATAGATATATAGACATATATAGATATCAATATATATAGTTTATATTTGTACACATAGCATGTAGTAGATAGAGAGCTAGCCTTGAAGCCAGAAACTTGGGTTCATGTTATGCCTTTGACACACACTAGCTGTATGACCTGTATGATAAGTCAACTAACTTCTCAGTACCCTAGGCAGCTCTCTAAGATTATAGTTGAGGAGAAAGTGCCAAGCAGCATTAGGAGTTTCCTCATTTCAGGGGTCCCTAGGCCAACAAAATATATGTACATATCCATATTTGTCAAGGGAATCATAAATGTGTGTATACATGTATATGCCTTGAAATACAATGAAATTACTCATGTGTGTATATGTACATTTATACACACATACATTCATGTATATATTTATTTAATGAAGAAGACAACTACTATACATTATGGGATCATAAATCTTGAGCCGAAAGGAACACCAGATGTCATGTAATCTAATATCCTCATCTCACATATGAGATAACTGATGTCTAGTTACAGTACATACATGCATACATATATGTGTACATGTTATACAATAGAGCTATAAACATTGTGGACTTACACATGTATACATATATGCATATATGTATAGTAACATTTCAGAGAACACATGTATTTCAAGGCATTTCAAGTCATTGTTATTTCTTATGAGATGGCAATTTCAGTGAATACAAAAAGCCCGAATCACTCTGTTGGATTTCCTTTGGTGCTATTACTTGGTAGTTGATGCCTGAGGTGTGGTCGTTAACTCATTAGCTAAGACCTGTTTGTACCTCTGGAAGTAATTTTCCAGCTTACATTGGCTACTGCCAATGTACATTCAACAGCTGACATCTGGCTGTTATACAACCTCATTTTTAATCAGAGGGAAAATAAGTACCTTATAAATCAGCAATAACAATTCATCCTTCAGCCTTGAAGAGGCAACATTTTTGAGAGAGAAGTAAAATCAGACACTCTCATAGCTCAAGAAGAGCCATGTTGTCCTGTAATAATATTAACCGTTATCATCTGGTGCCAGATTCTGTGCGGAGAAGATTGAGGGGATTTTTAAACTCCTTCTGGGGAAAATTAACTGTCCAATACTGGGTGTATGTAGAACATAACAAAGTTCTAAATGGGTGGAAAAATAAAAAATTCTCTCCAAGAAGGATCCTCAGAGTAGGAGAATGAACCAAAAAAGCAATAAGAAGTGGATTGAATGAGGTATAAAAAGAATTCTGATGGAATAAGAGATATGTGTCACAGGGACAGATAACTAAGGACAGAAGATATGGGTTCACATCTAGGGATTCCAGAATATAACCAAAAGGTTCCCATAAATTGTATTCTCCTTCCACGTAACAGGACCATTTACTCATCTTATACATTGAAATTTTATTTTGAATGAAGTCTTGCCTTACTCCCCCAAAATCCCCCCAAAAACCCCTATATCAAAAAACACTTTGTGGACTTCCCATACATAATGATTTTTAGAGTTAAACAGTGGACAAGAGCAGAGGGAGAGAGGCAATCAAGAGGTATATTCCAGGCCACGGAGAAAATACATGTTTTCAAATGAGATTTGGAATGAGAGAAAGTGTCAAGGAAGGTCAAGCAATGCATGCAGCCTGTAGCAAGCTGAAGTGCTGGTGGAAGGCTCTTGTATTAATAGAGATGGGAACAGATGGATAAGGAGAAGAGGAGAGAGGAACAAGGCCCATAGCCAATTCTCTTCTCAGAGTAGCATTGCACCTTGCAAACACAGTTGTATTAACCTCCATCATAGCTCTGGAAGTTAGATGCATCCAGAGATAAGCATTAAACTGAAGACATCACTCCCACTGTCCTATTTTTAACTCTTACATGGACACATTTACCTTAATTTGGAGGAAGGAAGCGTATTTTGATCTTTCAATGTATCATCCTTCTAATGTGTCCATTTTAGTCATTAAGTAAAAGTAATCTGCCTTCTAATGTGATAGAATTATAGAGATGCAAGGTGAAATGGCAAGGACAGGACTAGGAATTAGGAAACAGGAGTTCTAACCCTGGCTCTGCCATTAAGTAGCTGAGATAAGGGATTACTTCATCATCTTGGTCCTCAGTCACCTAATCTGTAAACCAAGGCAGTCAAACTAGATCAATTCTGAGATCTCTTCCAACTCTGAGATTCTATTTCTTTCTTTTTTTTTTACTTTTTGGAGGGCAATTGGGGTTATGTGAGTTGGCCAAAGTCACTCAGCTAGTGTGTCAAGTGTCTGAGGACAGATTTGAACTCAGGTCCTCCTGACTCCAGAGCTGGTGCACCATTCACTGCGCCACCTAGTCGCCCCTCTGATATTCTATTTCTAAAAGACTGACAGCATAGCCTAGAACACACACACACACACACACACACACACACACACACACACACACACACACCAGGGGAATGTAAAATAAGGTGGACTTTTACAATACATTATTTTCTCCTCTTGAAACAACTATGCTTCAAGAAACAGAAACAAAGCAATATAGTGTTTTTTAAAAATAGTCATTGCTACTTTAGTCTATAAATTAATTAATTAATGTGAGTCAATGAATGAATAAATTGATCTTATAGTGGCTGTGAAGTTTCAGAATTGCTTAGCACCATAACATAGTAGAAAGCTCATTGAATTTAGCTTGGAGTCCACTTTCTGAGCTGTTTTCCTTATTTGTAAAATAAGGAGATTGAACCAGCTTTAATGTCATATGATTCTGCACTGCTGGTACATAATAAATCATCCTTTTTATGAGATATATGTTATGTGTTAACTATAATTTGTTACATTATCATTTTAAAATTTATTTATAAGGTTCATGTTACAATTCTGTTACAATACTAATCATGGGTTAAATAAGTTTATTAATTCATTCCTTCCTCTCAATGAGAGAATTTATTTGAATCTTAAAAGTCTAATGGGGCATTTGGAAAGAGAAAGAGACAGATACAAAGGGACAGACAGAGTGGAGAGTGGAGACAGAGAGAGAGAGAGAGACAGACAGACAGACAGAGAGAATTCTTTAAGTAAAAATTTTTTTTTTGCCTTTTGGAGGGCAATTGGGGTTAAGTAACTTGCCCAAGGTTACACGGTTAGTATTTTTGTGGGGGTGTTAAGTGTCTCAGGCCAGAACCGAACTCTGGTCCTTCCGACTCCAGGGCCGGCGCTTTACTCACTGCGCCACCTAGCTGCCCCAAATCTTAATTTTCTTATCAAGGGCCCAATATCAATCAATATTTGCACATGAATAGTTAGTTATTGAAAAGGCAGGATCTTCCTTAAGTTAATAAATTATTATCCTCACATTATAATAATAAATAGGACCCTAATGAACACTTGAATAGCTTCAACCCAAATATTATTCAAGTTCTGTCGTGCATTTTAAGCAAACAGAAATAGCTACTTATACAAGTTGATGTCTGCTTAAATAAGAAGAGAGTAATGCTTATTTCATTCAGTTTCTTATTTCTTTAATACTTCAGTGGATGTATGATGCCATCAATGTGGACATTGCCTCTATCAGCACTGAACACACTCGTTTTCTATTTATTAGATTCTGGACTCAATTCACTGTCTATTTGTTGTACTTGTCCCAGATATATGTAATAATATACGTAACTCAATTGGACTGGCTTTCCAACTATATGACAAAGTTGGGAAAAATATGTTTTTCATTCATTTTGGTTTTCCCTGTATAAATTGTTAGACCAATCTATTTTGTGTAATCATATATCTCACTGAGGAAGTCCTCCAGTTTCTTAGAACTGAATGCAATATGCTCAATTATCATCTCAAAATAGTGGCATCCAGAGCACCGCATGATTATATTGTATCCTTCTTCCATTTTGACTTTGAGTAGAATTCCTTCCATGATAATGGTGAGTATATTTTGCAAGCATGTATCATGCCTTTACTGAGGTTTCTAAGTGGAGCGTCATTGGAAAAGTCATCTCTGTGGTTGTATTTATCAAAGGATTTTGTATGATCCTGAATATTTATGTATTTATAAGAGAATACTTCTTGAACTTCTTAGGCTATCTCTTCTCTATTGAATCAAATGTGTTTTTTTTCTGTAACCAATAAGAAATAAAAAGGGTAAAATCTTCTATTCTCTGCAGAAGAATCATTTGTGACATCTGTTCTATTTCCTTATCACATATCCATCAAGCATTCCCTCAATACATAAAGATCATTGTCCTAAAGATTTTTTAAAGATGAAGAAGCAGGTATCTGAGTCTGTGGCTACTGAGGTCCACTTAATCACTTGTGGGGAATATGGGGAGGGAAGAGAAAATAGTATCATTTGTGATATTTTTTCATTTCTTTCATATCTTCCCTTCCTTAAAATATCATTTTGAAAGATTTCCTCAATGATTTCAAAACTATGCTACCTTAAAATCATATTTAATGAGTGAATATCCTGAGTTATGTCCAGCTGCCTTTTCTAGTTTTGTCCCATTTCTAATTCCTCATCTATCACATTTGAAACTAAAGCATTAGATCCCAGATAAAATATTTTCACTGTCACCTTTGATGAAAAGAAAACGTTATAGAAACACAGGTAACTCTGTTCCATTTAGTATTTACTTGTTGTCCTTCCAGTTTCATGTATGAATTCTCTTGGAGTGATGTGGTTCATCTGTGTTTCATGCCAATCTTTTTTATAAAATTGTTTTGTGTCAAACCACCATCCACCACTTGTTTTCAGTTTTATAAGAAAATACCACTGTTAATCTTTTACCATCCTGCTGCATAGTGTTTTACAAATGCATTTGTACTCTAAACCAGTGTTGTCTTGGGCAATTTACTACTAGTCTATCTTTATGTGAGAATTCAGGGAACTGAAATTTGGATTGGCTATTGCAAATGAAGGATGATGGTCAAAATGAGAGATGATGGGAAGACTTTAGCAGGGTTGGAAATTGAATCAATAGCACTCTGAAAAAAAACTGACACACTGACATAAGTAACAGAAAAACCAAGATTCCTTCCTTTCTCATCAAGAGGGAAAAAAAACCCCACGGTATTTTCCTTTCATGAGACAGATAGCAGAATAGAGGAGTGTGCAGCAAGTTAGCCTACCAGTGGCAAACAAACCTTATATGGAATGTGTATTTATATAACATTTTACTTTGAAAAAAAATGAAGGACCCAGTGCTTTGGTGGTCATTAAACAACAAAATTGGTTCCACCAAAAACAAAGGAATCATCCATTTCAACAAAGGCAAACCCACTAAGACCCCATACTTCTGCACTTCTCTGAGTTTGGAAAGTTCCTCAATTGTCTTTTTTCCAGTGAAACATCTCTCTCAACAGACACACTTGACCTTCCTACAGAGCTGTTTTGAAACAGTGATCACAGGATTTAAAGACCATTTAGCACAACCCCCTCAATTTAAAGATGAGGAAGCAGGGACTGAGAGACTTGTTCAAGGTCACAGAAATAGTAAAGAGCCTTGCTGGGATTCAAAGACGGTACTTCTGATGCAGAATCCGGTGTTCCGGCCACTCCATGCCTCTCACCTTACTCCCACCATTACCCAAAGATCTTTGGACATTAGCTTTAAAATTACTTTTTGTTTTTCCTTTTCAGGTTTGGTTGACTGGTAGGCAGAACAGATTGTCTGTTATGGTGATATATTTGAAAATGCAATGCAAACGGTTTTCTGCAATTATAGATGTCTTTTTCATAGACCTTTAAAGTTACTTTACGTAGAGTATGCCATTTGAAACTATCAATAATCCAGTGAGAGATAGGTAGCATTAGCCCTGTTTTCCAGATGAAGAAACTGAGGCTTAGAGGTACTAAATTACTTGCCCATATTCGCACAGACATGAGATTTAAACCATATCTCCCTGAGTTCAGCACTCTATCTCAGACTGTTTCCTATGCCTGGAATACTCTCCATCCTCATCTCTGTTGCCTGGTTTCCCTAATTTCTTTCAAAGCTCAGCTAAAACTCTGTCTTTTGCAGGAGGTCTTTCCTGCCCCCTCCCCTCAATACTACTGCCTTCTCCCATTGAGATTACCTCTAATTTAGCATGTATATATCTTATATGTAGGTAATTATTTATATATTATTTACATATCATTTCCCACATTAAACTGTGATGGTTGTGGTGAGTCCTTTCAGTCATATCCAAGTCTTCATGACCCCTTCTGGAGTTTTCTTGGCAAAGATATTGGAGTGGTTTGCCACTTCCTTCTCCAGCTCATTTTACAGATGAAGAACTGAGGCAAACAGAGTCAAGTGACTTGCCTACAGCCACACAACTATTAAATGTGTGAGGCCAGATTTGAACTCACTTCCTCCTGACTCTTGGGTCGGCGCTCTATGCCCTGTACCACCTTCTTGCTCTTAAACTGTGAACTGAGGGCAAAGACTTTTTGCCTTTCTTTATATCTTCTGTACCTAGAACAGATTAAGCACATGACAAATGCTTGTTGATTGTTGCTGTTGATTATGTATTATGCTATACTGTTGCCCATATGATTACACAAAGACAGTACTTTTACTGAGCGTAAGGTTAATACCACTTTGGTTTAAAAAATTTCAATTCTAGATGCCTTTTGATTAAGAGTCTTCATCAGAAAGAAATGAACTGATGGATATTACCAATGCCTGGCACAGTAGCTTCATGGGTTTAACTATGTCTATGTTCTATTCTATGTTGTATAAATACAATAATTATTAAGTACCTTGGTTCTTTGTTCTGACTCTGCTAGCTACTATTATTGTCTGATCTTAAACAAGTTACTAATCTTCCCTAGACCTCAGTTTCTTTATCTGTAAAATTAGAGGAAGAGAGACTAAATGACTTCCCAGGTGACTACCAGCTCTGAATCCATGATTCTACTTAATAAGCACTACAAAAAAAAAAAGAAACAAAGAAAATGTTTTTTTCTGTCACCCTGCTTCTTGAAAAACTCTAAATATAGCTACAGTGTCTGATATCTGCCAACATGAATCCCCAGTTTAGTAATCAGAATAAATGTCAAATGGAATTCTTCATTATTCTATATATTGACATTAAATTCTGAGATGTAAGAAATAGAAAATTAAAATAATAAAAGGAAAAAAAATTCAAGGAAACTATAAATCATAATGAGCTGATACTCGAAATAAATGTTGAGAGTAAAAAAAAAAAGGTCCCTTTGACAGTCTGTATTAGGAATAAAAGGAAGGTCAGATATTAGAGGTTTAAGATATTTCCTTAGACTAGGTAGAATAATCACAACCAGTAGTAAGTAGTTCTATTTGCCCTCCAATTCTCAATGTCCTCCTGCTTTCTCTCTCAAGGAAAATTGTCTTTGGACTGGGGAGGATAAAACAAAAAGGGATTTCAGGGTAGGAAAGCACATTATTGCCTTAAGTGATTTCATATTACCAAGCCTTTCTGAAATATATCCCAGAGTCCTGAAAAGTCTAGATGTTATAATTGTTGAATAACTCTCAATGATATTTGAGATCATGGAAAATGGGAGATATGCTATAGAATTAAAGGGCAGATGTCCCTAGTCCCACGAAAAAGTTAGAGAATGGAGTCTTCCAACTATAGAACTAGCACCTGGACTGCTGTTATTAAAAGGTTGGTTTGTAAGAATTTAGAACAGGAAGCTACAATCACAAATCAGCACCATAATTCCATTAAAAAAATGTTATTCCACATTAACCTCATTTACTTTTTTGACAAGGTTAATAGACTGATAGATCAAAAGAATCCTATATTCAGCAGACTTTACCCAGATTGTAGCAAAGTATTTGCTTCAATATCTCATGCCTTTTGGAAAAGATAAAGATATGAACTAGCTGATAGCATGGATTTAGAACAAGTTGACTCAAGGTAGTCATTAGTGGAGCAGATAATTTGTACTGAAGTTTCTAAGGGTACCCAGCTTATCTGCATTTCCTCCTATTTTGTTTAATAATGTTATCATTGACATAGATGAAGTTATAGATGTCAAATTTGTAGATGGCATGCATCTAGGAAGAATAGTTTATATTTTGTATTACCTTTAAAACATGTTGACAGACTTAAGAATGTCTGATTCTTTTTTATTATTTATTCTAACATTCTTTTCTCTTTAAATTTTGAGTTTCAATATGTCTTCCTCATTCTCACCCCATCTAGCACCTACTGAAGAGGCAAGCAATATGATATCAATTGTACTGTGAAATTGTGTAAAACATTTCTCCATATTAGTTATATTTCTTTTAAAAAGAAAGAAAAATAAAGTGAGAAAATTTTACCTAAATTTGTACTCAGAATTCATCAATTCTCTCTATGAAGATGGGTAGCATTTTTTTTCATCATGACTCCCTTGGAACAATCTTGGATCACTGCATTGATCAGAGTAGTCAAGTCTCTCACAGTGGGATCATCATTACATCATTACTATTAATCATGAACATCGATTTCCTAGTACTTCTCATTTTATTTTGCATCTGTTTATATATGTATTGTCATGTTTTTCTGAGACCACCCCCCTCATCATTTCTTATAGCACAGTAATAGTCCATCATATGATACAACTTGCTCAACTATTCCCCAATTGATAGGCTTCCCCTCAATTTCCATGGCTTTGCCACGATAAAAAGAACTGCTATAAATATTTTTGTACATATAAGACCTTTTCTGTTTTCTTTCATCTCTTTGGGATACAGGCCTAGTAGTGGCATTGTTGGGTCAGATAGTATGCATAGTTTTATAACCCTTTGGGCCTAGTTCCAAATTGTTTTCCAGAATGGTTGGATCAGTTCACTACTCCACCAGTACTTCATTAGTGTACCTATCTTTTCCCTCATTCCCTCCAGCATTTTTCATTTCTGATTGGTGTGAGGTGGTACCTCAGAGTTGTTTTAATTTGCCTTTCTCTAATCAATAGTGATTTATAGGTTTTTTTTTCATATGACTATGGATAGCTTTGATTTCTTCTTCTTAAAACTGCCTGGTCATATCTTTTGACCATTTATCAGTTGGGAAATGGCTCTTATATTTATAAAATTGACTCGGTTCCATAATCTATGTACTTTAATCATACACACAGACACATATATACATATATATATATATATATATATATGAGAAATTAGGCCTTTATCAGGGAAATTTGCTGTAAAAAGTTTTTATATTACCTCATTGTCTATGGCACCATTTAACAAAATGTAGATTCCCTGATTTTTCTCTTTTAATTAGGTCTATTTTTTGCTTTTGTTTTGTCTGAAATCACAATTGCTACCCTTGACCTTTTTCACTTTAGCTGAAGCACATTAAATTCTACTCCAGTTCTTCATTTTATCATTGTGTGTGTCTTTCTGTTTCAAGTGTGTCTCTTGTAAACAAACATTGTTGGACTCTGGTTTCTAATCCATTATGCTATTTGCTTCTGTGGGTGAGCTTTTCCCATTCACATTCACAGTTATGACTACTAATTATGTATTTCCCTCCATCCCATTATCTTTTGTTTCTTTCTCTCTTGTCTCTCCTCAAAAGTCAATTTTTATATGGTATATCTGTAAATATTTATAGTTCAATAGTATCCAACTTTTTATGACCCCATGGACATTTTTTTCTATGATATTTTCTTGTCAAAGATACTACAGTGGTTTGCTATTTCCTTTCTAGTGGATCATCTTTTTGTTGTCAGAACACTCCACTATGACCTATCTGTCTTGGGTCATCCTGCACAGCATAGCTTATTTATTCATTGAGCTAAGTAAGACCTACTGGAGGGCCTTTTCTAGGCAAACAAGGGCTTAGTAACTTGCCCAGGATCACAAAGCTAATGGCTGATGCTGGATTTGAACTCGAGTCTTCCTAACTCCAGTATAAGCATTCTATCCACTCACCATCTAGAGATAGACAGACAGACAGATTGACCTATAGATAGGCAGATCTTTGACAAACAGGACAAATGGATGTTTGTCCCAGGCTCCTTTAATGACCTCAAACTTCTCCCAGAAAAAAAAAATGTAGGTAGATTTCAGCTCTATAAAAATATACTTCCTAATGCTCAGAATTGTTTAAAATAGGAAGGGGATGCCTCAGGAGGTAGTGATCTCCCTTTCACTAAAGGGCATCATACAGAGCTTGCATGACCAGTTGTTCGATATGGTGTAAAAGAGAATGATTTTATATGTGTGTGACACTAAATGTCTACTGAGATTTCTTTCAATTCTGAGATTTTAGGATCTTGTGATTTTTTTAAATTAGAGAAGATGATTTACCCTAATGTCAGCTCTGTGATGACTAAAGAGTTGTCTTTGACTACCTATGTTGGTTTGGGGAAGCAGAGAGGAAGCTTCCTCCAAGCTAAAGCACTTTTTTTAAATTTTTTTTGCCTTTTACAGAGCAATTGGGGTTAAGTAACTTGCCCAAGGTTACAGGGCTAATTTGTATGTGTGTGTGGGGTGGGGGAGGGGTGTGGGTGTGTGGGTGTTAAGTGTCTGAGGCCGGAACTGAACTCAGGTCCTCCTGACTCCTGACTCCAGGCCAGAGCTTAACTCACTGCACCACCTAGCCGCCCCAGCTAAAGCACTTTCTTAAAATCAGTGGTGATTTACAGGTGCCAGTCTTCCTGTCCTTATCTTTTGAGGAAGAGTAAGGGACAGGTAAGAACACCTGAAACAACAGGAATTACTTTTTAAATTTTTTTACTAAAAATAATGACTATCTGGCTTCTGCGACCAGAGAATAAGTTATTTCTTCTACTCTCATTTCCTCTCCATGTTAGGGACCTGACAAAGACAGTCACACTACTATTATTTATAGGCCTCCAAATTCCATAGCCAGGAATTTTGTGCTTTCTCCTAACAGAGACTATGTGGAGTTCAGAAAATTGGCATTTAGAGAGCAAGAACCTATATGTTGCAGAATCTGATCAGGCTGGGGTGGAGGGGCAGGGGGCAGGGCAGAACCTGTGTCCTTCTAGATCCTTAAGTGCAACGTTTTGACTGAATCTAAATTTTAATGCAGTCTTGAGACCACATATGGCCTTCAAGATCCTTAAGTATGACCTTTTGAATAAATCCAAAAGGCTGCACTTAAGGACCTAAAAGGCCATGTGTAGCCTCAAGGCTGCAGATTTCCTATCCCTGCCTAGGCCTTATCATGTGCCCAATCCTTCAAGCCCCTCAGGAAGTACCATTTAACTTGTCAATATACCCGTAGGCCCCCTCAGCCTTTCCATCAGCTTTTCAGCTAAATTTTCACCTACAATTTGTACATTCACTCTCAGTGTGAGTTCCTTGAGAGTAGGGACTATCTCACTTTTTTATTTGTATCTGTAGCACTAGCACAGTGCTACATACATAGAAAAGATTCAGTGTTTACTTTTACATTCATTTATTCATTCATACATATGCCAATATTATCTCAATTCACTCTTTCCCATATAAATATTCACTTGTATCACACATCCAGGGGCTAGTTTTTCCAATCATATCCCTAACTGCTATGCTTCTTAAATAGGCTTTGGGGACAGTTGGCAGCTGTGGACCAGTGCAGGTCCCCAAAGCCTGGGGCACCAATGTCTCCTTTGCTGAAATCAGCACTGGATATAGTGCCTAGTGGGGTGGCATACATTCATCTGTAAAATAGCATAAAAACATGAAGTTTCTGAGGGGAGAGAAAAGCTGCTTCTGGGAAGTAACTTTCCTCTTGTTTCCAGAATACTTCATTTTTGTCAAATTCCTAAGATCTCTTTATACATCATTCTACCTTCTAGATGCACTTTATCCTGGACTCTCAAACAATAATTTACTCAGCAACTATTTATTCAGTATCTACACTGTTTTCAACAATAAGTTACTATAGGTTAGGGTCCAAGGGTGAGTATATAAAGCTCTATCAGTTGTAGACATATAATATGGGATCCCTTCCCTTGTTAAAACATCATTGGACAGAGAAGACAGTAATGAGGAAGAGGCAAAACAAGCTATAAAGTCAAATAAAGAATCTTTACAAAGTTTGAAGAAATTTCAAGAAGACAGTGAGCAACAATGGCTCAAGTGACCAGTGATCACAGGACAACAGATTAAGAGCTAGTCTAGAACTCATTGAGACCAATGCTGTCATTTTACAGATGAGAAAAGTGAGGCCCTAGGAGGTTTAAATGATTTTCCCAAGGCTACGTGACTGGTATTTGAGGTGGGGTTCACTTTACAGCCATATCTTTGCAACTTCAACTCTGACTTTCTATTTGCCACACTGGTGGTATAAAACTCAAATAGGAGTGGGGGCCACTTAACTGTATATAATGATCTCTAAGGATCCTATCTTCTATCTTCTAAAATTA
>NW_027186523.1:13058574-13123318 GCF_028583685.1 Petaurus breviceps papuanus
TGTATATAATGATCTCTAAGGATCCTATCTTCTATCTTCTAAAATTACGCATATTAATATTAACTATGCTTTATTTATTTTCATTTGTTTTGTTAAATAGTTTCCAATAACATTTTAATCCGTTGCAGGTGACACTTGGAAGTGTTACATGCCCTCAGGCCAGTCTTTTGACACCTCTGCACTAAAACATACTTTTTCTCAATGTCTTCACAGAAATGAAGAGATATGAGTTGCATTCTGAAGGGCAGATAAGATTTGGCTGGGTAGAAGGAAGAGAGGAGGAGGGCAATTACAACAGCATAGGCAGTGAGGTAGGAATAAATATGGTGTGTTCATGGCACATTAAATTCAATGGAGACAGTATATGTTGGGAAACTAGTGGAAAATACAATTGGATAGAGGAGGGATTGAAGGGACTAATGCAGTGATTAGGTGCTGGCCCTGGAGTCAGGAAGACTTATCTTCCTGAGTTCAAATCCAGCCTCAGACACTTACTAACCATATGACCCTGGGCCAGTCACTTACCCCTGTTTGCCTCATCTGTAAAAAGAACTGAAAAAGGAAATAGCAAAACCCTCCAGTATCTTTGCCAAGAAAACCCCAAATGGGGTCATGAAGAGTTGAACATGACTGAACAACAAGTCAACAACAGCAACCAAAAGAAGACGATGGAGTACATTTAAAGTTGCCCGGAGGAATAAATACATGCAGATTATTCCTTGGTTCTCTGATTAATTGATTACTAGGAAAAAAAACAAACAAACTAGCCTACACAGAGTTAGTCTTATGAAAAGATGAAATTTCTTATTTAGTATCATTGGAAGGGACCCTAAGGAGGAATCTCAAATTACCAAGCTTCCTCCCGGTTTAGACTCTTATTTTCACATAATCTCCACGTTCTGTCATACAATTTTAGTTTCATTATTTCGCATCTTGAAGGACTTTTGCTCCTGAAGGGTCTCCCAATAAAAAAGTAAATAAATACTCCATGCACTGCACTGTCTAACTACCTCACTCAGGAGCTTACTGAGATAAATTACTTAACAGATAAATGAGAGTAAAACCCTTTACAAATGTCATATGGGGTAGGAAAAAGCCAGGATAAGGGAGAGAGAGAGATTTCTAAGGGCAAAAGAAAATCATGATGGGGAATTTCCACACCACCTTCTGTATGTCCATTGAGACCCAAACCCTAGAGCAGAAGCAGAAGGGACCACACTGCAAAGGTGTTTGGCAGACATTCTGCCTGAATCAAAACTGTGAATGAACTGAAAATGAAGCAAGAACCATAGAATTAAATTTTCCAGTTGGACAGGACCTCAGGGGCCATCTATTAATCAAGAGACCCTGTACCATGTCCACTAGTGGTCATCTAGCATCCATTTAAAGAAAGTGAGCAGGAAGCTACTATCTCACTCGGGAGTCCATTTCCCTTTGGGGTAGTTCTGGTATCTGGCTGCTGGCAAGATTTTCTTTTCATAGGGTTAAAACTGCCTCTCTAAAACTTCCATTAATTACTCCTGGTTCTGACCTCTGAAACTTTGTAGATTCAATTGAATTGCTCTGACATGTGGAGGTCCTTCAGACACTTGAAGATTTCTATCATGTCACAAACCTTCTTGTCTCACTCTAATCCTACCTTGACTATGTATGTCTTCTTTTCTGTAAACTAAATGTGCCCAGATCTTTTAACTGATTTTCATACAGCCTGATTCTTTGGTTCTCTCTATCTCTGTCTCTGTCCCTGTCCTTGTCTCTGTCTCTCTGTCTGTCTCTCTCTGTCTCTGTCTCTCTCTGTTTCTCTCTCTCTCTCTCTGGAGGGGGTAAGGCAAGGCAATTGGGGTTAAGTAACTTGCCCAAGGTCACACAGCTAGTTAAGTGTCAAGTGTTTGGGACTGCATTTGAACTCAGGTCCTCCTGACTCCAGGGCCAGTGTGCCACCTAGCTGCCCCTTCTTTGGTTCTCTTATGCTCCTAGCATCCCCTTTCTGAACTGACTACAAATTATCTATAGCCTTCCCAAAGTAGAGCAGCTGTAACTGAATGTTCTAGATCTAGAAAAATTCTAGATGTGTTCTCACTATGGCAGAGTACATTGGGATCATTACCTCCCTTGTTCTGGATATTATATTTCTGTCCCCGTGGCTTCGGCATTGACTAATGGGACTGCCATTCCCCTCCTTTTGTAGATGAGGAAACTGAGGTCCTGACAGGTTGAGTTCTGTTACAGCCAGTCTCAGGCCACCCTATTGCATATCACCCCAGCATCATAAAAATTGGTCTCCTGAAGGTGACATCAGGTTTCTGTTGTGGAAAACAATTTGAGGTTCTTAAAGCCTCTCCTTGAATCCTTTGGCAAAAGCGATGTAAGCAGATTTCTCTCTTACACCAAGCCGCAAGATGCCTTTGTTTGAAAAGCAGCCCACACCCTTCTTGGTTGCAGCTGTGACATTAAGCCTGCAATGAAAGCCAGTCCTCCCCGGGAAGGATTTTAAGGCCTCTCTCTTGTCACCAGGGTGCTTCTATTTCTGCCAAACTCCCAGGTCCACTCTCTGTATCTTTCTCGAGCCCAAGTCATGTGAACTCCTCCCCCTCTAAGGATAACAGAGACAGGCTATAATATAGACACCAAGTTAGGAATGCAGCTGTGCAGGGAGAATAAGCATGCTCGGAATTATTTGTCAGTACAGGGTTATGCAGCTCTTATCTTGTTCTCCTCTTTTTTTGAAACTCCACTAACCAAGAAGGTACTATTTTCATGTTTACACTGTGAGAGGCCAAAAAAAAGTGCTTTTGGTGATTCCGTATCCTCCTTTTAAAACTAAAATGCAGTTTAATGAGTCTATAAACAGAGGTCTTGCTCTTCTCTGTTTCAGTGGGGAAGACGATGCAATCGATTTTCCAAGCTCTTAGTCATATTAAAAAAAAGTCCCTTGAATATCTCAGAAATGGTAACTGTTAAAAATAGTTTTCAGTTGCTGGGTAAATACCAATTTGCTGCAATTGAAAAGAAAATTTTAGCATGACTGTTTACACGTATCATGGAGGGAATATTAACATCACCTTGAAGTATTTGCCATTGGGCTATGTGTGAAGGGGGAGAAATCTATGCTTTGCATAGTGTTTGAGACTTTGCATTTGTTATCTTGTGGTCATAAATATTAATCTGGGAGAATAATTAGCTTCTTAAATTTTGCAATTAGCCTTTCAGGGGTTGAGGTGGATCCTAATAAAAATAAGCCTTTTTTTTAAGCTTCTCTGCTGCAAAAGCTATAGCCCTCTAATGTCTCCAAGGTTGTACCCATCTTTATTTAATCCTTTCCTGAAATAGGTATGCTTTGCTCTCCTTCCATTTCTCTAGAGAGAGAGATCATCACCTTACACAACAGGGAAAACAGGTTTTTCCATTTTTAAAGCCTTGTCACCATCTATTTGAGAAATCTTTCTCTGAAGTACCACAGGTTATTAGAAAGGCCATAGTTTAGCCCAGAGAAGATTGATCCCCATCCAGGTTTATGAACTCATGACCTTTAGCTAGGAGAGGAAAGTCTCATAGAGGCCCATTGCCCAGGTTAAACTAGCATGTTTGGGTTGCATTGTTCTTCTGCAAGGAATTATTGATTTTAACTAGTGCCATAGGCCCTAGATCTAGGAGTTAAACCTTCTATTGATTAGGAGTTACAATTTAAGACAATGAAAATCTTTGTAGTAGATCCGCTACTAGTCCAAGGTAGTATAGAATGATGGGAGAGCTCTGTCTTAGACCCATCAAATCATTGTTCTGATCCAGGACTGGATAATTACCATTTGGGTGTCTCTACTTTCTCACCTTCAGCTTATTCATCTGGTAAATGGAGATAATATTTCATCATTCTTCTCACAAGGTCTTAGAGAGGAAAATATCTTACATAGAAATACCATAAATATGATACTTATGTTATTATTACTCAGATTGGGAGAGCCCAAGGGAACTTTTATATTTGTCTCCTCAAAACGTAGCACGCTGCTTGGTTCACAGTACATTTTTTTTTAATCTTTTTTCATTCACTCATTCATCCATTCGTAAAGTTCCTTAAGGTTTGCAAAGAGCCTTATGTGTATTATCTCATTTGATCTGCCAATTTAGGGAACTCTAGATGGCATTGAAATATTTTCTCCCCTCTGCAATACCCAGTCCTTCCTGGAGACCCAGAGGAGTCATGCTGATGATAGTCTAAGTGGAACCTCAAACTGCTTTTAGAAGAGAGTGGATCTTGACGGTCTCCATCTCTAGCCTGCCCACAACCCCTCAGGGTCTTGGTCTCGGGATCATGATCAATAGTAGTACCACTATCTTGCATTTCTATATTTTATTCTTTTCCAAATGTTTTCTAGTCTGTTATTTCAATTGTTCCTCCCAAGATCCTGTGAGATAAAACAGAATAAATTATTCTGAATCCAAACTTCACAGAACAAATCCCCTTAATGAAAGGATTTGTTCTGTAAAATTTGGACTCAGTCAAAAAGCTGCATCCAAGGACCTAGAAGTCCACATGTGGCCTCAAAGCTGCAGGCTTCCCAACCCTGAGCTAATCCAATCCAATCTAATCCAAGAAACATTTATTAAAAACCTATTGTGTGTCTGATACTGTGCTAAGCACTGGGGTTATACTTAATAAAAAGAAAGGCAGTCCCTGCCTTCAGGAAGCTTATAATCTAAAGGGATGAGACAACACACAAAAGGAAACAGGAAAGGGGATGGGTAGTGGTACACCAGGGGATAACCTGGTATGTCAGTAACATGGACCTCTGGATTGAAACCACGGAGAACAGCAGATGCAAAGTGGGGTCAGCTGGGCTAAGATAAACTGTCTCTAGCTAATCAACTTATAGATAATAGGAAAAAGACCTTGGAATCTGTGTGATCTGGACACTTAATGCAATAAAGTTTCATTCCATTCATCTGCAGGAACATTCCTTGGCATGGCTTGGGTATACTCACTCATAAAAGCACGTATGTACTCAGTACATACATAGATGCTCCTTGAATTTTTCTTCCTCTAAACTTTGTAACTGTGCTTGCCTTTTGGCCTGAGATAATCCAACCTTCTTAAGTGCATTTTTAAAAGAATATATGAATATTGGTAACAGAAGAGTAATAATTATTTTAAATCTATGGAAAATCTTCTTTTCAAAAGCTTTCATTTTAGTCATGTGGTCAGCCTTCCCACTGTGTGATGGAGGTGCTAAGAAGTGTCCAGATGATTAATGGTTGGCCAAGATAAAGAAAAAACTCACATGCAACAATTTACTCCATATTAAGAGGCAACTTAATATGAAAAGGCAAGCTGATACTATGCCACAAAGAGGGGAAAAATAAAAGAAAGAGAAAAATATGTATTCTGGGCTTCCCACACAGTTGTTTTCAGTACCTTCTTCCTCCCTTTTTGGTATTTTAACATCAGGTATCCAGTGATGTTATGTTTTCATTTGCCTTTACCAGATGCCTCATTGAGTAACCCTAACCAGGCCCACTCTTCCTGGCATTCCTCTGTATTCCAGACACTTTCCAGTATAGTGTATGGAAGAGTTCTTGACTGAAATGGTAAATCCAATGGCAGTTGGGCTACTTACTGTCTGTGTGAACTTGGAAAAATCTTTTAACCTCTCTGTGCCTCAGTTTCCTTATTTGTATAATAATCGGGCAGGAACACTTCTATCTGGAAATATAATGATCCTGCCATCCTGTTTCCTACTCCTTGTAGCACCAATGCAATACTCATAGTGCCAGTGGTCACTATAAATATATCTGCATGGTGGTTGATCACAAAACATAATAGACTCTCTATATAGAAGATAGAAACAAAACATTTATTCAGACACTAAATCTAAAACTAAATCCCAACATCAAGAAACCAAATCCATCAAAGCAACATAGAAATTAATGCACCCCAATGTAGCAGAGAGCCACAGCATCCTTTAGCTTTCCCACAAACCAACACAAGACCAATATTTATTCACAAGCCTATCTGTCTCCCTTGCAAGCATCCTCTCCTCCCAGTCATCTAGATTGCTCTGACTCCCAGCTTCCTGTGGGCTCTGCTCCATCCTTCAGCAAACTCCTCCCACCACAGGCACCATGTGATTATAATCAACCTATTAGGGGACAGTGTTTATTTTCAAAGCAGGGAAGGTCTTCAAATTACCTTAGGTTTATTAAGGGGAAGGAAAGATCTTCAAATTCCTATCACCATTACACTCCTCTAAGCAAATCTTGCCTACCTTGTTTCCAATTCCCTTGGGACCCTTCCTCTTCAAAGACTAATCTGCTATGGGGGATAATTGCTTAATATTTCCTCTCCCAATTAGCGTGTTTGTGTTTTAATGGGATACTTCCAGTATTACTGAGACAAGAAATTCTCTGATGGTGGGAATGTCAGACATCCTTGACAGGCTAGTTCAGGTAGACATTTTTGAAAGAAAGGGGCATTTCTCTCTAGGGGTAACTAGGTGGCACAGTGAATAAAGCATAAAACTTAGAATTTAGAAGAATTGAATTGAAATCAGGATACAAAAATTCTCTACAGGCTGGATCATTGGACCAAGTCTAATGAGATGAAATAAAAATAAACACAAATCATAAAATTGGGTTCAAAAGAAGAAGCCACAGATAGACAAGAGTTTGTCAGAAAAGGACGAGTTTATTGGACTGCAAGCTCAAAGTGAGTCAGTACTGTGATGGAGCAGCCATAAAAAAGATACTATGATTTTAAGTTGCTTCAATAGTCACAGCATCAAGGATAAGGGAAGTGATACTACTACTGTAGTCTTCCAAAGTCAAACCACATCTGGAGTAGAGCATTTAATTCTAGAAGGAAGTCACTAAAATGGGGTGGGGGGAACTTTCCATGCTGATAAGTCACATAGGTGACCTGCTTCCACACCCCCAAAAAATCACATTGATATTGCACTGTGTGACTTAAAAAGCATTTTCACTTTGCTATCCCTATGATAGGTAAGGCAAATACTATCATTCCCATTTTACAGATGAGGAATTTGAAATTGGTATGGGATTGAGCCAGGTTTCCAACTCTAAGTCTAGTTTTCTTTGCTTATATGATGTGGTGTATGATCTTTAAAAATTCTTTTTAGTGATGAGATTTACAGGTTTCCTTCAGTTTCTGGTCAATTTAGGCACAGATATGTTTGAATTTAAAATGACCTCTGGAGCAGTAGTTGGAGTATTTATCTTTCCCCAAATTTGTTAAAATATACTGAATGTTATAGAGAAGATTCTAGTTTGGGGATCTTATTACATGACAATGGCCTGTGTGTGTATACATTTAGGAGTTATCTGAATTTAAAGAGAAATATGAACAGGATACAAAGCCTTGAGACCAATCCATAGGAATGTCATTTGATAGAACAAGGGGTGTTTAACCTGGAGAAAAGAAGACTAAGGGGAGGAAGGGGACACATTACCTCTTTTCAAATGTCAGAAGGGCTATCACATAGAAAGGGCGATAAAAATTGGTCTGCTTGTCCCCCTGGCCTCAAAGCTAGAAGCAACCAAGACTCCAAGTACAGACAACCAGGAGAACAACAATTAAAGCCATCTGAAAGTGAAATTCAATATGAACTAAATCTTGATAGTTTTGCTTTTGTAAGACAGCCTTCAGAGACAAATTAAGTTAAAAATAGGATAGACTGCAGATTTTCTTTCCCAAGCAGTCTTAAAACAAAGACTGACTAGTCACTTCTCTGTTATATTGAAGAGGGGATTCTCCTTCATAATTGATTGGAGTAGATAGTCTCGAAATCATTTAAATTTTGATTCTATAATTCTCTGGGACTATAAGGAAGTCACAGCTTCTTGGGAAGTTTCCTAGTCTGTAAAGGGAGGGTGTTAAGACAGTGGTGTCAGTCTCAGATAGAAACTGGGGCCACTAAACTGTATATCAGGTCTGTATAGCTGCACATTGACTTAGAAAACCATATATTAATATTACCTACTGTGTTTCCCCGATAATAAGACCTATCCCGAAAATAAGCCCTCCCCTTACTGTGTATGATTCCTCTAAAATAAGCCCTCCCCCGAAAATAAGCCTTATGGAGATTGCTGCTGTAGTGAAGGTGATCCCCTGCGCTACACGCTACATTACGGTACCCTCTGTATGCACCGTTCCCCCCCTCCCCCCGTGAAACACACACCGCGCTCCGAGCTGCATCCAATCAGAGCTGCAGCAGTGAGTGCGTCATCCTGTTCTTCCCCAGTGATTTGCTTGCTGGCACCATTGAGAGCAGTGCCGCGGAGGAGAGCTGAGGCAGGACAACATAAGCCCTCCCCTGAAAATAAGCCCTCTGGTGTTTTTCTTTCCAAAAAATATAATAAGACAGTGTCTTATTATCGGGGAAACACGGTATGTTTTATTTTATCTTTATTTATTTTGTTAAATATTTCCTAATTACATTTTAATCTAGTTCAGTCCCACTCAGAAGTGTTGTGGACCTCAGGGAATATGTTTGTCACTTCTATGCTAGATTACTTGATCCCAAGGCTAATACTCTACGGGTGTTTCTGTAGTTCCATAGTTCCTAGTCATCTACATGTGTGTCCTTACACAAACACACATGTGCATTCATAATTGGATATGGATTTGTTTCATTACATTCACTCAGTCATGAGTTTCTGCACTAAATAGCCCCCTGGGGCCAAAACAACAACAAGAAAAAATCAGTAATCAACATACCACTTTCAAGTACAGAGTACCGACCTATTTATAAAAGGAAATTAAGTAAAACCGGTAATTATAACAAGCATACAACCTTTCAACATAGTCAATGAGAAATTCAATTTGCTTAAAATAATGAGATACTCCAGCACAAACAATCTGTTCATATGCTGTTCCCAAGAGCCTCCAGTTGGAATGGTAGCCCTGGCTGACATTTGATATGATCTGTCAGTTTATCAACCCTGTGTCAGGGTTCATTGTAAGATGGTGCTAGAAGGTTTTCAGTACAGATAAGAAAGTGAAAAATATTTTTTTTTCTATCTACTACAGGAAAGCCTCATTAAAATTAGCAATAGGGAAGTTTCAGATTTCTATTTTAAATGAACCCATGGAAATAAGTAAGCCACCCCAAATCTACCTACATCATATACATTTAACATCTCTAGAGGTAATTGCTTTTTATTTTTTTCCTGGAAACTATGAGATAGTCACCCTATGTTCCCTTATCTCATCCTATGTTCATCCTATCTCGATCTCTGTTACCGCTGAGTTCCTATCTTAAAGAGTGGGCCAAGAGGCAGGTAGATGATGCTAAAGATATCAAAATCTATAATAGTAATTAAAATACATATAGAGATTTAAGGTTTGCAAAACACAAATGCATAGAGAGTTTTAAGGTTTGCAAACTACTTTGCTCACAAACCGGTAACTTAGGTAATGGAAATATGATTATCCCCATTTTATGGATGAGGAAACTGAGACTGTAATAGAAGTTAGAAAATTATTTATTTCATAAGGGAGGTCAAAGTGATCCAGCTTGGGGATAGGAGGTGATCCTGGAAGGTAATGGTGCCGGAGGAGGACCTTTGAATTGGAGGCAGATTTCAATGACTGGAAATGAGAATCTCCATAACCAAAACACAGTTCTGTGATTATTGGTGGCTTGACTTGTGTTATCTAGCTCTACCCTAGTAATGTCAGCATTACCCTTAAATTAATTCTTTTAAATCATTCTCTCACTTCCCATACACCTATTTCCTGTCAAAATAAGGGGGTTGCAGACCCTCTTGCTCAAAATCTGTGAATTTATTCTCCTTTTACAATGTTAGACTTGAAACTAGGCAAAACCTCTTAGAAGAAATAGCCTTGGGGAATGGGAATAGAAACAGCATGAGGGAAGTCTCAGACAGTAAGACTGAATGTAGTAAGTGCACAAAGAAAGGGTTTGACTAAGCTGAAGACTTCAAACTAAGCAACTTTGTAGCTGGGCCATTGAGGGCCTTGAATGTCAGGCAAAGGATATTATACATGATGAAACTGTAGGATTTTGATAAAAGTGCTATTTCAGAAAGATTAATTCTAGTCATGCACTGAGGGAGATAAATGTTAGGTCTTGGGGTCAATTAGGAAGCTGCTGTATTTTTCCAGAATGGGGATGGGGAAGGATTAGGAGAGTATAAATTTTGAGAGGTAGCTAGTGGGTAGTGACTTAGCCTCAGAGCCAGCAAGATCTGGGCTCAAGGTCTACCTCTCATACATGCTACTTGTTAGGCCCTTGACAAATCACTTAACTCTTCATTTTTCTAGGCTCTCTAAGATGAGAAGTTATTGACTTGCATTAATGGAGCAAATTCCCACATCTAGAAGTTCCCTACATCAATGAAGTCATAAGTCCAGTCTTTATTCCCTAAATGAAAGAACTGAGATAACCTTTGGGAAAAAAGGGGGGGGAGGAGTGGAAGGGACATAGAGTAAGAGGAAACATAATGATAACATCTAGTATTTGTATAGCACTTTAAGGTTTGTGAAATACTTTAAGAATATTATCTAACCCTCACAACCTCCCTAGGAGATAGGTGCCATTATCATCCTCATTTTACAGTGGAGGAAAATAAAGCAGAGGATAAGTGACTTGCCCAGGGTCACATAGCTGTTGAGTATCTGTGTCTGGATTTGAACTTAGGTCTTCCTGACTCCAAGTCCAGCACTCTATATGGAGTTTCCCCTAACTAAAAGCAATGGATGACCTGAGGAAGAGGCAAGGACTTGGCCCTGGGGTGGAGGAAGGAAAATTTGACATCCAGAATGCACATTTAGAAGTTGATTCAGAGACAACTGGTAGTATAGTGGATTGGGCACCTAGTCTCCATTTCCAGTTCTGACCTCTAGAGTACAATTGTTCATCTCATTGTCCTCAGTAGAATCAGAATGGCAGTACTTAGGGAAATGTTATTATTCTTAAGGGAATAGTTTGAAATAACAGCATAAAAAGAATTTTTAAAACACCTTCCCCTTGTTCCCATCAATCTTAAACTCTGAAAGAACATACTCTTGAATGATATATGATAAATCCTGAAAGAACATGACTTATGACATATATTACATATTATATATTTATTGTTTTATATATAATATAGGATATATAATTTATATATACATATAGTATATTATAGATTATGCATGTCATATGTTGTATATATTATATAACTCAGTTTTAAGAACTATACATATTTGATATAGAATATATTATATATTATAGAATATTACATAATATATACTACTATCATGTATAATATAAAATGTACAGTATATGTCATATTATATAGTATTATTGTATTATAGTGCTATATTATATACTGTTATATATTGTTAATATTTTATATTATATTGCTGTTTAATATTATAGAATATATATGATATATTACATTTACGTAGCATAATATATTGTATGTATATATAGAGAGACATATGCATCTATATGTGTACGTAGCCTAAAACTTTGAGTACATTTAGTCAAAATGATGAAACAACCTTTCAACATTCTTTCCAGGTGAGCACACTGCTATAGTAATCTCTTTATACCACAGAGTAAACTTAGTTTAAATGACTACTTCAAAATGTTTCCACTGCCATAATTATTCTTGAAAGTAAACTTTATTTTTTTTCAGGTACCTTTGACTTGCCTAACTCTGAATCTACAGATTTCTTCAGTGTTCAAGTACTTCTGCTTATTTCATCTTGTAAACCTAGCTATGAACAACATTTTAATGAATCAAGCCTAAAAAGACTTCTTAAAAAGTAATAGAATAAAAGAAATGTGTAGTTCTCAATAGGCCACTTTCTAGTTAGAAGGTAGCTTCCTGATATTGGAGCTTAAAAAATCATTTGAAGTAATACTGTCATTTAAACTAACAGAAACTTTGAATCCTGGTGCAGAGGGTCAAACCATTGGGTTTGACCATCAGAGGAAGTCTGAATATTTAGTAGAGATTAGATGCTAATGTATCCTAGAGATTGATTTTGGGGCTACAAGATCAAGATGAATAATACATGAGCATGTTTATTGCATGTTGTCTTGGTCTCTGCTCTGGAAGGACCTTTTAGAGCTGGATGTCAGTCATTGTTATTTCTGAGGTACTTTCAGTCACCACATTTCTTTAGGGACTTGGCAGTGGGCTGAGTACAAGGACTCTGGCTCATGTCGGACAGCTGTAATAATCAATATCAAAACACTGAACAGCCACCGTAGCAAATGATTATTCACAAGGAGTCAGGGTGAGGCAGAAGGACCCTGCTCTACCCTGCTGACAGCGCATTTGTCACAGAGTGCATGTTTCCAGATTTTGCTTGACTCCGTATGTGCACAAAATTGTAAGTGTATGCACATGTGGGTCTTATTGCAAAATTTTGTGTAGATATCCCCAAGCTAGGGGATTCAGGGATTGCTGTTGGTATTTACATTCAGACTTGAACTGAAGAGAGAAGATAAAGCAAACCCTGATGTGAAGAACATTAGTTGGCAAATAGAGTTTTGGTGAATCAAGGGTTGATTTTCCCTTACTTTTCTTCTGCCTTGTTCCTTCCATTTCCATTCTGGTCCCATTTTCCCTGTCCATTAATGCTTCATTAAAACTACTGACTAATATGAGAAATTTGGAGCATCCCTAGATTTCCGTTATTCTTCTTATTCCTGTGTTCCTTATGATCAGAGACAATTTAGAGTCAGTTGTGCTCAAAACTGACAATTCTGAATTCAGGAGGTACCATAAACAGAAAGGAAAAATAGGAAACATAGGGGCGGCCAGGTAGCACAGCGAGTAAGAGCACTGGCCCCAGTGTTGGGATGAACTGGGGATCGAATCCGGGCTCAGATACTTAGCACCCCACCCAGAAATAACTGGCTGTGTAACCTTGAGCAAGTTGCTTAACCCCAATTGCTTTAAAAAAAATAGGAAAGATAACTAAAGATGGTGAAAGAATATCACTGAGCTGTTACTAGTTAAACTACAGATGACATGCATCAAACTGACTTTTCCTCTGGAGTCTCAAGAATTACTCACATTCATTTATTTCACATAATTCTCTATACTGACCCAATGCACAAGTGTGCTATTAAATCATTTATAGTTACTACCAGCCAATGTTGGGGGAGTTAATGAACATTTACAGCTATTTTACTAGACTAGTACAGTATAATCCATGGACCCCCAAAGTGGGAATTTAATAGAGAAAAAGCTATCTTGAATTTGTGTATTTCAAGTCTGTCATAGTAAGTTTTCATTTTTAAAATATTCATTTTTCCCTCTAGATTTGGTACTTGTTTTAAGTGCTGATTTATTAATACTTTTCAACTTTTATTCAGTTTTCATGATTATTGTCTAAGGAAGACGGATAGAGATGTTCTAGTTTGTCCTGGACCAGGCAAATTACATTTAGGATGTATTTTGGTTCTGCAACACAACGGCTTACCCCAATACCCCCATCCCTGACCTGATGCACTTCCCATTTGCATTATGTTACAATGAAAATTGTAATCTTAATCAGATCTGAAACAGATACAGAAAAAAATGTAAAAAAGAAAAAAAAAGGAAATATTTTCCAAAATTTTCTACCTTATGAAGGCTTCTTGTTTCACCTAGAAGTTCCTTCATCTAACATATAAATACCACATAGGTATGTGTTGGTTGGTGTCATCAGTGTTTTGCATCTCATTTTGAACTGCAACCTTGGATTAGAGTGTTTGTGTCTTGTGATATTTCTATTCTTATAGGCAATATTATTAATAATACTTTCACTTAAGTCTAAGGAGGACTGAGCAGCAAACTAAAAAAATTATGGGTTAATAAATTCCAGTAGGAACCCAGGTATTTACTTATTGGCTATGTTCAATAACCTGATTTAATAGAAACTGAGTTCAAATCCATCCTCAGACATTTACAATTGTGACAGTAAATGTTGTGACCCTGAGCAAGTTTCCTCATCTATAAAGTGGGGATAATAATAGAACCTATCTCCTAAGGTTATCATGAGGATAAAATAAGATATTTGTAAAGAACTCTGCGATCGCTAAAATCACTATATAAATGCTACCTGCTATTATATGTTATAAGAGAGCAGAATGTTGTAGTTAAAAAAAATGAAACAGCCAATCAACAAGCATTTATTAAGTGCCTACAAATCCTGGACGATGATTCAGGTCACCTAAGTTGTAAACTTGCTTCTGGATAGCTTGGTGTCCTAGTCATCTAAATTATTTGTGTCTTATTTTTCTCACTTCTGAAATGGAGGGTGATAGTACCTAACCTACTTAGCTATCATACAAAAAGATAAAGGAAAGAAAAATAAAAATGTTTTGTTTCAAAGAAGAGCATCTAGGAGAACATGAGTAAAAGATGCCATCAGAGAAATTCACAAAAGAAAGAAAAACTATATTGATCATGTGGCAAGGGTCAGGGATGATAGATAGACAGCCCCAAGTGGTTCACTGATATTCTCATGATGCCAGGAAAAAGCAAAGGAGGCCTCCAGGTAAAATCTCTGAGTGAGAATATGGATGAGTCACCTAGGATGGGCAAGCAAGGATGCCTTGTACTCAGTATTACCAGAGGGAACATCTAATTTGCTGAGATCACAGATACATTTTTAATATAAAATTGCAATGGACCACAAGTTGTCATCTAAAATTTCTGTCTTTTTTAGTAGTTTCTATAGTCCTCTGCACACAGGAGGTACTTAACAAATGTTTGTCATGTTCAACTGGATTCTTTAGCACTTTAGAAGATCTTTGATTTGATCCATATGGGTTTGTGTTCTCACAAATTGCAACTCCTCCCATATATTAGGAAGGTATTCTTAACGAGTTTTGTTCCATGGATTGTAGACATACTGGTGAAGCCAACTGGACTCTTCTCAGATTAATATCTTTAAATGCACAAAAATAAAATACATTGGATCACAGAGAAAACAAATTACATTGAAATAGTTATCCAAATGTATTTTTTTAAATAAGTTCATTGAGCCCAGATGCAGAAATCTTCCTAGTAGACAGACACCATAAATTGCTATTACCATACAAAATTGATCTTCTAGAGGCCAATTTTGTCACAATGAGTATGTCTGAACTTAGAAAGGTTGTCCCTCAAATCACACATGCTACATCTGACACTAAGTCCATCCTTACACCCTGTTGGCATAACCTACCACAATGAAGCATCCAGGTAGGATTTTGATGATAAATCCTGTGCAAATATAAAATGTTATTAAAATCATTCTTAATATTGTTAGTAATAAGATGTTATCTAACATCAAGTCAACCAATGAGCTTAAGAACAGATCAGTTAACAATATGGCAAATTTTTAACCCCTAAATGAAATTAATTTAAATGAGGAATCAAAGTAAAGAAATGGAGACAATGCCAGGCATGAAAAAAAAAAACAATCAGATTTGGGTGATTCCATAGTCACCTGATCTGTTGAACCCCAAGATCCAGATGACAGAAGAACACAGTATTGGTTTTGAAATAAAGAATAGTCAATTTAGCAACCTTATTTTAATTTGGTATGGTCAGGACCATCCCTCTGCCAGACTGGGATCTGGGAAGAGTTTGTTTTGAGTTTTGCCTTTCTCCTTTTTTGGTATTTATCAGAAGATAAAAGCAACCCTTTCTCCCTAAATGTTTATCCTCCCCACCACATAAGACCATGTAAGTTACTTTTTCCAGGCAGCAGTTCATGCTTCATAATTGCCCCAAAGTCTTCTCCCTAATCCTTCTCCTCCCTCCCATCCATATCTGTCTTTTGTGCCCTATCCTTTCAGGATCTTGCTATCTAATAAATGACAGCAAGCTAATATGATACACTAACGAATACCCAGTGTGACCTTATTAGGAGCATTGGGTGAAGTATCAGGTTCTACTTTTGATTCTGACTCATACTTAGCCTTGTGATCCTTCTCTCTGATCATAGAGAAGTCTTTAAATCTCTCTGAAATTCGAAAGTGAAATGAGAAGTGATACCCACCGTATCTATTTCACTAAGTTATGAGGATTAAATAAGAGATAATATAAAAATGTAGGAAATGTAACTATATTCCCCATGTGTCCAAAAGTATCCATATTGTTGATATATGTATATAATGACATAATTAATGTTACATTATTATTGTTGTGTAAAGTAACTCTGGCCTTTTTTTTTTTTACTTTATCAAATGCTTTCTAATTCTAGTTTACATCATTCATTTCTATAAGATTTTGAGTTACAAATTTTCTCCCCATTTTTCCCCTACCCACCACCCCAAAATAGTGATCCCACTGGATATCCCCTCCTCCAATCTGCTCTCTCCCATATCTTCCCCAATTTCCCCTCCAATTTGCCAGCAGGGCATGGTAGATCTCTATGCCCCAGTGCCTGTATATCTTATTTCCCAGTTAGATGTAAAATAATATTAATAACAGTATATGTTTGTGTATTAAACATTTGGTTTTAAAACTTGAATTCCAGATTTATTCCCTTCCTCCCTTGTTACCCACTCTTACTGGGAAGATAAGCAATTCAATATAGGTTGTACATGTATAGCTATGCAAAACATTTCCATAGTGGATATGTTGTAAAAGACTGACTATATTTCCCTCCCTCCTATCCCACCTCCCACTTGTTATATTCTCTACTTTGATCCTGTCCCTTTTCAAAAGGGAGTGCTTTCAACTTCCCTCCCCCCCAGACTGCGCTCTCTTCCATCATCCCCCCTCTCATCCCCTTCCCCTACTCTCCTGTAGGGTGAGATACTCTATTTAGTGTGTATGTCATTCCCTCCCTTAGCCAGATTCAATGAGAATAAGGTTGACCCATTCCCTTTTGCCTTCTGTTCTTCCCCTCCATTGTAACCATTTTCCCTTGCCTCTTCTATATGAGATAGTTTACCCGATTCTATCTTTCCCCATCTCCTCTCAGTATATTCCTCTCTCGCCTCTTAATTTCACCTTTTAAGTATCATCCCTTCCTACTAAATTGGTCCTGTGCCCTCTATCTATGTATACCTGTACACATATATACACACATTCACATATGTATTCATATACCCATATACCCTCCTATATAGACATATATATATGTATACATATATGTATATATATACACATTTATATTCCCTTCAACTATTCTTATACTGAGAAAAGTTTCATAAGCTACAATTATCATTTTTCCATGTAGGGATGTAAATAGTTCAACTTTGATAAGTTCCTTATCATTTGTTTTACCTGTTTACTTTCTCATGCTTCTCTTGCTTCTTGTATCTGAATGTCAAATTTTCTATTCAACTCTGGTTTTTTCACCAAGAATGCTTGAAAGTCCTCTATTCCATTGAATGTCCATATTTTCCCCTGAAACATGATACTCAGTTTTGCTGGGTAGGTGATTCTTGGTTTTAATCCCAGCTCCTTTGACCTCCAGAATATCATATTCCAAGCACTTCAATCCCTCAGTATGGAAGCTGCCAGATCCTGTGTTATCCTGATTATGTTTCCACAATATTTAAATTGTTTTTTCCTAGCTGCTTGTAATATTTTCTCCTTGATCTGAGAATTCCGGAACCTGGCTATAATATTCCTAGGAGTTTTCTTTTGAGGATCTTTTTTAGGAGGTGATTGGTGAATTCTTTCAACCTCTATCTTTCCCTCTGGTTCTAAAACATCAGGGCAATTTTCCTTGAGAATTTCTTGAAGGATGATTTCTAGGTTCTTTTTTTGATCATGGCTTTCAGGTAGTCCAATAATTTAAAAATTATCTCTCCTGAATCTATTTTCCAGGTCAGTGGTTTTCCCAATGAGATATTTCACATTGCCTTCTATTTTTTCATTTGTTTGGATCTGTTTAATAGTATCTTGATTTCTCATAAAGTCATTAGCTTCCATTTGTTCCAATCTGATTCTGAAGGAATGATTCTCTTCAGTGAGCTTTTGAGATTCTTTGTCCATCTGGCAGATTTGGCTTTTTAAGGCATTCTTCTCCTCATCTCCTTTTTGAGCCCCTTTTGCCATTTGAGTTAGTCTATTTTTAAGGTGTTATTTTCTTCAGTCAGGTTGTTGACTCTCATTTCATAATTTTCTTGTATCATTCTCATTTCTCTTCTGATTTTTTACTCCACTTCTCTTATTTGGTTTTCAAGATCCTTCTTAAGGTCCTCTATGTCCTGTAACCAGCTCGTATTTTTCTTGGAAGCTTTTGGTGCAGGAGTTCAGACTTTGCTGTCTTCCTCCTATTCTATGCTTTAATCTTTTATGTCCCCAAAATAGGAGTGTAAAGTTGGATTGCTGTGCTTGTTTTGCTTCCCTCATTTGCTCATGTTGCCACTAAATTACTTGACTTTTGAGCTTTTTGCCACAGTAGAACTCTGCTACCAGACAGGGGAGATTTATCTCAATTGCTTGTGTTTTCTCAGCTGTTAGAGCTGTTAGTTGGGTGCCCTCTCTGGGCCTCTACATGCTCAGGCAAGCTGGTCATGCACCCCAGGACCTCAATCTGAGACAGTGATACAGATCCAAGCAAGTTAAAGCAAGAGCTACTACCCCTCAGACTGGTCACTTGGTCCCCTTACACTCTGCAAGCCAGGAGCTGAAGCTGCCACATTGTGGCAGCTGCATGGCTGCGGTGCCTCAGGGGCTTCTCCCTCCAGGGGGTAAAGATTGGACCACACTCCTGAACTACCAGATCCCAAAGTCCACACTGCACTGACTTCTCACTTTGTCTTTGGCATCTATGTGTTAATAATTCTGGAAACCACCATAGCTGCTGATGATATGAAGCCCCTCCAGCCAGCAGCTGGTTGTGGCTTCCGTGAGGCTAAAATATTGGGCTCATGCAGGGCTGGGCTCAGCTCCCAACATGCTGTGCTAGCCCCTTCCTGCTTGCCTACTGGACTGTCTTCAGCAGGATGTTAGGTTCTCTCTGTCATTTTGTGGGTTCTGTAGCTCCAAAGTTTGTTTATAGTCATTTTTTACATGAATTGGAGGAGGTGGAAACCGGAGCCATACAGAAGTCCTGTTTCTACTCTGCCATCTTGACTCTGCCCCAACTCTGGCCTTCTCAGAAGTGTTAAGCCAACTCTATTTGTAGAAATTTCAGCTGATATTGAAAGCCTGAGGAAGATTTTTGGAAGAGGAGATTCTTTTGATACAATAGCTAATACCATGTTTCCCCGATAATAAGACACTGTCTTATTAATTTTTTTTTGGACAGAAAAACACCAGAGGGCTTATTTTCAGGGGAGGGCTTATTTTAATGAACATTGACAGCAATTTTAATAAACCGGTAAGTGTGAACAAAAAAATATGTATCTTTATTCAATAATGATCATGTCATCTTCTTCAACAGCATTGTCATAAGTGTCCATACCCTGAATTCCGTCCTGGATGTCTTGCGCCTCCATTTCCTTCAGAAGTGGACCCAATCTGTCATGTCCAGCAATATAGCTCTCTTTAAATGAATATGTCTTGTCCAGGTAACCTGCTCGTAGTGCCTTGGCGACACAGCTGTCAGTAATTTCATCCCATGACTTCTTCACCCAAGTCACGACTTCTTGCAGACAGGGCTTCACAAAGTTTCCACGCTGATTTCTTTCCATTCTATTTTCAATGTAGTCATTGACTTCCATGCGCAAATGGTCCTTGAATGGCTTCTTTACTGCAATATCAAGGGTCTGGAGATAGGAAGGCAGTCATTCCTGCAGGAATCATTACTTGATCTATTCTTCTCTCTGCAAGGAAGTTCTTCATTTCTTTAGCGCAGTGAGTGCTGGCTGAATCCCAGACTATCAGACCTCTTTGGTTACCTCGCATAACAGATGGCAGCATTAAATCAATCCACTTTCTTATAACGGCTTGTGTACACCAGGCTTTTTCGGTTTCAAGAATGTAAATGCCAGATACACGTTCAATCTTATCTTTCTTGCCCTTACTGATGATTAGAGGTGTGGCTTTCTTTCCATCCAAACAAATTGCCAAAACACAGGTGACCATGCACTTTCATAGCCAGTGGTGGGAATGTAGATTGACGTTGCACCCCTGTGATGAATTGTTGTTTGAGATCCTTGTCCCATAAACACTGCAGTTTCATCCATAGCAATCATATTGCAGGTTTGGTACTTGGAAATGTCGATCCTATCAAGAAAGGACTTGAATGCAAGTGCACGTTTAATAACTTCAGCATCTTCTAGCTTAAACAGTGTTGTTGATCTTCTTAGGGACAGTTCATACCGTTGAAGGAAACCGTCCAACCAGTGTTGTGATGCTTTGAATCCTTCTGAGACCATTTCAAACTCTGGTGCCTTTGAAAGGGCAATTGCTTGAATATCAGTCCTGTGCACAACCAAGGCCTTTGCTGTCCTGTCAGCAATCCATTCACCAATGAGGATCTCCAAGTCAGGATATAAGGGCTGCCGACCTGATCCAGACCTGCGCTTTTTCCCTTTTCCCTCATCCACCTGTTGATTGAGGTTATTATAATCTGCTCTCCATTTTCTGACCATTCGAAGATCCAAAAGTTTTTCTTTACAGAAAACTGCAAGATTCTTGCCATGTGACTCCTCTACAATTGCTTTCTTATACTCAACAGTATAGCTCTTACTTTTTGTACTCATGTCTGGGGGTCAAAACAGACAGAATAATAAAATTATGACCATCAGTCCTTCTTTTCACTCCATCATGCCCCCTGAGTTCTTCTTTTTTCCTCCATCATGCCCTTTTTATCCTCCATCATGCCCCCTCACTCCCGCTTACATACCGGGTTTTTATGTTGTCCTGCCTCAGCTCTCCTCCCGCGCGGCACTGCTCTCAATGGCACCAGCAAGCAAATCACTGGGGAAGAACAGGATGACGCGCTCACTGCTGCAGCTCTGATTGGATGCAGCTCGGAGCGTGGTGTGTGTTTCACCCGGGGGGAAGGGGGGACGGTGCATACAGAGGGTACCGTAATGTAGCGTGTAGCATAGGGGATCACCTTCACTGCAGTAGCAATCTCAATAGGGCTTGTTTTCGGGGGAGGGCTTATTTTAGAGGAATCTTACACAGTAAGGGGAGGGCTTATTTTCAGGATAGGTCTTATTATCGGGGAAACACGGTAGCATAGGATGAACCAGTTAGGAAAGCTTGCGTGGAATAAGAGATTTTGAGGAAGATATATAAGAGTAGAGAAGAATTTAATTGTCTGAAAGAAGATAGGAATTCAGGAGTACATATTTCCCAGTAAATGAGTTTGGGTACAGTATTTATCTATCATTCTTTATCACCGTTATAGCCTGGGGCTACTTCACATGTTGGTCCCCCTGAGAGGTACACCAGATTTAAGGCCTATCTTGGTTCAGTCTCTGTTGTAAATCATAGTTCATAAGCCTCCAACAACGTTTCTCTCACCAGGTGAATCAGTAAATATATTCATTCAAAGAAATGCACATTACTTTTGGAGGGGGGAAGGTAAGGCAATTGGGGTTAAGTGAGTTGCCCAAGGTCACATAGCTAGTAAATGTGTCAGGTATCTAAGGCTGGATTTGAACTCAGGTTCTCTTGACTCCAGGGCTGGTGCTCTATTCAAGTGGGCCACCTAAATGACCCAAAGCAAAGCACATTCAATGCACTAGTAGAGCAAAATAAATGATCTTTAAAATTTCCTTCATCTACATAAATGCACTCTCTCCCCAGGGAAGCTAGATAGATGGCTCAAGGGATAGAACACTGGACTTGGAATCAAGAAGACTCATCTTTCTAAGTTCAAATCTAACCTCAGACACTTATTAGCTGTGTGACCCTGGGCAAGTCATTTAGCTCTGTTTGCCTCATTTTCCTTTCCTCTAAAACGAGCTAGAGAAGAAAATGCAAAGCACTCCAGTATCTTTGCCAAGAAAAGCTCAAACAGGGTCATGGAGAGTCAGACATGACTGAACGACAGTGCCTCTAATGTTGCCCCTGCTGTTCCCTGAGGAGCCTTTAATGCCATCAGCTGATGTGCTGATGTGCTGATGTCCTTCAGCTGATTTGTTGTAAGCTGGTTGTGTGATCTTCACAATGCTGTCTCTGCTGGGCTGTTTTCTTCAGATCCACTCTGTTCTTTCTGATTGTCTACTAGTTTTCTGCTGAGTTGCTACTGCTATCTGTCCCCTTTACTTGTAGGTAGGAGCCTCAGTTCTTTCTGCCTCAGGCCACATTAGCTAACTTTGAGACTCTAGGTCACTAGCCATCCCCAACAATCCAGTAAAAGCCAATGGGAATTCTAAGGCTCAGCTTGTCTGTCTTTCCAATTCCTCTACTCTTCCCTCAGCTAACATTCCCTGACCCCATTTTCCTATTTTATTTGGGGTGAGAAAATGTCTTTTAATCCCCATCATGCTCCTTGTGGTTCATTCAGATCACTGAGAGCTTTATTTAGCAAACCTGAGAGAGGTTGGCTGAGGCTATCAACCCTCTGTAATATATCCCTACCAATATGGAGATCACTTACCACCACCACCTCCTAAAAGTTCAACGATGAGCTGAGCATTTGGCCCTAGGAATTGCAGCCAGTTCTCCACAACTCTAGCAACTAGAATTCCAGAAAGGAATCTGGAGGGGAGAGATTGGAGAGAGAATAGAGCAAGAAAGGAAAGGAGAGAAAATCACTTTCTTACTCAAGATTGCTGAACTAGCTCTTGGGATTGCATTGGCAGCAAGAGCTAGGCTGGGTAGTTGCAGCACTGGGGAGATTAACAGAGGATTTTAATGGGGCTGTAAAAATTGTTGTACGCCTCCAGTGGGGGCGATAGGATTTAATCAGGAAGCATAAAGAAACTTTCCATAACATGAACTTACATAATCTGGAAATTCTAACTATAGCACAAAATGTACGTATGTTTAACGGGAATAAACAAACAAAAGTATCATTAGTGCTGGCTTATTTGAACCGGGAAAACCCTCCCCGAAATGAGGCACATTTAGAGGCCAGTTTCCTTTCAAAGAGTTCTGTCTGTAACCTTTTAAATGTCTAATTTACTGCATTGTAAATTTAAGGAATGGCCCATCTGTGCTATTCCTCTTACCAACAAAAACAAACTTAATTCCTTTATTTGCCTTCCCACAATAGTATTTAAGCTTAAACCCTTGGCTTGTTTCTACAAATGAAAGCAATCTGTACCTACAGAGGTAGACAAGAAACACAGAGAGGACAGACTTTCTGTGAATCATTCAAGCCTCTGCTGACCCTGCCCAACTTGAAAAAAAGTCAGCATCTCTTGACTAAACTGATTCAGCAATCCAGCGGATTGTAAACTCATTCAACTCTTGATTATGCTAATAGTGGGTGATCGTGTCATGAGTCTAAAAATCTCCTATGATTGAGCATGAGATGCATCATATAAACCTGGGGGAAGAGGGAGGGGAATTAAATGCCTACTTAAGCACCAGCTTCTACAGTGGTACCTACCCTACACCTTACACTCTCCCAAAACTACTTTGCATTAATTTAGATTAGACTACATTTCTATTTCTATATACATATATACACATATAGATGTATATAAATAATAGCAGGTAATCATGTCATGGGTCTAAAAATCTTCTATGATTGAGCATGAGATGCATCATATAAACCTGGAGGAAGAGGGAGGGGAATCAAATGCCTACTTAAGCATCAACTTCTACAGTGGTCACTACCTACCGTACCCCTTACCAGTGTACTCCCTCCCAAAACTACTTTGCATTAATTTAGATTAGACTACATTTCTATATGTATACAAATAGATGTATGTAAATATATAACAGGAATGTATACAAATACACAGTAATCTCCTCATTAGAATATAAGCTCCATGAGGGCAGAGTCTGTTGTTGCATTTTTCATCCCCACTTCTTTTTTTTCTTTTTTTTTTTAAAGCAATTGGGGTTAAGTAACTTGCTCAAGGTTACACGGCCAGTTATTTCTGGGTGTGGTGGTAAATATCTGAGCCCGGATTCGATCCCAGGTCATCCTGACTCTGGGGCCAGTGCTCTTACTCACTGTGCTAACTAGCCACCCCTCATCCCCATTTCTTGACAAAGTTCCTGACTCAGTGTAAGTGTAATACTGTAAATGTTGATTGGTTGTTTGATTTTCTTTCTTAAATTAATATCCTTTAGCTTGTTAATTTAATTAGTTTTCATTAGATAATCACATGCCAACTAATGATGGAGATAGACAATCAAAAAGAAAGAAAGAAATGCTAAATGACAGGAGGAAATCTGTGTTCAACAATTTGACACAGATAACCACAAAAACTCTTGCAGTTAACAAAGAAATGTCTTTACAAACCTTTGATCTAGGTAGGAAAAATAGTATCATCCTCATTCTACAGACAAGGAAACTGAGGCTCAGGGATGTTGAGCGACTTACATTCAGGCTCACAGGCAAACATTGAAGCCCAGATATGAACTGCAGTCTTCCAATTCCATATCTGGTACTCTTTCCATTATGCTGTTTTTCCACATGTGGATAATTCATAGTTAACTATACATTTGCTTTTTATGATATGCTAATGTCAGAGGATTCTTAGTGACCTTTGAAAAAAGAGCCAGAGTAATCTGGAGAAGATTAGCAGGGGACAAAAAGGGGATATTCTGTCATTATAATCATTATTGTTATGATTATTGTTATTGTTTTAATTAGGTCAGATTACACGTTCTCTGCCAATTAATTATGATGTTGTATTCTCCCCCAACAAAGTATCAGGCAAGCTTGACCTAAAAGAAAAAACATCATAGAAGTAAATAGCTTTTACCTTAATTTTTCTACCTGAAAAAAGATTCTGACAAATGTGTTCATGGTGAAGCAGCTGGTTAGGCCCTTTAATACTGTACCATGCTGGTCTGAAAGGTAAGGGATTAGATGTTCATTCTTGTAGATAGACTAAAATCTGTTTTAAAGCAATGTTGTACAGTCTGGGGAAGCCAAAAATAGTTCCATGCAGCTTAAAAATGAGAAAAATAGCCAAGAGGACAATGAATTGGAAGTAGAATTATTTTCCATATATTTTGCAAATCTAAGCAATAGACTCTTTCATTCAAGCAATAGAATGAATGAATATCCGAGGAAGCAGCCCGCAGATGAAGATTCCGATTGCTTTTCCTTGGAGCCTCTGTCTTCTACCTTTCAGAACATAGCCTAATCTACATTTTCTTCTTGTCTGCAAGGGGAACAGGCCACGAGAGGGGTTAATTATTGCAATCCAAGACCACCAATCCTTAATGCCCCATCTGAAAGCACTGGCTTGAACATACATTTTAAACATTCATTTTAATGGGGTGGGAAGGAAGAGTGGACTGGCAATAAATACTCTTACTGATAAAAAAAACAGAAAAATATTTACATGCTGTAGAAAATTCTCTGTAATAGTTTATTAATGAGCTGCCTCTCAATGACAGCATAAAACATGGTCACTTCCCTTAATCAGTAACAAACTCATGAGAAGGAAGCAGCTTTGGGGACATTTTCACAAAAGACTTGTTTTTAAAAGAAATGCAGATTTTTTTTTCTTTTTAGTAGAAGATGGAACCTGTATAGTAGTGAAAGTTTGAAGGAGGTAAAAACTTAAACATTTTCTTTTTAGAATAACAGAATACGAAACATTCCAGTAGGATAAAACTCATTAGCCTGCAATCCTGTTTAGCTTTTTCACCTGGGTCTCCATAAAGGCATTCCTTTACATTTTTTTGAAAAAAAGACTCTGTTTTTTCTTTTCTTTTTCTGCCTTGGGAGTGTGTGGGATATGTACATAGCATTGACAAAAATGCTTTAAAGGCCTAGACAGATGTTGAAAATATTTGATTCAGAGATCCCTCCCTCCCTTAACTTAGAATGAGTTGTAGAGACCAGGTCAGAGTTTCCAGAAAGTGGTTAAGACTTAGTACAAATACAGTATTTACATAACTATCAATTCCCTCTACAAAAAGGTACTCCTTGGGGATTTGCCACACTTACAAATTAGTTCCAGCCACTAAGCGAAGACTTAGAGGAGATGCGATAGCTGTCTCCAAATATTTGAAGGGCTGTCATCTGGAAGAGAGATTAGATTTATTCACTATAGCTCCAGAGGGCAAAACTGGGAGTGATGGATGGAAGTTACAGGAAGATTTCAGCTCAAAGAAGAACTTTCTAACAATAAAAAGTAGAATATGTACTTCTCTCCCTAGTTGGATATTAGCTCATTAAAAGTGAGGATTGATTCATTCTTTGTGGTTGTGGTATATAGTAGGTGATTAATAAATATTTGTTAATTGATTGATGACAGAGATTATGCAATAGGCCACATTGCCCCCATTTATTGTCTTTGCATCCTCAAATACTACCTTAGTGCTTTATACACCGTAGGCACTTAATAAGTGCTTAAAACGAAACAATTGAATTGAATGAATAATTAGAGCTGGCCAAAAGTGGAATGTGGTGCTTTTGATGATCATATTCAAACAGACAAATATTAGATGACTTAAATGTCTGGATATGGTAGAATAGATTTCCAAATGGGATGGAAGTTTGAACTAGCTTACCCCTAAGGTCTCTGCCAACTCTAAGATTCTTTTTCCATTTAATCAGCCCACCATAGAAGTTTAAACCTGAGAAAGGAAAATTGCCAAACTAGTTTGCTGTCAGAGGGGTTATCTCCTCTGCTTTCAAAACACGTATTTGTAGCCTTATTAAAACCATCAGATGATCAAAGGCATCCTATACCTTCTCCCTTCCTTCATTTTCCATACAGTTGACAGACAGTACAGTCTTGGTTATACAACCTTTGAACTTTGTATATGTTCTGTTTCTAGTGTCATTTGCTTAACTTCTAGGAATACTATCCCATTTAACGTATTTACATCTGAAATTGAAATGAAGCATTTACATTTCTCAGTGGTCTCATAAATCTCAGTTTTAACTGTGATTATTTTGGCTATCTTAAGAAGAAATTGAACTGTATGTTGATCCTGTTGATTATGGCACAGTTAAGAATGACTGTGAATTAAGCCACTAGGTGGAATGAGAAATAATGTGCTGAACTTGGAGTCAGGAAGACCTAAGTTACATCTTCCCCCAGATTCTTACTCACTATGGAAGAACCCCCAACAACCCTCTTAAACTTGCTGAGCCTCAGTTCCTTCATCTATAAAATGAGGGGGTTGGACTTTATGGTCGCTAAGGTTTCTTTTAGCTCTAACAATACAGCTCTTCTATAATCCTATGTTCCTATAAAAACACCCACTTTTCCATGATAGGACCATTTTGATTCCAGAGAATAGGCATGATAGATGTGGAAAGGAGGCCAAGAAATGGAGATTGTGCTGCAATAAAAGCATCAATGTTCTGTACAAAGCTCTGAGAGAACATGGGGTCACACCAAACATATGAGAAATTGAAAAGTCACATACCACACGTTAGGCATGCTTTTAGAAGCCTTTCTTTAATCAGTCCAAGGGGCTTAGCATATAAAGCTAATAACAATGAGTTATTTGGAACGAAAATAGAACCTCAGAAGTTACTAGCCTGTAATCATGAGCCAAAAACTATTTGCATCATGCACTTAAAATGTATGATCTGTGCCTAATGTTCAGCCAACATTTTCAGGGCTATAAGTCATTTTACAAATCTGAATGTGACTAAAAGATCTGGAAAATGGCCTTCTGTGTGAGAAATAAACACAGTAGATTGGTTGACTGCTAGGGGTTGTATTGGAGGAAAAGTTTTCAAGAAAACACCTGTGGGCACCAAGAGACTTTGAGGTTTAAGTCAAGAAATTGTAACTGGTGAAGCCTCACATTTGCTACTCATTACAAGGGCACTGGTGGTCATGATTAATACTTTTTAAATCACCCAGAACAAATAGAATAAAAGACTCCACACAATGCAAAGAAGAAAAGTTTGTAGAGCATGCTAGAGATAAAAAGATTCATGAAGATGATCGTTACTATTTATTAGATCATAAAGTGCCTTTCTTCTAAAAGCCTAGAAGTTCTTTCACACCGACTCCCCTGATAAATTAGCCTTATGTCAGTCAATCAATCTTCTTGTTCCTGGATCTTGGTTCAGATTTGTGATTTCATTGCTGTAGAGCAACAGTATCTGAAGTGTGGTCTGTGAGACCCTTTCAGGAGATCCACCAGGTCAAAGCTAACTTCATAAGAATATTAAGACATTAATTAGTTGCCTACCAAAAGTCTTCCCTTTCCCAACAGCATAGTTGTATGATGCTTGATTTTCTTCATATACTTCACCCAAAACAAAATATCACAACAAATTGAATGAAGAAGCAGATAAGGGCATCCAGGTGTTTTCTACTATATCAAACATTAAAAAGATTTACAAAAAAAAATTTTTTAACAATGCCCCTCTGCTCATTATCATTCTTTGTTTTAGAAAATGTAGGGTTTTTAATTTTTTTTACTAAAAATATTATTTATGTTAACATGTAATAGATTTATTATTATTATTTTAAATGAATTAATGGATACTTTACAATTTTATCAGTTTTTATATACAATGTGGTAAATGTAACTCACAATCAAGAAAATATTTGGGGGTCCTTAATGATTTTTGAGAGTGTAAAGAAGTCCTGAGACAAAAATGTTTTGAGAACTGTTGTTACAGAGAATTTCCTACGCTAGTGTAAATCTGCTACTCCTCTGTAACTTGGGATCTTAGATAGTGACCTAAATCTTAATGATTCACTGCTGTGCCGATTGGTAAGTGGCAGAGGCAGGTCTTTTTGACTCCATGACCCGCCCTCATCCTAGCTTTCTTTTCACTATGCCACGCTGCGTCAAATGTCAAATCCTGTCCCTGAACATGCAGGCCTCTGCGGTAGATGTTGTAGAGAATACAAAGAGATACAAGAAATAGCAGACTTACTGTGCCACTCTGTAAAAATGCCTCACCATTAGTGCATAGGCTTTCCACTAATAGTAATGGGTTACATGGAACCATCTCCCTTCAGTTACTCAAACCTCAAAACCTGTGACTAAATTACATGTATTTGCAAGAGGCTTATCTGGGTCATGGAACAGAGCAAAACTTAGTAGCTTTTTAAAAGGAGACAGTGAAGAGAACTGGCATGAATTCTAACCTTGGAATTACCACAGCCTGCATTTAAACCCTGCCTCTGACTCATGGTAACTTGTGCGGTCATGGCAAGTTCATTGAATCTCTCTAAATATCGAGTTCCTCATCTGTAAAATGGGTTCAATGATAGCTAGGGCACCAACTTCACAAGGGTTGTTGTGAAGACAGTATTAGAATAATATATATGAATATTTGCCTTGGCAAATATTGAAGAGCTAAATAAATGGTATCATTGTCAAATTTGTAACTTTGACCTCCTTGCAATACACTTTAGCTAGATGAATTAATTTATAAACTGGGTATTCACTTGGGCCACTAGAATAAAAAAATGGCTCATTGAAAAGTAATGTTCTCTTGCCTATAGCAGCAAGCACCCCAGCACACCCAGGTTGGCTGCCAACACAGGTTCTTAGATTGGCTTTTCTAAAGGAGAGCAACTCAAAATGGGTTAACAGTCTTGCTTTAATCAAACAGATGTCATTTACCTAGTTCAGGGGGAAAAGGTCAGCACCCCAAACTTCAGAGAACACAAACAAGTAACAAGCAGACAATAAATACAGAGAAACATCAGCAGACAGGCTTCCAGCTGTCTGACCATTATATCCATACCTAGTCAGTTACCAGAGAGGGAAGCACCAACATCTGGGTTTTCAAAGCTGGAGGGCTCAACAGCTGCCCAGAGTCTCATCTGGACAAATCACACAGCTCTTCTCAAAGTGAACCCCAAAGCAAAACCTCACATCAGGGTATATATGGCCTTCTCCTAGCTCAGAGAATGTCACAACCCTCTTGACCCACTGCCCAATCACAAAGTATCAAAGTGTGGGTTCCTGAAAACCAAACCTCCTGCCACAGGCTCCAGGTGACCACATTCAGCCTATTAGGGGGCAGAGTATATTTTCAAATCATGGAAGGTTCCCAGAGTCACTTAAGTCTATCAAAGGGCCAAGGAGCAGGGAAGATCTTAGGTTCCCATTCCCATAACATGGCCTAAATGAGCCAATGTAGCTTCAAAAAGAGGTCTTCTAAAAGCATATCACTCAGTGTTCAATTTTTCTAGACCATATCAATCAATGAATCCACAGACATTTATTAAACACCCACACTGTGCTAGGTACTGAAGGTACAAGTACAATAAAAAAAAAAGAAACAATCCCTATTTGTGAGAAGTTTATATTATAATGGGCAAGATAGCAAGTACATATACAGCACAAACATATAGTGGATAAATAGAAATAAAAAGGAAGTAGTTAAATTCAAAGTAGGGAGGAAGAGGTGAGGAAGGTTAGAAAAGGCCTCCTGAAAATCATGGTGCTTAAAGTACTTCTGAGAGCATGAGAGAGAGACCTTAGGAGGTGGAGGTAAGGAAGGAGTGCATCTCAGGTATGTGAGATGGCCAGTTCAGAGGCACAGAGATGGTAGCTGGAATACCACATCCCATAATGCCTTAGGATCAAATTTGTTTCTTCATCTATAAAATGAGGGGCTTGAACAAAGATGTCTCTCAGGTCCCCTCCAGCACTAAAATTCTCTGATCTAAGTAGAGAAATTGTATTAAGAGTAATGTTAGGACCAACATTATACTATTCTAAGACATACACATTTCACATAAATATTCGTAGGCCTCTGAATCCTAGAAGAGGTTTTCTGACCAAGGGCTATTCTATTTCCTCACTTGGTAGAACACATTTATCGCCTCAGTAATAGTTATAACACTAAAAATATTCAATGAAGATTCAATGTCAACCAAGCATTTGAAATGAATAATGCAAGTGCTCTTTGGCGCACCTCATCATGTGTTTTTGTTCAGGTGTTTCCCTTTTCACTGCGTTACATTTTATTTATGTAAAGAGAATGTTAAAAATAGGAAACAGCAGCAAAATGAGCTACCTGACAGTCTAACGAAATGCCTGCCACAGGAATTGTGACTCCATTTGTAACTTGGGGGGGTTCAAACTACAAGTCTTGGAATTACAGGTTTACTCCTTTGATAGGCCTCAAAGCCAAGCATGTGTAGAATCATCCTCTGAAAAAAGGCAAATGTTTTTCATTGATTTTGATTCAAATCCCTTCATCTAAAGAGTCATCTAAAGCATTCTTTTTTAACTTATATGGATCTGTGATCTCTTTGCTAGAGCTCTTCCCCCCAACAGTGCAGATCATTTCTGTCTTTCCATCCTTGTCCATTGCCAGCAAATCCTCCATAACAAGGCCACCCTAAGTGTTTGAGACTTTCCCCTTGTTCTGTTACTTATGGCAAGGTTATTAATGAGCCATAGGCTGTCCACCTATTGCCCCTTGTTCTTATTGTACAAGATTTAGTTTCCTGGTATTTTTAGGCATCAGAGCCTCAGGTAAGGCATGAGAATGACTTTTGTTACATGCAATGAAGGAAACCTGCATTTATTAAGCACCTAGTATGCAACAGCTACTGTGCTCAGCACTTTATCATCACATTTTATCCTCCCAACAATCCTTCAAAGTAGGTGCTATTATTATTCCCATCTAACAATTGAGGAGATTGAGACAGAGCAGTGTGGTGGCTTGCTTAGGGTCTCAACTAGTAAATGTCTGAGGTAAGATTTGAATTCAGATCTTTCTGACTCCAGCTACAACACTCTATACACTGTGCTATCTACCTGCCTCTTTATGGATTCAAAAGATAAGGAAAGAAGAGGGAAAAAAGGTAGAACACACATATGAGCCAAATTATTTGCTATAGTTGGGTAAGAATAAGACTCCAGACATCAAAGCAACCCAAGTTTATAAGCTTCTTGGAGTCAGGGATTTTTTTCTTTTTTTTCTTTCAACATTTGGCACAGTGCCTAGTGCATAATAAGTTCTTAATAAATGCCTGCCAATTTATTGATTGATTTTATTTGCATAGAAAGCTTCACATGGGCATGAGTTGTCTGACTAGGGCATCATTCCCACCTTAGTTAAACCTGGGAAGTCATAGAATCATAACTCTAAAGCTGGAGGAGACCTCAGAGGCCATGTGATCCAACCCCTTAATTCTCTAAATCTTGAAATTATCCAGAAGCCAGTGGGCTTGAGGATTTCAAATGTAAAGATATTCTTTGATTTAGATGAGAGAGAGGACTTTTTGAACACCAGATGTGCTGATTTTCAGACCACCAGATTAATGCTGGCCCCAGAAACAAAGATCATCTCTCCTCAGTAGCTAAACATTCATTACTCTAGACAAATACAAAACCCTGGCCTTAGCATATCCCACAGGATGTACAATTAGCTCCAAGATAAAATTAAATACTACTGACATCCATGGTTTTTTTTGTTGTAGAACTTGGGGGTGAAATGGATCAGGGAGCCAAACGATTTTATCATCCTTAATGGTAGCTCTTTAAGAAAAGACTTAAAGTGCTGTTCAGATTGAATTGGACCAAAGAGAAAGCGTTCTATATGTAATTAAGCCAGATGAGGATAACTTAAAATACAAATAAGCCCTGGGACTACAAGACATACACCCTGTACTTGACCTGTATATAAGACCAATCCTATGCAGAGGAGGGTTTGTTGGCCACACAGATGGCGGGATTTAAGAGAGGCAATGACTTGTTCAGATCATCTAAAGATTGTCCTTCATACTCATCTCCTGTTCCACAAATAATTCCCTCACAAATAGTTTAAAACATTTCACTTTGTTTCGCTTAAAACTTTGTCAATAAATATTTGTTTGTTTAAAAAAATTCTCTATAAAGTTCTCAGAGGAATTCTGGTCCATCCTACCTCAGAATGGACTATACATTTACTTACAGAATTTTAGAATTGGTAACTCAGAGATGATCTAGTCTAACCCTCTCTTTTATTACAATATTATAATTACCAACTTTTCAAGGGTACAAGACCTACAAGGTAAATAGTCCAAGTATTGTTGTACCCATTTTATTGATGAAGAAACTAAGATTAATTTAAGAGACTTGCCCAAGGTCACATAGCTAGTGAGTAGCAGAACTAGAATTTGAACCCAGACCATCCTCAGGGCAATTGGCCCTAAAGCCATTACTTTTCCCCCAGTAATACCACCCTAAGTTTTTTCTTGGTGTTGATTTATTATTAAAATCATAAAAGTCTTCAGTCAAAAGAGCACCCAAATCATGCATGAGAAGCAGATGGAATGTAGGAGTTGAGAATTCTATTCCTGGATTACAAGACTCATTCCAATATTCTGTGATTTTTGGCCAAGACAGCCGGCTTTCCTGTGATTCAGTTCTCTCCATCTGTTAACTCTGTAATAATAGTTTGCACCCACTCTAGAACCTGTTTACCAACCTGTTTGCCAGGAACAACCATCAAAGCTGCTGAGCTGCCTCAAACTGAGTCAAGGCTCTCTGAGAGAACAAAGTGCTAAACTATTATTCTCATTAAGACAAAGTTATCTTTTTAACTTTAGAACTTCAAATTGAGATTGAATTTATAAAGAGATGCAAATGTGATCTTCAAAGAGATAACTGATTCAAAATCTATTTAGGGGAATTGATACCTTTCTCTGGGCATCGTAATAGATTAACTAGTAAAGTGAAAGACCAGGTCAATTGAGGCAATCAGTCTACCACCACCATCTCCCCCCAGCCCACTGCCCCTAATTAGACTTGATCCCTTTATCAGGTGAGGGCACATATTAATTGCATCAAAAAATATTGATCAGAAAATATGAACTAGATTTCAACAAGGCCTGGGCACCAATCAATCAATAAAAGGATTTTCAGCCAAGTATGACAGAAAGTTAGCCTATGCAGAGTGGTTAAGAAAGCTAGCCACACCCTATGGACCTCTGGGAAACCTGGAAGCTACTTTAGTGGTTTCTTTTGAGATTCACAGGGTGTGGCTGAAACCAATAAACTATTTTAGGGACAGTTAGATGGTACAGTGAATAAAAGACCAGTACTTAAGTCAGAAAGATTTAAATTCCAGAGTTTAAGTGTAGCCTTAGATACTTACTAGCTATGTGACTCTGGGTAAGTCACTTAACCTTGTTTGCCTCATGGACTGGAGAAGGAAATGCCAAACCACTCCAGTAAGCGTCTGAGGATACATTTTAACTCAGCTCTTCCTGACTTCATGTCACTCAGTTGCCCAATCACATTGTACCCTGCATCCCATCACACTCTACCCTTAATCTTCATTCTCTTCCTACTTCCCAATTCCTTACTCACTGACTTCAGACATGCCAAGTCTGCCCCCATCCTTAGAACCTTCACTAAATCTTACCACCTCCTCAAACTATTTGCCTATATTCATCCTCTCTTTCTAAGCCAATTTCAAGAAAAAAATTAAACTGCCTATATTCCTTCCCTCTGCTTCCTTTCCTCTCCCTGTCTCCTTAACCCTTTGCTTTCTGGCTTCTGGTTTTATCATTCAGTGGCAAATATTCTCTCCCAGGTTTCCAATAATGCCTTAATTATTGGTCTCTTCTCACGCCTCGTTCTTCTTAACTTCTCTACTGAATCTGACACTGTTGGTCCATCTGTGCTGGATCCTCTCTCTTCTTTGAGTTGCTTAACCCTATTCTCTCCTGGTTCTCTTCCTACCTGTATGACCATTCCTAAGTTTCTTTTCCTGACATCACCCTTATCACAAACTACCCTCTATCTCCCAGCTATGGGTGGTCCCCAAGGCTTTGTCCTGGGCCCTCATCTCTCTACATTCTTTTGATGACTCCCTTAGCTCCCAATAATTTCATTATCTTCTTTATTTGGATGCCTTATAAATCTATACATCCAGCCCCAATCTCTTTCCTGAGCTTGTATTCCAAATCATTAATTGCTTATTGGAAATTTTGAACTTGATATTCAAGAGACATTTGAAATTTAGCATGTCCAAAAGAGAAATCATTTTCTTACCTCCAAAACCCACCTTCTTCTCAATTTCCCTATGTACATGCACCATTCTTTCATCTCCCAGTTTGTAACCTCAATGTTAGTTATCCTCAGTTTCTCATTCTCCCTTACTCTACATATCCAATCAGTTGTGAAATCCTACAGTTTCTACCTGCTCAGTATGTCTCCAGTCTAACATGACCCCTTTTCTCTATTCACACAGTCACCACCTTAGTTCATGTCCTTTTCATCTCTGACCTAGAATATTACAACAGCTTCCTCATTCATCTCTCTCTAGTCCTCCAATACATCCTCCTCATAGCTGTCAGAATGTTTTTTTTCTGTAAGTACAGATCTGACCATATGACTGTCCTACTTAAAATTAATTGATTTCCTCTTGCCCCTAGGATAAAATATTAACTCCTCTGTTTGGCTTTAAAGCCCCTTGATAATGTTGACTCAGCCTATCTTTCCAGCCTCATTCTATATTACTCTTCTTACACCCTGTGACCCAACCAAACTAGCTTTCTCCCTGTTCCTAACACATAGTTCTCCATCTCCTGTCTCCTATCTCAGTACCTTCCTGGAATGCACTCTCTCCTCCTCTGTGCCTAAAAGAGTCCCTCTCTTCCTTCAAAATATAGCATAAGCACCATCTTTTCCATAAAGCCTTTATTAACCCTACTCCACAACTGCTTCTTCTTCCTCTTCTAACTTCTTTGTATTTAACTGCTTTGATTATTCTATACAAATTCTGTATTTAATTAGACTATATGTACTTCTATATATATACATGTTGCCTTCCCTAAAAGAATATACATTATTTGAGTAGAAAGATGGTTTAATTTTTTTGTCTTTTATTTGTATCACAGTTCCTGAAACATAATGGACACTTATAAAATTAATAAATGCAATGGGAGAAACAGAGAACTTTCTAAAAACAAGTTACACAGGAGAGAATAAGCCCCCATCCTCAACCATAACTAAAGTGGTATTATTTGAGCTTTGCATCATGGCACTGGAATTCAGAGGGCACCAGCAGACCCAGCCTATGCCCCTGGCTTCTGGCCTCTCTAGCAGTGGGCTAGACTTTCAGCATAGAAACCTAGCAGTAGTCTGGAATACAGTGGTAGTTCCTCTCCATTTCCAGATGTTTCCCTCCTCACCCACCATGCCCCCTTCCACCTAGATCCCAGGTGCAAAAATTTCCCATTTAGGTCTATGAATTCTCCTCTGTAACAATTAATTTGTTTTTTCTGATCTCCAGTCATATTCTCCTCCAAAATGCAAGACACATAGTTATTACTGGAACCTCAGCTTTCCCAGGTAAGGAAATAGGTGAAACATTCCCTATCACTCTTTAATCCTCTCTTCTTTGCTCATTTTGCAAACATTTATTTTCCAAATAAAGATTCATAAAAGATAGTATAGAGCCTTTTTGTATTTTAATTGTACTAAAAGAACGTATTGTGGAAATACCAGCTGGATACCCTTTAGGACACTCTCAGATTTTTATGGCTATGATAATATTGTCTGCCCTGGCATATTTTTGTCAGGCATAGTGTCTTTTAATCTGGTTTGGAGCCTGCACAGTTTGGTCCCTAAGCCTTCCTCACTCATACAGCATATATTTTCCTGCCCACAGGCTTAGTCTTCTGTGTTTCGTTCTTTTTGTACTCCTAACCAAAAGGTATAATAGGCAGGTCCATAGTCAACCAGATGAGGAGCTCCCCTTGTCTCCTTGCACAGCAATAATTTGGTTTCTCCCAGAGGAATTGCTGTATAGAGGGAGAAATGTCACATTCATGGTTTAAATTCCATCAACAATTTTTCCAGCTGTGCTACTCCCTTCACAGTGGGCAGAAGAGTATTATTGACTATTGTTTTCATTATCTGTGAGCATGAAGGGGCAGTCTTGAGAAAGCTACTCAGGCTAGAAGGGGGTAGATACAATGACATCTATAGTAATAACTAAGTGCATGAACATCCACTGTCCATTTGCCCAACTAGTAAACAAGGAGGCTAATGCATTACATTCTTTCCCTCTCCTATACTCAGCTCAATGATTTTTAAAGAGTACCATTTCCTATTAAGAGCTTCATGCTGTACTCTTCTTCCCATAAATCATGAAACTTATCAAAATGGACAACTGGAAACATTGTTTTAGTAGATACTAGATCTGGTTATGGGGAAGGATCAGGAAAATGTTACTGTATGTATAAATATATGTATATATACATATGTGTGTGAATATACATATATACACATATTTTAAAGAAGGGAGATCTTAAAATGGATATTTACAGAGAATATTCATGCATATTTATATTTAATATCTTATTGGATTTAATTTTATTACATTCTGGGAGGCAATTGGGAGAAAAATAAACACAGTGGAATGTTATCTCATTGGCATGCAGAATCAATGTGATCATTGCACGGCTGATATAAACTCAGAAGGAAATGCTTCTGACATTTCACAGGAGCTTTTTAATTTCATATTTACAGTGTGTGTGTGTGTGTGTGTGTGTGTGTGTAATGATATAGTAGTCTTATTGTTTAATTATGGAGATTGCAGAAAGGAGCAGACACCGACTTTTTCCTCCTTAATTGCTATTAGCCTGCTCTCAAACTGTTGAATGTTCAAGTATATAAACTGTGCTCCTGTCATGCTTACTGTCTCTTATATTTCAAGTTATTTTCTATCCCCTAGGTGAAAATTTTTTAATTCAATTTTTGTGCTATATGGACTTTTATTATGAGTAATAATGGAATGCAAGGGGGTGATTATGGCAAGATAATCATAGTCCAAAACAGAAATGATGCTTTTGAGTATTATAATCTCTCCCAATTGATAAATCTGTCTTTCCACTGCCCTCTATGTTTATTGCTCCTTTTGGTGAGGTGATCAGCATTTTTGGAAAGGAGGGCATTAGTAGTAGTGGTATCAATTACTATAATTGTTAATGGCATCATTTGGGTTAGCAAGTTGCTGCTAAGGGGAAAGAATGAGCTATTGCTTTGATTCTCTTTCTAATTGGAGAACCTTGGGACATTAAGGGGGGAGAGATTATACTTAGGTTTCTTGAACAGTATGGTTCTGACATTTGCCATTCTATTAATTGCTATTGGGGGAGTAGGGGTATTAAAGGAGGTGTGAGCTGCCAAGCTCTTTTCAGGGTTGTTCATCCACCTTCGTTGTCTATCTGGCACTCATCTCTAATCTATGGCTTCAAGAAGCTGTAGCATGCATAGGGGCCACAGTAAACCATCTTGGCAGATGGGCTAAACCAGGTTGAGGGTAACCAACAAGCCTCAGACCCATCAGTGAGTTAGGTGGGCGTCTGCCACAAGCATATGAATGGGAACAATTGTTTCCAGTGGCCATGAAGGCAGCTGAAGCAGCACCGTGGAACACTTAGAACAGACCTGAATGCCTTGGAAACTTCTTCAGACCATGGATAGGTTAAGACTAGAGACAGAGTGATGATGGCTGGTTGTTGTGGTTCATGTGACAAACAGGATCATGTGCAGTGGTAACCCTACATTTTTCACTGGTCACCCAAAATCCTTTGGCGTGGACTGTGTGTTGTGTAGAGTTTGGTCAGACATTGAAGACACCAAGGTCATCCACTGCATCCTGGGTCACCACCAGTTGTTTTAACTTTTGTCTTGCCACTGAACTTTCATGACCCTGGAAGAGAAAGTTAGGTTACAGATGTTGTGCAACTCTACCTAACTTAAATCCCATTCACATGTGAGTCAAGATCACCCTATGATCTCATTGGTCCTCTGAAAACAAAGGACAAACAACAACAATTGCTATTGGTTGATTTGAATGATCTGCTGATATCCACATGCATCTCCTTCCTCAGTGTTCCTCCATTATTCCAATGCTTCAATAGGCTTGTGATTATCATTGGTGTGGGTAAAGTTCTAACTAGAGAGTAATAATTAGAGGGCTTTGCCCTGAGTGCTAATACCTGGGCAGAGGAATACTCCTTACTTTGGGTGGTTCCCCATCTGTATGTTAGATATTTGTCCCACCTCTCCTCTAGCTGCCAACCCTACCACCCTCTGATTCCTGTCACCATGTTGCCCATCAGAGTTCATCACTCCCTCTCCTCTTCCACACATAATTGTGCCTACATTAAGTGGATGGAGCAGAGAATTTAGAGGACAGCATGCTCTGGTAAGAAAAGCTGTACATATTACTGTTTAAAACATTGCTACGCAGGCTTCTCATCAATGGAAGTCTTTCTGGTAGTCCTATTTTGATAGAAGAATTAAATAATGTACTTTTTGGATTCATATCATTAAACCCTCTGCTAAGGACCAGGCCCAGTTGGTATTTTCACACTCTTACAACCCAGTGAGCTAAATGTGACCTCCTTGAGGGCAAGAACTGTTTCATTTTTGTCTTTTTTATCCCCCAGCAATGAATACAGTGCCTGGCACATAGTAAGGACAAAATTCTTGTTAATTAATTGACTTATTAGGTGGCATAGTGGATAGGGTGCTGGGCCTGGAATTAAGAAATTTTGTCCTCTTGAGTTCAAATCTGACCTCAGATACATATTAGCTATGTGACCTTGGGCAAGTCACTTAAGCCTGTTTGCCTTAGTTTCCTTATCTGTCAAATCAGCTGGAGAAGGAAATAGCAAGCCACTCCAGCATCCTTACCAAGAAAACCCCAAATGGGGTTATGAAAAGTCAGATATAACTTAAAAACAACTGAATTAACAACAAAATTTCTAATTATTACTGGGACATGTGGTCATTCCCTCTAATACTCCTGAGTCCATCTCATTCACAAGACTTCAAAGAGTTCATCACATGACCATGTCCTCCCTCTAGGGTTGACCCAAAGCACATAAGGCATCTTTTAATGTCTAGTAACAGATACCAATGCAGCACTTGGTCTATTGGACTTCCTTCTTGCTACATGGTTATCTCCTCTCCATATTCTTGTGCCATTTCCTAACATGTTGCTACTCACACAGGCCCACAGTTCATTTTTCCTTTGCCCTTTGACTCACCAGTAACATTGATCCTTCAGATATTGGAGTACCCTGTGATTTTAGGACAGTTGCTCCTATAATAGTGTTATTAATCATATCTTGCAGTTAGCAACATGGCTGTGTTGGTAAGGAAAGTGAAAATGAGAGAAAACTGGGAGGAAGGGAGAGCAACCCCAACAATCAAAACTTACAGTTACAATTTTGAAGAATAAGCCTGTCCTCAAATAAGAAAAATAAGAAATCACCTCTATCCTGTTCCTTTGCAGAAACAGGAAATTCATTGGTATCACCTATATTTTCAGACTTTTGCAATGTATTCATCTATTTTGCTAATTTTTTTGTTGCTTCTTATTTTCTTTAAGAAATGTTGACTTTTGTTACATAGGGTAGCCCTCTCAGACTAGAAAGGGTGAGGGACACTGGGAGAAACTCTGGAGATGTAAAAAAAATAAAAGATAGCGACAAAATTTATTTATAAACAACAATAAAAAGAAACTGGGGGGAAATTAAAGGAAAAATGGATGGCCAAAAAAGTGGGTCCCTCAGATCTCTGTAAGTCATAAGAATTTAAGCCCTTGCTATCAAGAAAGCAGACAGGGAAAAAACAGTGCCATGTCTCTTAGCAAAGCTCCCTATCAGGGGAGTCCTACAAAGAAGTTGTTTTACTACCCCTGTAAAAACAGATTTATCTTTTGGCAAATGGTTCCATTTATACAAAGCAAAACAAAAGTTATAAAATTCCACTGTCTCTCCGATTGATAGCATATGATTAAGGTCCCCCCACAACACAGCAGACACTGCTACAAGTAACACAGTGAGGGAGAATTGATTAAGTCACTTACTCAAGAATAAAAATGAACAGAGTGCCAAGCCTGTTGACAGGGAGAGATATGAGTCCAGCCTTATCTCCATGTTATTGCCCTTGCCAGTTACTATCATGCTATTAAGATAAAGCAGGTTGCCCTGCTATGCATGCTACTGATTGGAAGTCAGATTACAAATACAGTGTTTTCTTACTCTGGATGCTGGTAGGACCCTGGACAAAGGTTAACCAGTGAAGCAAAAATTCCTTTAGGAAATGAACTCAAGAACTTAGTTAAGTCATTTATCCTTACATGTTTTGATGTAAGAAGAACTTCTCTAAACACATAAAAGTTTATTAGGTGTAGCAGCAAGCACCCCAAGTGTCCTCAGGGCTTGCTGCCACCACAGGTTCTTGGATCTGCTTTGATAAAGGAAAGCAACTCAAAATGGGTTAACAAGCTTACTTTAATCAGTCAAACATATATCGTTTACCTCATTCAGGGGAAAAAGGTCAGCACCCTGAACTTCAAAGTATATAGGCAGAATTATCAAGACAGAAACAGATCAAGTAGACAGCTTTCCAAACTGTCCAACCATTACATCCATACCAAATCAACATCTGGGTTTTTCAAAGCCGGGGGATTCTGGACAACGGCTTCCCAGAATTCAGATCAAATCACAGAACACTTCTCAAAGTGAGCCCCAAAATAAAGCTACACATCAGGGCTTATATAGCCTTCTCCTGGCTCAGAGAATGTAACAGCCTTATTGACTCACTGGCCAATCAAGAAGTATCTACTGAAAAACAAGCCTCCCACCCCAGGCTCCAGGTACACTTTAGCCTAGGGGCAGAGAAGATCTTTAAATTTTACATTCCCATTGCATTAGGGTATCACCGACACCAAGTACTGGTTTCATGTCTGGAGAGGAGTTGTTTGTCTTAGAAAGACTTAACTATATGGGCTCTGTAACATATGGCTTTCAAAGGTATCATTATTGCCTAGCTCCCTCTCCACCAGTGATGCCAGAGCCTTTACTAGATGAAATGGTTCCTGGGACAAAGTGAGGCTAGGGCAAGTAGTATGTCTTAATGGGAGGTATCAGGGAAGGAGAAGGAGGAGGAAAGGAGAGGAGAGACTTGGGGAAGGATTGAGACAGCACCAAGAATAGTCCCATTGTTGGGAGGGGGTAACCCATCTACCAGAGAGTCCCTTGGGGGAAGTTGTACCCCATGTCTTAAGAAGACCCCAAAGCAAAATGCTAGTCGATGTGTCAGTGCCCCATTTACCCTGTGCCAGTTCTGTCCCTGAGCAGGGCCCAGTACATTATGAGACTAGATTCGACACCTTGCCCTTCCTCTAATGAACTGAGAAGCAATGTGGCATTATGGAAATGGGATTGATCTTGGAGCAGGAGAACTGCCTATGGGTCCTGGCTCAACACTTCAAAGCCGTCTGGAGGTAGGCAAGTTATTTAATTTTGTGAAGCTCAGTTCCCCCCTACATAAAATAGGTACTTGCCTATAATAGCAATTACCCTGCCTACTTCATGTCATTGCTGTAAGGAAAGCACTCTTCAAACTTTGAAGTGATATAGAAATGTGAACTGTTATTATTAATGGTGTGACCTTGGAGAATTTAACTCTCATGTTCCATATATATAAGAGATTAAAAACAAAATACCTCACTTCCTGTATCCTAGGGCTACTTGTTCTCATTGTTCAATCATGTCTGATTCTCCTTGACCCCCTTTGGGGTCAAGGATACTGGACTGGTTTGCCATTTCCTTCTCTAGCTCATTTGACAGATGAGGAAATTGAGGCAAGCAGAATTACATGACTTGCTCAGGGTCACCCAACTATTAAGTATCAGAAGGCAGATTTTAACTCCGCAAGATAAGTCTTCCTAACTCCAGGCCTAGTGCTCTATCCACTATACCATACAACTGCCCCCTGGGGGTATTGAGAGGATACCATGAAATGAGACTGAGTGTTCTGAGAAGGAAGAAGGACCTTTGAGATGCAAAGCATCATTATCATTGTTCCTCCTGGCTGAGAGGGCACCAGTGCATATTCAGCACCTGCATGGTGTGAAGCCCAATAGGTCTGTGATTCTGTGAAGATGCTAATTCTGATAGTGAAAAAATACAACCCAGTGGCAATGACTTAATAGCATTTAAAGGAGGGAATTGTCACAGAAAGAGGAGGTTGAAATTTGAGATATACGAAGTAAATCTAATTGTTTCTTCTTTGAATAGATTTCTACTCAGTTCTGTAGCCTGAAAGCTGACTCTTTTTCTAAACTGACTTTGCTAAAATAAAATAAAAAATTACAGAATATTGAAGCTGGAAGGGTCCATATTGACCATCCGGAGTCTAGAGTTACCCCCATTTTTTAAAAGAGGACCTTGAGAGTCAGAGAGGGTGGTGCCTTACCCACCATCATAAAACTTGTTAGAATGAAGACAACTAGAATTCAGATCTTCTGCCTCCCAGCCATATCCTCTTTTCACTATATTATGATACCTATTCCTGCCAACAATATGGGCTGGTATTCTCTCATGTTTCAGCAGGTACTTCTTTAATCTGTACTTTCATCTACCTTCATCAGATGGGTGACTCCTCATGTGATTATAAATTCATAGCTAGAAGGAGCCTTAGAGATAATGTAATCCTACCCCCTCATTTTATAGAGAAAGACATTGAAGACCAGAGAAGTTAATTGATTTGCCCCAGGAAAATCATTTAACCATGATTGCCTCAGTTCCTCATCTGTAAAATGAGCTAGAGAAGGAAATGGCAAGCCACTCCAGTATCTTTGCCAAGAAAATCCCAGATGGGGTCACGAAGAGTTGGAGATGACTGGAAAATGACTCAACAACAACAAATGTGTTTATCAGATAACATAGTCCCCCCCACTAGACCTTCTAGATGAGTGTTGGGGAAAGTGTGACCTCGTGACCACATGTGACCTTCTAGGTCCTTGGGTGAGATCTTTTGACTGAGTCCAAGTTTTATAAGACAAATCCTTTTACTAAAGGGATTTGCTCTGTGAAGTTTGTATTCAGTCAAAGGGCCGCACCTGAGGACCTAGAGGGCCTTGAGGCTGTAGGTTCTCCACCCCTGTTCTAGATCCTATATTTGTGATGACAGGGACTAAGTCCTATCTACACTTTCTGTCACCCTGATATATAGCAAAGTGTTCTACACCCAGTAGGAGCTTAAGAGATGTTTGTCGTACCATACTATAATGTGTTGTCTGATTGGCACGGTGGATGGCACATATAGCGTAGTGTTAGAAAGACTGGGTTTAGGTCTTTCCTTAGTTGTCTAATCATGGGCAAATCATTTCAGCTTACCTAGCTTCAGTCTCCTTACCTAAAAATAGGGTTAATAATATTTATACTAACTACCTGCCTTTTGGGGAGAAAGCTCTTTGAAAACCTTAAAGAGCTAGAAAACCTGAATTAATTATCATCACATTATAAAACACCAGCAGTATGTAATTAATGTCATAAAAGAGATGCACATAAAATCCTATGGAAATTCACAGGTAAGAGTAACCCCATTGACTTGGGGTGATCTGGAAAGGCTTCCCAAAGAAGGGTACCACTGAGTTTGGATAGATAGGTAAGACTTCAACCTTTAGACACTGAGCTGTGGGACCCTGTGAGTTATGGGGATGACATAAACAAAGGTTTGGAGTTAGCAAAAGATGAGAGTTATGTTCAGTGAAGGATCATTTGTTCAATTTAGTTGGAGTGTAAGGTACATGAAAGGTATCAGGGCAAGCAAGTGAAGGTTGAAAAAATAGGGTGAGACCATATCAATCCATTGCTCAACAAGAATTTGAGAACAAATTATTTTATACCACATACTGTAGTAGGTAAAAATCAAACACTTGCCCTAAAAGAACCTATGAGATATATACATATATACATATACACATATGTATATGTAAATATACATACATATAGATAGATATAGAGATTGACAGATAGATAGATACACACACACACATATATATATATAGACATATCTATATGAGCCTATATATAAGGAAACAAAATATATGCAAAATAAATATAAGATAATTTATTGAGGATGTGGTTCAGGTAGGAGGTGCCTCTTGATCTGATACTGGGAGGAAGTTAAGGACTCTGAGAGGCATAGATGAAGAGAGCATGCACTGCAGATATTGGGGGATGGCTGAAGCAATGAATGATGGGAGATGTGAGAGATGGACTATCATATGTGACAAAAAAAAAATGGTCCAGATGAGCTGATTTGTAGCATGTGTGAATAGGGAGGAATGTGTACTAAATATGAAAAGACCAACTGGAACCAGATTGTAAAAGAAAACAAAGGAGTGTGTATTTATCATAGAATCAATAAGGAACCTCTGGAACTTTTGGAGCTGAGGAGTGACATAGTGAGACCTGTGCTTCAGGATTATCACTTTAGCATCTGTGTGGAGGAAAAATTGGAGAGTAGGGAGAGCTTGCAGCAGGAAGAACAATTAGGAAGTTATTACAATGGTGAGAGGTAATGAGGACCTGACCTGGGGTGGTGCCCATGTAAGTGGAAAGAAGGGACCAAATTTGAATGATGTTATGGAGAAAAAATCAACAAGATTTGAAATTCATTGGATGTGAATATGAAAGAGAATGAACTTGAGAATGATGCTGAAGGCATCCTCCCCAGGCTTTATTCTTGATGCTCTAGAGTTTTTACCATGCCACATTGGCTTCCTCACCCTCAAGGTTCACCCCAGCACTGGAAGAATGTGTCACCCCTGTAGCCCCTTCCTTTGAATGGTTGGGTCCCCCTAGAACCTCTGTACTATGGAAAGTGATTTTATTTTAGGGATTTTTTTTTAAAGCTGCAGTTAAAATTTGACTTTAGGTGACAGCACTTTTTTTTGAGTATTCATAAATCTCACTAATAAGGCTCTGGATCTTGTTTTGGTTAGCACAATTAAACCAACAAAGGAAAGCAACTGAAGAATCTCACCATTTATAGGGAATCTTTCTATTTAGACTTTGTTCACTATGACAGTGATCTTTGGGGAACTTATCTGTTCCATGCTCTTTCCCACCCATTTTGTGACATCCTTGATATGAATAATCAGAGTGACTTTGAATCATCTTTGTGATTTCATTTATAATCCAGGGCCCATCAAGTTCTACAATCAAATGAGCCAGGTCTAATGGAGGGGAGCTACCCCCTCCCCCCAGTATATATTCTCTTTTGGTTCATTATTGCCCCCACCTAGAATTTATTCTGGAAAATCTTTGGGTGTTCTGTATTTAAGTAAATGTGGGTAATGGGGGAGTACCCAAGTCTTATACAAGTACTTAAGGCAAGAAATACTTAATGATCAGATGGCAGCTTTTATTTTACTACACTGAAAATTCAGAAGACAGAAGGGATTTACAGGAGCCCATAAAATAACCACATAGAACATATAATGAAGTCATAGTGGCCCATAAGCAATCACCATAATTCTCCTCCCTCTCTGGTGGGTCCTACTTTTTTCACTACAGTTTGAAAGTTCTGATGTAACACCACTCTGTGACTGGGACTTCAAAAACAATCATTTCATCTTTGGACAGCCCCTAGTTACTGAAATTTAATTATGACTTGTTTGTTTAACTCTTAACAAAACTGCCAATGAGCACATACATATACTTTATGGAGAAAAGTATGGATAGTCAAATGTTCTAAATCCAGGCTTAATTTCTGTTAAAGGTCATCACATTGATCAGGGAACTCCTTTGATTAACCCTCTCTCTCCACCCCTTACACATTTATCTGAGAATATTGTATGATCTTAACACATATATTAAAAATTCCTTTTTGGCCCTTGAGTCAGGAGGACCTGAGTTCAAATCTGACCTCATACACTTAACACTTACTAGCCGTGTGACCTTGGGCAAGTCACTTTACCCCAACTGCCCTAACTTCCTCCCTCCAAAAAGCAAAAAAAAAATCCTTTTTAAAGAAGAACCTTTGAGGCTGAATTTTGTTCTATTTTTAATCCATTTTTAAATTAACAAAAACAAAAACAATGATTTACTTTCTCTGTCCCTTTCACTCAAAAGATACAGAAAGTCTTTTACAAAAGCCTATTCCCATCTCATATTTCACAAAGGGTACCCATATACAGGTATAGATCAATTTCATAAACATTTCATAATGATAAGAAATCAGGTACGTTGTTTAGTGGTTCTTATCGTTCTTTTGATCACCTGAGGTATAGGGTAATAGGACCAGTTATGACTCTTTTCCATTCTTTTGGTATATTCCCTCACCTGAGATATTTTGAAAAAATAATCCTCAATTTTTTCTCCATTGTGTTTACCTCCAACATGAACTTTTTCAGTGTGGAATTGGCCCGTTCAAGTCACTCTTCCCAATATTGTCTTCTTAAGGGCAATGTCAGTTTCCTCATATAGCAATCTGACACTAAGATGTTAGGGCCTAAATATGGCAGTTCTAATTCATTGATGATGAAAATGGATAATTATAGAAAGGTTGATAACTCTGTTCTACTCTCTGATGTCCTTAGCTAAATTCATCCACCAATGCTCTTGGGATGGCACAGCACATTTGAATCTCAAGCCAAGCTTTCTGTGGATTCATTTGGCTTCTACAGTTTTTTGGCATTTTATGAGGCAATATTAGTCTTGATCTTTCATTATCTTTCTCTGGAGCAGGAGATTGTAACCTGTTTAGTGTTATGGACCCCTTTGGCAATCTGGTGAAGCTTATGGAGCCCTTCTCAGAATATTTTCAAATGCATAAACTAAAATAAATAGGATAACAAATCAAACCAATTATATTGAAAGAAAGACATAGTTTTTTGACATCCAGTTTGATCTCCTAAAATCTATCCATGGACCTCTAGGTCTGTGGACCCAAGGTTGGAACTTCTATGATAATTACAAAGGAGTTTACATTCTGAACTGGTGTTGCCCTTGGCTGCCATACCTTTCCCATTGATAAAGAGATAAAGTATGTACTGGTTAAGGTCATTTCTGTGATTTGATGGCTTCTTTTGTATGGTATCCACTCTGTATCAGCAAAACTCTAGCAAAAAAAATACTGATGATCAGGGTCTGTATTTTATCTTTATTTTTTCGTTTCCCATTTTCTGCTTCAATGGTTCATTTTAACCAGTCAGATTGAAGGTGTTGCAGTTGTATACTAATGTATGCTTCCTATAATTATCTTTCCTTCTAAGTTGATGTTGATTTTTTTTTACTTTTGTTCTAATTAGTTGATGTATAACTATGTAGACAGTTGATTTGCCATACCATAAGGAGTCAGCTGCTTCCTGACTTTTAAGATACAGTGAATCTCATTTTTGCAATGTTTTCTCATGAAGGGATGGCCAACCGCCTCTCCAATGTGTCCTTCACACAGCTATCAAAGTGATATTACTATGGCATAAGCCTAACCCTATTATTCCTTTGATCAATAAACTCCTGTGACTCCAATTACTTCCAGCATCAAAGACCAACTCGTTTTTGGTCATTTAAAGCCTTTAACAACTTGATTCTAATCTACCTGTCCAGGCTTATCACATGAAGTCCCATTTCAGCCACAGTCTCTGGGCTGGCCAGGCTGACCTTCTTGCTCATCCTCTCACATGCCGTTCTATCTCATCTACGCTTTTGCTGTCTCACATGACTTGGATACATTTGTTCTTCTCTTTGCCTCTTACATATAATTTCTAGCTTCCTTCAAAGCTGAAGTCAAATATTACTTCCTCTATGAGACCTTTCCTGATGTCCCTAGTAGCTGTCTTCTCCAAAAAGTACCTTTGTATTTACACGTGTGCATATATATGTATACATGCATACACACAAGTGTACTATGCGTACATGTGTTTGTGTGCAGTATGGTTTATTAAAGCTCAAACTGGCACCAATACTTTTGGACCATCCCACACATATATTCATATCCATGAATATGCACATGGTATATATTTAAATACATATGTGTATGTATTTAAATACATATGTGTATGTATACATGTGTGTATATATGCCTCCTCCCAATAGAACATAAACTGAACATGGTAGTTGCTTCATTTTTTGTCTTTGATTCTCAGAGCCTAATATTATATCTGATACATAGTAGGTATTTAATAAATATTTATTGGTTAATTTTGGAATTAAAATTTTTTATGAGTAATGTTTCTAAATAGTCTAAAAGCCTTCTCCTCCCTTAATTTCTCAAACCTTCACCATATTTTCCAGCATGCCTTTTGCCCTCCTCCCCAAAGTCCATCAAAGTATATATTGATTTAGTTTGGAGGCTCTTGTCAATTTTTTTCCTATCATTCCTCTATCTATTTTCCCACTGTAAGAATTATTAATACACAATTTGCAATTATATTCCTGATAGTCTTTTTGCTTAGGCTCATCATGAGCTTTGAAAGAAAAGGAGGATCAGTTGGCTAGGTGGTGCAGTGAATAGAGCACCTGCCCTGGAGTCAGGAGGACCTGAGTTCAAATCTAGCCTCAGACACTTAACACAAAAACTAGCCATGTGACCTTGGGCAAGTCACTTAACCTCAATTGCCCCTTCAAAAAGCAAAAAGAGGAAGGAAGGAAGGAAGGAAGGAAGGAAGGAAGGAAGGAAGGAAGGAAGCAAGGAAGGAAGGAAGGAAGGAAGGAAGGAAGGAAGGAAGGGAGGAAGGAGGATCAAATATCCCACAAAAACAAAGAGACCAATATCAGAGGATTAAAGTATACATGATAGGAAGAAGGCGTAATCAGTTCTGAAAGGTAGGAACTGGATAGAGGGGGTATGTGGGCCATTGCATGCCAAACAGAGCATTTTGTATTTAGTCCTTGAGCCAATAGGGAGTCACTGGAGTTGGTTGAGTAGGAGAGTGACATAGTTAGACATGTGCTTATAAACAGAAGAACAGTTTTGCATATATACATATTTGTGTCTAATGGTAGCCATTTCTGGGGGAGGGGAGGAGGGAAAAAATAAAAAAAAGGAAGTTACATGATAACTTTATTATATATTTAAAAGGAATAGCAAATTACCTATAATTGATTTGCAATTTCATGTACAATCATCTTTTTTCTATTCTATCATGTTATGGACATGCTTGTTTTATTTCTTAAGTTTAGAATATGATAAATACAATTTAGGGGGAAAAATGAAAATAATTTTGGTGACTGAACAGAGAATGAATTGGAATCAGGATTGACAGGAGGCAGGCAAACCAGCAGATTTTTGTAATAGTCCACATGTAAGATGGTGAGGGCCTGTCCCTGGGTGGTGGCAGTGTCAGGGGAGAGAAGACATATGCAAGAGATGTTGCAAAGGTTAAATCAACTGGCCTTGGCACGAGATCGGATATGGGGGCGGTAAGATATAGTTAGAAGTTGAGTCTAAGGGGCTTGGAGGGTATTGTTTCCCTTTATAGTAATAGGGAAGGTTGGGGAAGGGGAGTGGTTTTTTGGGGAGAAAGATAAATACTTCAGTTTTGGACATGCTGACTTTGAAATGTGTCCACCCAGTTGAAGATGTCTGAAAGGTGGTAGAATGAAAGTAAAAGGTTACAAAGGCCTTAGTAAAATGGTTTTAGTACACTGAGGTACAGAAAGTGGGCATTATTTTTGGCTACTAGGAATGCTTGAATAGCAGGTTTCCTCTGCCAGTTGCCTCCAAAAGGAATAAGGCAATGAATATTCAGTTCCTTGAGTCCATACGACTGGCCCCAAAAGGTAAAATCACCTTTATAGGGCCATTTACTTTAAATCTCCACATTTCTTCACTGTGTCTCTTCTCCACTCTAAACCAATTCTCTCTCTCTGGCTAATTCTTTATTTTAGAAGTGTGGGAATATTAGAGATAGAAGATACTGCCCAGCTAAAGCCTGGATGGAAAATATCCATAATCCTACCTTTGCCACTCCAACTCTGGGGCCCTTAACTTCTCTCTGCCTCGCTTTTCACCACTAAAATGAAGGAGTGAATTGAACAGCCTATAAAGTCCCAGATCTCAATCTATTCTCCTGGAACCATATGTTGGTGAATTGTGAGTTTCCTAGCATAGACCTTGTTTTATTTAAAGACATTTGTTTGAGATCTCTGGTCATCACGTCTGCCTCATTTACTAAAAAATGAAATAAGATAATGCTCCCTTTTCTGCTAAGAGGACCCCAACTTAAGATCAGTGCAATAAGATGTTACAGAAATGCAGACTTCATCTACAATCAAAGTTTTGTTTTTTACTGTGAGTCAAGGCAGACTCAGGCAGGGGCAAGGTAGGGGCAGCTAGGTGGCTCAGTGGATAGAGTGCAAGGCCTGGAGTCAGGAAGATTCCTGAGTTCAAATCTGGCCTCAGACACTTACTAGCTGTGTGACCCTAGGCAAGTCACTTATCCCCGTTTGCCTCAGTTTCCTCATCTGTAAAATGAGCTAGAGAAGGAAATGACAAACCACTCCTGTATCTCTGCCAAGAAAACTGTAAATCGGGTCATGAAGATTCATATGGGACTGAAAAAGGACTGAACAACAAGGTAGACTCAGGAGCTATGGAAGGGTAGCAAGGAACAAAACAGAACCTTGGAGTCAGGACATTGAGAGTTTAGTCACTTGTCTGATACTAGCTCTGGGACTTTGGGCAAGTTAAAGTCCTGGCTCTACCTTCCTTCCCTGTGTCATGTGGTAGAACAAAACCAGGTTCAGAAGAGCTGGGTTCAGATCTCACCTCAGATGCTAACTAATTATGAGACCTTGGGCAAGTCATTGGGAAATAACCTCTATGGACCTGTTTCCTCATCTCTAAAAGAAGTAGGTCACCCTTTGCCACCCCTTCCCATTCTGAAGTACAGTGAAAATCAAGGTTTGGCTCACAATTCGATTCAAAATAACAGCAACAAAAAAAGCTGATGTAAAGTTTTGACTCTTAGATGTACTTACATTACACGGTTATTTTCATGTGCCTGCACCCGATGGTAGAACACGCTGGCTGCATTATTGATTTACAGTATATTGCAGTCGGGAACCGCTGAATTACACCTCTCCAAACAGCCTCACAATGGCATCAGGGCAGTCATTCATACCAAGAGGTTATTTTCAGGTTCTAGATCTTGCCGTGCATTCATGTTAGAATGAATTTGTATTAGGAGTAGATAGAGTAAATGAGGTAAGACCATCCAGGGCAATAAATCTTCCAGATTTAAGTGAGTTTCATATGCAGTTAACAGCATGTAAATTCTCTAAATGTGATTAACAGCCTCATGAAGGTGAGATATCAGTGATTGACAAGAGCTTTCAAAAGGAGAGGGATGGGGGGGGGATTGATGGGGCTTGGAGTGGGGAATGGGGGTTGGGGTTGGCCATTACATGTAAACAGATCTTGAATTTTCCCTCTGGATTGATTGTATTTCTCTTAGGTGTAGATTTAATTCCTTCTATTGTTTTTTGTTGTCTCCAAATTTTATATTTAACGCTTCCTAAAGGTTGCTGCTTTATTCAGTTCAGCCAGAATAATGCTTTAGCTGGCGTCCTCTGATAGCAGACTGTAGTCTTTCTTCTTTTGGGTGTACTCTATTGACAGCTCATTATGGAGTGCTTTATCCTGCATATTAATTTCAGGATTTCACATCTTGAACAGATCCTTAATCACCTGTTTACAGCTGAATTTTAATATGTTAAATGTTTCTATATATCAGTTCCATCAGTGGCATAATAGCAGCTTTTTAAAAAATATTCTAATCTCCCTACCCCCTCTTTCTTCCCATCTATTTTCTGTCACCCCAATCCCAAATGAGATTAGTGGCTCTTGTCAACAAGACATGGATAAACATACCTGCTTAGGATCACAGATCTAAAGAAACTGAAGGCCAGAGAGGAAGAATTACTTGGACAAAGTGTAAAACAAATAAAGACCAGGAAGTGGTAGAAGTGGAATTTGAACCCAGTCCTTTTGACTCCAAAACAAATGTTCCAGGGATCTTTTTCCTTCCTGAATTTGAAGATGCTATTCTCCTTGGGACTTAGTTGGGGCAACTAGTTTACATTTCAGGCCACATGCTAGCCTTTTACAAAGTCGCCCTCTAGTGATTTACATGTGTTATCTCACTTGATTCTCACAAAAACCCTGTGAGGTAGGTAGTAGTAGCACTATCCCCATTTTATATTATTACAATTTACATTATTATTTCCTCATTATCACAAATGAGGAAACTGAGGTTTACAAGATGGTCAGTGAGTTACCTAGTCATACAACTAGTAAGAGTCTTAGGTGAGATTTGAACTCAAATCTTCATGAATCAACTCCAGCTTTCTGTCCACACTACATCCAATTCCTTTTTTCCCTTGAAATGTCTTCATGATACCACTACAAGGGATGTGGAGATAGGGGTGGCAACAATTCCTTCATAAAAGGGACTCTTGTGACTGGTCCTACAAATCCTTCAGTATGACTTAGGGTTTGTATATTCTTTACCTTGGAGAATCTATAAATTGTATTAGACATTTCTGAGTAAGTTTTCTTGGGTTTGAGTCGATTGAAGAGGAGCATGTAGATTTTCACTCCTCTAATTGTAGTTTGCCTCTAAATTGGAAACATCTCAAAATCATTTCTATTGTGTATGAATGATTTAATAAACAAACATTTATTTGGCACCTGTTAGCATTTTACTAAGCACAAATTAAAAAGCAAAGTCAGTCCCTACTCTCAAGTGGCTTACATTATAATGGAGATGATAGAAGGAGGAGTGGTGGCAGGAGGGGTATTTTGACCCTGAAAGTTACTGAGCCTGTGAGTGGGACTAGGGGAAAAAACTGATACAACCTATCCAGGAACAATGACAGAGTTGATTTGATTATAGTTCGTGGCTCCAGAACTAGGAAAAGAAAAGGGAAAGATATTCTCACTCTGAGGCAAGGTGATTGTTAAGGCTATAGAGAGAAAATGATTAGAGAGTAGGGAGTGAAATGAAGCCTGGTGACTAGTGCTTTTCTGAAATAATGGTCCAGAAGAGACAATCACCCATCAGGGCAGCCAGCCTCCAGGCTGCAGTATAGCTAGGGCCTAATTAGTAGGAATAATAAATCCCCCAAAGTGGTCAGTGGTCAGCAGGTATTTGAATTTAGTTTATTCGAGGTTATAATTACATAAAATATGATAATTAGTTTTAGCAAAATTGAAATATGCAGTGCGAATTTAAATAATGCGACCAGTAACTATTTCAGGGGATTCGTTATTGGCACTAATTGGGGACCTGGTTGTAGCTCCTTGTTGTTTAAATTGAAAAGAGCCAGTAGCCTCAGTCTATGGAACCCTTCTTCTACTTTGTCTTTCAAGCTGGCTTTTAAAGGGCCAGAAAAGGCCAGTGACTTGCTATGATACAAGCCCCCTAGGAAACAGGAACAGGGTCCTCATGATGAAAGCACCTAGCTTTTGTCTAGCACGTCATTGCCTTCAAAGCTCGTTCACATCCACGTTCTCATTTGATCCTCACAGCTTGTCACTGAGCACTTAGAAATTTAAGCTATCACCAGAAGGGGTTGAAAGCTGGTATTTAGTGAGAAAAGAATAAGGAAGCTTGTGACCTAAGTCTCAATCAGCAAACTCGGTCACATGGGCCTCCTACTTGCCCAAAATGTTTTCTTCTGTAGTTGTAATTAAATGCCTTATCTCTTTCCCTGGGAGAAATTAAATATACTCCTTTGCTTCCCCATTCTATATAGGGAACTCTAACATTGAAGTTCAATCCATCAATCAGTAAACATTTACTAGGAACCTACTATGGGGCAGCTTAGTGGCACAATGGAAAGAGTGCCAGACCTGGAGTCAGAAAGACTCATTGCCACCAAATCTAGCCTCAGACACCTACTAACTGTGTGACCTTGGGCAACTCACTTAACCCTATCTGCCCCAGTTTCCTCATTGGTTAAAAACTACTCCAGTTGCTTTGCCTGGGGTCACAAATTTGACTTTTTTTTTTTCGGACAAAACTGAAAAAAGCCCCTGCTATTGCCAGGCACTGTGCTGAGTACTAAGGATACAAAAAGAGACAAGATTGTCCCTTTTCTTACAGTCTAACGAAGAACCCCATATACAGTGCTCTGTGGGTCACTGTGGCTACCGAGGCTTGTCAGACTACAGGACTGACAGCTTTATAGTGACAGAGGACAAATCCTCACATCTCATGACTCGTGAGACCATAGAGAACAGGATATATGAGGAAAGAACATGATTAGAAATAGAAAATGTATTTCTTAAAATTTAAAAATTGTATCCCAAGAACAGAGCAAAGAGAAAAACTCACCATCCAAATTTCAGTCTAATTTGATTAAATTCCCCAAACTTTTGCTAAACTCCTACTATATACAAGTCATCGGTTAGGTGCTGGGAGTGCAGAGACAACAATGAAGCAGGCATTGTCTCCAAAGCTCTTCTGCTTGGTTGCTTGTTGTCCTTCCTTCTTGAGGAGAGTGACATCACCAAGCTAGAGTCAAGTTTCAATGTGTCGGACTGTGACTGGGAATGTTCTCCCACAGCTTAGGCAAAAATAGTCTGTGTGAATGAACACTTGGGGTGGATTCTCGAAATTTGGGCATCCTGCAGTTCCTTTGAGCTATTAGAATTCTGCTTTGCTCATAGAGCACAGCACCTTCTCTGATATGGACACACCATGCTGGGCGGTCCTGTGCCAGTGTCTCCCACGTCACACAATCAATTCCAAACTCTTAAGAGACCTTAAGAGTGTCCTTCTATGCTTTCTCTGACCACCATGTGAACGTTTGCCCTGTGTGAGTTCTCCATAAAATAGTCTTTTTGGCAAATGTACATTTTGCATTTGAAGCTCTTGTCTTTGGTCGTGGAAATACTATGTGTGTGCCAATATAACATGTATCCAAAGCAGTAATTACTGGGTGGGGGCAGTGTCAGGAAAGGCCTTAACATAGGAAATGAAGCCAGCACTGTGATTTAAATGACAGTAGCTAGAGGCAGAGGCCAGGAGGGATTGCATTATGGGCATGGGGGCCCACCTGTGCAAGGACAAGTTGGCAGGAAATAAAATGTAGTTTAGGGAGAACAATTTGAATAATTTGATTTTTATTTATTTACACACTTACCATGCCCCCCTTCATCATTTTCACATCTAATTTAGGGATCATGATAATATTTTTGCTATTTATTATAACATTTTGTAGCTGTGTCATTATCCTAAAACCATTTCATCGGTAGTTTCTATTTCTATAAAATTGTGTAGCTAGATAGCACAGTAGATGGAGAGCTGGGCCTGGGGTCAGGAAAACCCGAGTTCAAATCTGGTCTAAGACAGTTAGCTGTGTGACCCTGGGAAAGTCACTTTAACCTCTGTTTGCCTCAGTTTCCTCATCTGTAAAATGAGGATAATAATAGCCACCTACCTCCCAGGATTTTTGTAAGGATCAAGTGAGATGATAATTGTAAAGCCCTTAGCACAGTGTCTGACACATAGTAGGTGCTATTTAAATATTAGCTATTATTGTTATTATTATTTCTGATTGCCTCAGTTTCCTTATCTTTAAAATGGAGATAATAATGCCTTTCTCCCAGGGCTGTTGTGAGGATAGAATAAAATAGTATTTGCAAAGTACTTTGCAACCATTAAAGGGTTGCAGACCCTTAAATTCTGCTCTTATTATTACCCAGGGCCATATTGGCTTTCAAATTTGGGGCTCATCAAAGACATTTTTTTCCCTATTATTTTGGATGTGCTTATCTTTGTATGTGTTGTTTCCCCTCAGTGGAATATAAGTTCCTTGATCTTAGAAACTGTTTCCTTTTCTGCCTTTACACCCTAAGAGCCTAGTACAAAGCTTTATATATAACATATTATTAACTATTTGTCAAATTGAACTGAACAGAATTCCTTCTACTGACCTCACCATGGCTTCCAGACTATTTGCCAGGAGTGAGCACAGAACGAGGACATTGCCAGTCCCTACTTCAAAAGGAGACTCAAAACCAGAGAAACCCGTAAAAACTGTGCTGATTCAACAACAAGCTCAGTGTTTTCTCCTGATCTTCAGACAATTCTTATTTGAGGTATTTTCTGACTTGCTTGCCAAAACAGACATACTCTAGGGATCAAAATCTCTCTTGCTGAAGAACTGTAGCAAAATTCTTCCACTGAAGTATTTTGGACAAGGATGGCATTCTCTGTGTAGCTGTTTGGAGAGATCTGTTTCAGGAGTCTGGACAGATTGTACATTATGCCATGTTATGTAGGAAACTTTTACAGAAATGTACCAAAGCAAAGTACAATTAAAGATGGGAAATCATCCTGTTGTGCTCTAAAATAATAACCTGTGAGTCTTCCCAACCTTAGAGAAAAAAATTGACCCTGTTTTATTACTCACAAATCAAGACATCCTAGTGTGTGAAAGACTCCTGTCCATGAAGACAAATAAAAAAAAAGTCTTGCCAAGTGATTACTCCACCCATATTTTCAATTCATCACCCGCTTTTCTAGAACACTTTTCATTTTAGCATTTTATCCTTAACACAGACCAGTGATTTAGGTCAGCTTATGGTGTGATATTATATAGGAAAGAAGTTGAGAATTGGAGTTTCACTTGATTTATATGTTGGATAAAAGGAGAATAACAGGATGTTCTGCAGCTACCAGGTTAGAGATTGTAGAGAATAGAAAGTCCAGTTCCCCCCATTCTTTTATGGCTTCCCTCTCCCCCTTTTCCCAGGAACTTCTTTGCAAAGAATACCAAGAACAGAATTGAATTAAATCTCATCTGAGAAAGGATCATTCACATGTGTCACCCAGATCATGTGCCAATGCCAATTCCTAGCACAATAACTGGCAGTGATGGAGAGGTAGGGAGACAGACAGAATCATAAAGAAAAGGGACGACTCCAATGATTGTCTGTGGGCTAATCCACTGTAAGCGTGTTGTCACTTGAGGTGATAAAATATTTTTGCAGCCACTAACCGAGAAACTCATAAAATGAGTGAGACCCGGACAAAGTGTAAACACCAAAGAGTTTATGAGTTAGGGAAGATCTTCCTGGAGATTAGGGGGAATTAATGGGGCAAATGCAATAGGAGAGGGAACCAACTAGACACTTTATGGCACTTTCAACATCTATAATGCCATTAGAAATTATGTTAAATTATGTTAATTAAAGAAAATAAAACCAGAGGAAGAGAAAGCAGCACGGAAGTAACATTGTAGCTGAGAATTTTAAAACAGAGATTTTAAGAAGATGACTCCCACTGTCACCCTAACTCTTGTTCCCTGGGCACATGAAGTAGCTATGGAGTGCACAAGCGTGTGCATTTTTATATCTCATTATAAAAAATATGATGTCACGGAGTGACAGTTGCCAGGGGAGCCATAACTTGGAATTGCCTGAGTTATATGCCTTAAGATTTTCAACCATAAGGCTGCATTAAAATTGTTCTCGCTGAATTTCTTTAATAAAAACACAGCTGTGATCATTCATTCAAATACCCACTTATCGTGTTTTATCCCTATGAGTAATCACTTCCAGATTACAGCCTGACACTTGGAACTTTGTTTCTAAATGAAATATTTTAAGCTCAACAAAGGCACCTTTCCTCATTAGAGGGTACGCCAACCTCATAGCAAATTTGAACACACTGTCCTGGGGCTACATAGAAAACCGTACCTGAAAATGTCAATCCTAAAAAATTGTCATTTAGGTTAATATTCTTCTGCATTCTAAAAGAATAAATAAAACAAGTAGCTGAAATGATCTTGACATTTTCTGGTCTAGTTTGACCACATTTGGAGTGTCCATTTCTGAGTTGCAAAATTTTAGAAAGAACATTGACAACCTGGGTCACATCCAGAGGAGGGTGACCAGGTTGGTGAAGAGACTTGAAACATCAGAATGGAAAGATTAACTGGAAGGAGTGAAGTTTGGTTAGCCTGGGAGAAAAGACTTAGTGGAGACTTGATATGGTCTTCAAGGATTTGAAGAGTTTTCTTATTAAAGAGGGATTAAAGTTGTTTTGCTTAGCCCTAGAGGGAAGAACCAAAAGTTAAGGGATGAAATAAGAGTCAGATTTCAGATCAGTGTAAGAAAAAGCTTCCCCATGTTCATAGTTGTCCAAAAATGGAAGTGGCTAGAGGTTACTCTGTCACTAGGGACCCTTAAGCAGAGGATGGATGCCTACTTTCCTGAGGTCTTATGGAAAAGCTTCATGTTCAGAAATACTAGTCAGTTAACGAGCATTCATTATATGCTTTCTATGTGCCGGGCAGAGACTTTGTGAAGCACTAGGGATGAGGCAAGATGCCCTCTAAGAGTTCACATCCTAATGTAAGTTAGACTTAATGACCTCTGAGGTCTTTTCGGCTCTTAGATTCTGTGATTCTTTGTAATTAACTCAGTCCCAATCCAGAAACTACATTTTAAACTTGAAAAAAAGAAAAAAAGATAATGTCACTCTGAAGATTTTGCTGTTGTTGGCTGCAGAGTTTTTTTCTAGAACTGTAATTTCATTGATGGATGGACTTTCCTCACAAGGAGGATAACTTTTTTTTTAAATCACAGGTGTCGCCAAAAAAAACCCTAACAAACACATTCAAAAAATAATTATTCAGAATGACATAAACCTTTTTTAAGGCTAAGATGTAGTTTTTGCATTGGGGGCTGTTAGTAAAAAAGTCTATCATACTCATAAACTTTCATCAGCTTTACCACTCATGTCTTAGAGAGTTTCCTGGGACATGGAGAGTTGGGATTTGCCCACAGGCACACAAGCCACTACAGATTAAAGTCAGGTCTTGAACTCAGGTCTTTTATCCACTGGTCCATGCTCTTTCTCACAAAAGAATGTTAGCTTTAAAAATTTCCTGAGCCTTGTCAAATCAAAACTATAGGAATCAGTCTTCTTGGTTCAAGAACCAAGAGGCTAATCTTTGGAAGAAATACCTGATAATTCAGTAGCAAGAATGTATAGGTAAGTAGCCAAAACAGAAACAGAATCTCATTCTTTTTAACTTAGTCTGGAGAACTGACCATCTCACTAATGTGATCGAGTTGGGATGTGAGCAAAAGTCAATATTTACTCAAACTTCATACAGAAATGCTTCTCAAATCATGGTCTCCTTCTCCATACTTTTTTTTTTAATTGCATAAACTTCCCACTGTATTCCTTATAGGGTTCCATTCTATATAACAAAGAATATTTTTCAAACAAAAAAGGAAAAATGGAAAAAAAAACAGCAAAACTAATACACACATCTATATACATATATATAATTATATATAAATATGTGTACATATATGCTTATACAAACATACATATATATATATATATACATACATACATACATATACCAATACATACATACACACACATTCATGCAACAGTTCCCACCCATGGAGTTAACAATTCTGTCAAGGAGCAAGGGAGAATTTTACATAGACTCTCAACTTCATAGTAATTTTTTTCTCTTCCCTCTCCCTCTTTCCCCATATCCATTTCTATTGCCCCTGCCCCACCCCAAAATTACTTTGTACTTATTGTAGATATATTATGTATTTCCTTACCTAAGTGCATGCTGACATCCCCCCACCCCCAATAGAAGGTTATCTCCTTGAGGGCAGGGTCAATTTGATTAATATCTTTTTATCACTACCATGCCTTACACATAATATGCACTTCATAACTGCTTGTTTAAAGAATAAATCCAATCAATTGTTAAGTTGTACATATACTTCTTTCTACATAGTATCTCTTGTAACTCTCCCCTTCTCTCCATTCATGTGCATCCCACTTTAGGCCCCCATCAACTCTTTACTGGAGTAGTCTAAGAAACTCTTACCTGGTCTCTTGACTTCTGGTCTCTGCCTTCTCAAATCCACCCTGCATACTGTAGCCAAAACAATCTTCCTAAGGCACAAATCAGACCTGATCACTCTGTGGCTCAAAAAACATCTTTAGCAGCTACCACATTGCACCTAAGATATACTGCAAACCCCTCAGTCTGGCACTTAGAGCCTTTAACATTGGCCTATACTCTCTTTTCTGGCTTATTTCACATTACTTCCTTCCACAAACTGCATATTTCATACAAATTGGTCCACTGGCTATTCTTGGCACACCAAATCCCCTTTCCTGATTCTGATGGTCTTTGCATTGACCATCCCCCTATACTGTGAGGAAATAAGATAACACAATGCATAGAGTACAGGGCCAGAAGTCGGGAAGATACTAGCTGGATGACCCTTAGCAAGTCATTTAAACCTCTCTTTACCTCAGTTTCCTCATCTGTAAAATGGGGATAAAATAGCACCTACCTCCCAGGGTTGTTGTAAGGATCAAATAAGGTAATGTTTGTAAAGCACTTAGCTCTGTACCTGGTGCATAGCAGGTATTTCAGAAGTTTTTGTTCCTCTCCCCTTCTTGATATCTCAGATGAACTAACTTCCTCCTAACTCCTGCATCTAAGATATTTTAGATTTCTTCAAAACTCAGCTGAGATGCCACCTCCTGTATCTCGATCATCCCAGCATTGTCTCCTCTCTCAAAATGTTTCCTATATACTTACCTGTATACCCACTGTATTCACATATATTTCCCCCTCCCATCATTATCTCCCACCACCCACCAATAAATCCCTAAGGACAGGGATTGTATTTGTGTCTTTCAGTGTGCCTTCTACATAATAGCTACTTAATAGATATTCACAGAATCAAGTTTTCTGAAGGTAAGAGGGCCTATTATTTAAAAAATCCACCCTCCGGAACTACTATAATGATACACTTACTTGCATACAAGAATAAATTACTTACACTCAGAGGTGCCAAACTCATGGCCCACCTAAGCCACCCACAAACCTCCTTCATATTGACAGAACCAAATTAAAATAAAATTGGGAAATATTTGACAAAATAAATAAAAATAAAATACAACATAGATGATGTCACTTTTTGGTTTTCTAAGTCAAGGATTCATTTCTATTGGAGTTTAACACTCTGGAAACAGCATCTGTTTCATATATAGAGCCGAAGGAGTTATTGGGATGTCTGCTATAGTATCTGTCTTAGCCTGAACTTGTGAATGATCACTGGAACATGTACAAATCCACTGTTAGAGTCATCGAATGTCATTCACTATTGGGTTGTTATCCCCCAAGCATGAAATTACTTATATTCTGCATATTCAACCCTCCATTTCCAACTTAGAAAGAAAAGCATCCACCCCTTCCTCATTTTCATAGGTCCTACCCTGAGTAGATGACTCTGCTGACCATGTCAGCATTAAACTTTTAACTAAATAGGAAAGTGGAGCTTAAAGCTGAGTAGTCATGTTGTGAATTTGATCAATGTAGACAGTCAATTCGTTTAACCCAGGCCAATAAGGAAACATCCCACTCTTTTCTCAAGAGCAATTTTAAAGGCTTAAATTATTCCAAATAGTCATCTCTTATTTTCCCTATGCCTGTATAAATTCAGATACAAAGTGACAAAAGGAGCCTTATTAGGATACCAGTTTTCTTCTGTGCCCGAGGAGGTTTTTCCAGGGCTTTGCTTTGAGAGCTCTCAAGCTTTACTATTAATCACTAAAATCAAATGAGATCATATACATAAAACACTTTTCAAACATTAAAGCTATTATTATTGTTGTTGTTGCAGTTACTTCTCTTATTCAGTATCTGAGAGAAATAGTTTTATGCTGTTTGCCTTATCTGCCCTGAATTTTTCTTCCCTAGTCCATCTCCTTCTCAGATTCTACCAATGAGTGGCATAGAAAATAATCTGATGTAGGAAAAAAATGAAAAATTTGACTAGACCTGTGATTCCATTAGTGATGGGAAATCCTGAAAAGAACTTTCTCTATGCTGCTGATTTGCATTTGCTCTTCACCTTAGTCTTAGAGAGTTACCTGGGGGCCCTTGGAGGTTAAGTGGCTTGCTTAGAGTGATTGTAGTCCTTATGTTTCAGAAGCTGAATTTTAAACTAAGTCTTCTTGACCTAGCCAGCCCCCTGCCCATGATTCCCCATTAACATGAAATAGTATTGGGCTAAAAAGTATACTTGTTTCCATCTCCAACCTTCATCATTTCCATTAGGATTTTGTAGAGAGAGGAAAGTAAGTATATGGATCATAAGATCAGTTGGTCAACCAATATGCATTAAGAGTTGATTTTGAGCATCACTGTGCCAGGTGCTGGGATTGTAAAGACAAAAATGAAACAGTGTCATCCTTGGTGGAGCTTATATTCTAAAGGTAAAGTAACAGGCTGAACAGATGCAAGGTAATAGGCAAAAAGTTAGGGAAGAATATGAACAGGAGTTACAAACCATAGGTTTTGGTTTGCTCCCATGAGGGGAGTGCCTACATTGATAAGAACACAGGTCCATCAAGGTATGAATGAATGAATGAATGAATGAATGAATGAATGAATGAATGAATGAATGAGTGAATGAAGCATTTGTTAGGCACTTATTATGTGCAAAGCAACTATCAATCATGTGTCACATGCAGGGCAGGCAAACCAGCCTACCTAAAGCAGCAAGGTACCCTTAGGGATAGACAGGAGACAATACACACTAAGCACTTCAAACCATCACCCCTACCTTGTTGACCACCATCTCCCCTCAGATGCTAATGAAGACAGCCTAGGACCCTTAGCCCAAGAGCCTTGGGAACAGCAGTACCCTCAACTCTTTCTCATCACCACCAGCAACAACTACTGAGCAATGGCCATTAATAGGCAAGGAATCAAAGTTATAAAAAGTTTCCATGTCATTAGCATTAAATCATTTCTATGTCTTACCCTCAAATTTTCCTTTCTCTTTTGAGGATCATGTACATTTTGCTTATCATATGCAAATGTATTGTGTTTCAAATATATATGTATATAGCCCTATCTTCTTCACATGTTATGCTCAGAACTCTCAATTTAAAAAGAAACAAATATGTTGAATTGTCCTCAGGCATCCTCAATCAGTAAAATGAAAAATGTTCCTGTGTGAGAAGTATGGTAATATGAAGATATAGAAATTACTCTAGCTGTTAATTCAATCTTTTTCTACTACAAAACTGAATAATTAATTGGATATTCAAATAATGTTTTCAGTGTATCCCCAAATTATTCTTTCTTGCTGAATGATGTATTTCCTATGGTAATATGATTTCTAGTAAATCATGTTTTCTTTGGGATGTCTATTCTCTTTCTATCTCCAGAGAGCCTCGCCTCCCTCCAGTGACCTAGATTGGATCTATCAAAATAGACTGGCATGTGACAAACATCCTGTAGGAAACATTAGCTAGCAGAAATCCCCTCATCAAGGGCACATATCAAAGAACCTACTAGAATGAATTTTTGACAAACCCAAAAGATCATTTTAATGACTAATTACTTTTTTAGGAGAAGCCTAATCTATTGATCAATAATATATTATTTTTAAAGATGTCCCCACATAATCAAAACAATATATAATTACTACTTTATTTGACTTACTATGATCCAGAGCTAATATTTGGCTTTTCAACCTGCAGTATGTATCTGCCTTCCTATCTTCTTCTGATTGTGCCATAATTAACAGTAGGGAGGCACAAGTTTAACTCTATATGACAGATATTTACTTAAAATACCTTCTGCTGCATATATTAACATTTCTACATCTACTTTTTAAAGTAGCCTTGAGTTCAGCAATAAAATCAGATTCACATTTCTATTATGTTAATAGCCCTATGCTGAAGCAGAATGCATCATTTGAGGGGAAGTCAGTGAGCTGCATCACAATAATTGTATGTTTACTGCACTGGGCAATTTAAATAGGGAAAACACTATGGAAATGTATGGTGGGCTCAATCTCCTTTAATATCATCAAGGAGCTTGCAGAGCAGTCAAAACCAAATAGACAAGCAATAACCCACAGCATCAATCTTCTACAGTCCTTCAATCATCCTCTCTCCCTCTCCTCCCCTCCCCTCCCTCTCCACCTTCCTCCCTCCCCCTCC